>NW_020230039.1:2078439-2400939 GCF_003227715.2 Harpegnathos saltator
GTCCTTGTGGCCCACTTGGTCAAACGAAAATTACCCAGGTTGGACAGTCTTTATATTACCAGCAGAGAAGCTGAGAGCGGGGCCAACACGGCGTTTTCGGCGACACCGATTTTCGCACTGGATAATGGCGCCATTCTGCATCATTTTGAGTAGGGAAACGATACGATGCTACATTACTTTTAGGTCTTGGTAGTAAAATCGATGTTTGGTGGCAGTCCGTTGCTAAATCCACTATCAGGCGGTGTTTATGTCCTTGCTTCAAACTAGTTGATATCTCAAGCCAAACTATGCCCGAAGGTCTAAAAAGAGCTGGGGGGGTGGAGCAGGAAAATAAAGAGTACATTATTAAATATTAAATCCTTCTACATACATGTTGCCGTATCAAAGTCATTTCCTGTAAAACCCATTGATACGTCTGAGACGCAGCAATGTATCGTTGCCTCGCTCTGTTCCCTTTCGTCATGCTTCTCAATTTCAGGCATCCCCGTCCGCTCCAGACATTCGCATCGTGGCACTGACAATGGCCGTCGGTGAGAATTTGATCCGCCTCGAAGGAAGCACATGTTACATTAACGCACGAGACTCCGATTATACAATCCCGCGAGTCAACGAAATATTTAAACTTTTAAAAAAAAAGCATTCAAAGAAAATCACGTTGATGTTGTCATGGATGAAATCTCACCCTGGTATATGATTTTTTATTTTCGAAGTAAAAAAAGCCAAACGAATGCAATTAAATGTATTATTATCACGTATGAATATTAGATTGAAAAGTAGAAGTAGTTATGGTCGCGCGGTTAATCAACATTTAATAAGAACGAGACAATTCGATGAGATAAATTCCACTCTCTAACGCTACCATGACCCCTTAATTTATTCTCCGAGCTAACGGCGTTACAACACTTTGACATTCTGTAGCAATTAGTTGCTAACATTTATTTTCTAATCGTACACATTCCTCTTTAATTAACATAAAGCTAACCAAATATCCGATGCTTCGAAGAATAAATTTTCTTTATTTTCAGTAATCAATAAGTAGTAAATCATGTCGCGTACAGTTGAAAGGCCTCCTCGCATTCCCTCGTTGTCCCGGAACCTTCGAGAAAAGAAAGAGATGCCAAGGGCAAGTCTCTCTTGCTTCAACCGCCGCCGAGGCCGCAATGTTTACATCGCGCCGATTGTGTTGATCGGCTCGCGAGCGACGACACTTTTTGCCCTTCGTTTGACGTTTGACGAATTTTCCGGGAATAAGAAGTCGGAATTTCTCAGTTGGCGCTACTGTTCTAATATATCACTTCTTTGTACAGTAGAAAAGTGTTGCAGAGTTTTATTATAGTTATAAGTTTTACTTGTAAAACTTATGTACACATATATACAATAAAAAAAATAATTTGAGTTTGATACTTCTAAAAATAACCAATACGTGTTGCGCTTGTACTTGGCCTTTTTTTTACCTTTTTGTTTAAAAAGGTAAGTTTTATATAATATTAAATATACGTACGTTTCACATATAACGTGATTGACTTGGAGTACTCCGTGCCCGCGATGTTATTCATAGCGACGCATTCATACTTTCCTGATCTGTTACATCGGATTCGATAATCTGCAAGGCACCTGAAACATAAAATGTGATATTCTCGAACAGCGTTCCTCTCAGGATTTTCTTGTCCAAAGAAAGATCAATGATGTGATCGCAGATCTCGTGTATGTCATGTCAAAATAGAGACAGTTTGAATTCAGTGTAATATGATTCTTGGAACAGACGTAAATAATTATTGTGAAGTTTGAAGCGACTCTCTCTCTCAGGCATGCTTTGAAAACACGAGTTGTTTTCATTTTCAGCTAACGGACGACGCAGGCATTAACATTGATCGGCAAGGTGGGGGGTAACCGTGCCTTCCCGATTGTTTGTTTTCGTACGCTTATATATGACTCCGTGATTGCGGAAAGGACATTGCGCCTCGGGCCGACGAACGACGCGCATGCCGCAACGCAGAGCAGTGTCGGTTAATACGCGTTTCTTTGTCCCGAATCTTACTTGCGCGAGTGTTAGAGCTAGAGTCAGTGTCGTCGCCAGTGCTACGATGAAGTTTCCGGGGGTGCTGCGACGGAGTAACTAGAAGGAGGACGTCGGATCGAGAAATCAGGATGGAGAGAGGACTCGGAGCGCGCCGAGAGACGTAGCCGAGGACAGCGATACATCATGTATGGTATTCGAGGTACCTGGAGTAATTATTATTACGCAGGATTTTTCTAATTTTAACGGACCTTACTCGAAGTAAGGACATACCGAGTCGAAATTAGATCAGCATTCATAGTTTATCATTTGAAAAATAGCTTGAGATTTGATTATTCGTTAAACTAATTTCACGTAACATGAGTTCTATTTTTCTTTTCTCGTAAAATATGAATGTCTATTCAAGCAAGGTTGCTGAGGCAAGCTAAGGTTTATGAATACAAATTTTTAATTATGTTCTCAATGAAAAATTGCACATAATTTAAAAAAACTATGAATAATGATCTTAGAATCTGATATAAATTTTACAAGTGTTGATTTTTATTCGTCTAATAATGCTCAGATTGCTGTTTTCGTTTAGAATCTGCTAGAATGTCCGTTTCTCATTCTTGTTTATCTTTCTTATGTACCGAATCAGAATTAAAATCTCTATTAGTGAAACAGCATTATTAGACATAACCGTTGTCTTTTTGCAGCTTCAGCTCTTTTAAGAGCTACAATTCTCATCATTCTCATTAGAAAAAAGAAAAGAAAAAGAAGAGAAGAAAAAAGGAAAAAAGAACTTTAAGAATGATGAGAATAAAAAGTGTTTTTCATCCCCCATTTCCTCTAATTCTTATATGATTATTTAATCCTTATATATTTATCTCACGCGCAGTTCTAACAAAGGCAGTTCTATTTACGTTTTTATCTTTGTTCTCTTTCTTGCGCTGTTAAGCGAATATATAATCAAAATCAACAAAAATTGCTCATTTAAATTAAGAATATAAGGATTAAGTACATATACATTATCGAAATAAACGAGTATTAAATAACTGCGGAATACGTCGCTGTTGAAGACTCATCATGGGCGAGACTGCGAGAGTAGCCAGATGTAACGTTCAGGTAGGACAAAGCTTGTTCACTATTGCGCAACTAGATATTCTACATTGATTTTTCAAATTGGATACAATTTGCAGGATCAATGTAAAATTAATATTTCGACTCGGGAAAGACTCGGGAATGAGAACGAATTGTCGTTGCACTTGGACAATCTTCTAACACTGATTTCTGGTATTGATCGGTATTCGATTTTCGGTACTGATTTATTCTTTCATTCCTCTACAAGAAAAAAAAATTGATACGACTCGTCCATTTAACCGTGTTAATTTGATGAATAAATTAAATATTAATCGGTTTTCAATTTTCGGTACTGATTCGGATTTATTCTTTCTTTTCTTTTATAAGACAAGAAAAATTGATATGAATCATTCGTTTATTCGAGTTAATTTGTTGAATAAGATTAGAGGGGTAAGTACCTGAAAAATAAGAACAAATTGTCATTGCACTTGGACAATTTTTTGACACTAATTTATGGTATTAATCGATATTCGATTTTCGGTACTGATTTACTCTTTCATTTCTCTATAAGAAAAAAAAATTCATACGAATCGTTCATTTATCTGCGTTAATTTGATGAATAAATTCAATATTAATCGGTCTTCAATCTATTTTCGATACTGACTGATTCTCAATTCAATCAATACAATTTTCTAACGCTGATTTATAATATTAATCAATATCCGGTTTTCGATACTGATTTAGTCTTTGATTTCTCTATAAAAGAAAAAAAGATTGATACAAATTGTTCATTATCCGCGTTAATTTGATGAAAAAATTAGATATTGAACAGTCTTCGATTTTTGGTACTGATTTATTTTCTCATTGTTTTATAAAACAAAAAAATTGATACGAATCGTTCGTTTATCCGAGTTAATTTGTTGAATGAGATAAAGGGGAAAGTACTTGAAAAATGAGAACAAATTGTCATTGCACTTGGACAATTTTTTGACACTGATTTATGGTATTAATCGACATTCGATTTTTGGTACTGATTTACTCTTTCATTTCTCAATAAGAAATAAAAATTCATACGAAATGTTCATTTATCCGCGTTAATTTAATGAATAAATTAAATATTGATCGGTCTTCAATTTTCGGTACTGACTGATTCTTTAATTTCTTTATAATAGAATAAAAATTGAATACGAATCGTTCTTTTATCCGACTTAATTTGTTGAGTAAATTAGTGGGGTAAGTACCTGCAAGATGAAAACAACTTGTCATTGCACTTAGACAATTTTTTAACGCTGATTTATAGTATTAATCAATATCCGGTTTTCGATACTGATTTAGTCTTTGATTTCTCTATAAAAGAAAAAAAGATTGATACAAATTGTACATTTATCCGCGTTAATTTGATGAAAAAATTAGATATTGAACGGTCTTTGATTTCCGGTATTGATTTATTTTCTCATTGTTTTACAAGACAAAAAAAATTTATACGAATCGTTCGTTTATCCGAGTTAATTTGTTGAATGAGATTAGAGGGGTAAGTACATGAAAAATGAAAACAAATTGTCATTGCACTTGGACAATTTTTTGACAATGATTTATGGTATTAATCGACATTCGATTTTTGGTATTGATTTACTCTTTCACTTCTCAATAAGAAAAAAAATTAATACGAAACGTTCATTTATCCGCGGTAATTTGATGAATAAATCAAATATTGTTCGGTCTTCAATTTTCGGTACTGACTGATTCTTTAATTTCTTTATAACAGAATAAAAATTGAATACGAATCGTTCTTTTATCCGACTCAATTTGTTGAGTAAATTAGTGGGGTAAGTACCTGCAAGATGAAAACAACTTGTCACTGCACTTAGACAATTTTTTAACGTTGATTTATAATATTAATCAATATCCGGTTTTCGATACTGATTTAGTCTTTGATTTCTCTATAAAAGAAAAAAAGATTGATACAAATTGTTATTTGTCCGCGTTAATTTGATGAAAATATTAGATATTGAACGGTCTTTGATTTTCGGTATTGATTTATTTTCTCATTGTTTTACAAGACAAAAAAAATTTATACGAATCGTTCGTTTATCCGAGTTAATTTGTTGAATGAGATTAGAGGGGTAAGTACATGAAAAATGAAAACAAATTGTCATTGCACTTGGACAATTTTTTGACAATGATTTATGGTATTAATCGACATTCGATTTTTGGTATTGATTTACTCTTTCACTTCTCAATAAGAAAAAAAATTAATACGAAACGTTCATTTATCCGCGGTAATTTGATGAATAAATCAAATATTGTTCGGTCTTCAATTTTCGGTACTGACTGATTCTTTAATTTCTTTATAACAGAATAAAAATTGAATACGAATCGTTCTTTTATCCGACTCAATTTGTTGAGTAAATTAGTGGGGTAAGTACCTGCAAGATGAAAACAACTTGTCACTGCACTTAGACAATTTTTTAACGTTGATTTATAATATTAATCAATATCCGGTTTTCGATACTGATTTAGTCTTTGATTTCTCTATAAAAGAAAAAAAGATTGATACAAATTGTTATTTGTCCGCGTTAATTTGATGAAAATATTAGATATTGAACGGTCTTTGATTTTCGGTATTGATTTATTTTCTCATTGTTTTACAAGACAAAAAAAATTTATACGAATCGTTCGTTTATCCGAGTTAATTTGTTGAATGAGATTAGAGGGGTAAGTACATGAAAAATGAAAACAAATTGTCATTGCACTTGGACAATTTTTTGACAATGATTTATGGTATTAATCGACATTCGATTTTTGGTATTGATTTACTCTTTCACTTCTCAATAAGAAAAAAAATTAATACGAAACGTTCATTTATCCGCGGTAATTTGATGAATAAATCAAATATTGTTCGGTCTTCAATTTTCGGTACTGACTGATTCTTTAATTTCTTTATAACAGAATAAAAATTGAATACGAATCGTTCTTTTATCCGACTCAATTTGTTGAGTAAATTAGTGGGGTAATACCTGCAAGATGAAAACAACTTGTCACTGCACTTAGACAATTTTTTAACGTTGATTTATAATATTAATCAATATCCGGTTTTCGATACTGATTTAGTCTTTGATTTCTCTATAAAAGAAAAAAAGATTGATACAAATTGTTATTTGTCCGCGTTAATTTGATGAAAATATTAGATATTGAACGGTCTTTGATTTTCGGTATTGATTTATTTTCTCATTGTTTTACAAGACAAAAAAAATTTATACGAATCGTTCGTTTATCCGAGTTAATTTGTTGAATGAGATTAGAGGGGTAAGTACCTGAAAAATGAGAACAAATTGTCATTGCACTTGGACAATTTTCTGACACTGATTTATGGTATTAATCGGTATTCGATTTTCGATACTGATTTACTCTTTCATTGCTCTATAAGAAAAGGAAAAATTGATACGAATCGTTCATTTATCCGCGTTAATTTTTTTTTATTATATATAAGTGGTCCATGGGACGATTAAATATTCGAATACATGTTGCCGTATCAAAGTCTTCTTTATAATAAACGATTTGACACGTCTGGGGACGCATGATGTATCGTTGCCCGCATCCCATTCCCTTCGTCCTACTTTTCTGTATAAAATGTCGAATTGAAACGTATTAAGAAGTATTAACATTTTGAATATGTCTGATTTCTGAATCTTTTTGATCCGAAGAAAAGGATTGAAAAGTATTAGTTTCCATTAAATTTTACTGCGCTAAATGTGAGACGGTCTCTTTCACCCGAGTGCCTCACCAGGGAAATTTCTCTGGTACGCTAAATCCCGTAAGGTCATCAGTCTTTGTAGTATATCTCGTCGGTGCATAAGGTTTATATTACCTGTACATACATATTTTGAAACATTTTCTTTGGATATTATATCAAACGGATTTTGCGTGTCACGTAATATCCTTCGGACTACACGGACATTATTATTTTGATTAATTTGATTTCTTTGGTATTCATTGAATTATCCAGAACGCGCAACTGCCATGTTGAACGACTCAATTGTCGTGTGAAATGTTTCGATTTTCACAAATTCATATAAAATTTTTCATTTTTCACTGATTCACAGAAGTCTTTCACTTTTTATTAGTTCACGCTAGGGAAAAGATTCATGATCGCTGCCCTGAGCAACTGCAACGCTTTTCGAATCATCTATGTCGGCGCGCTTTTACTCCTCAGATTTCTGTCATTAATAACTCGATAATTATTGCGAATCTCGCAAAATGGTATGGGACTTTTATGTTTGTCTCAACTCAATCTACCCTCACACTTCAGGTTGGCAGCTAATTACCGGACACTTCGTATGATCTTCATGATATTAATCATACACAATGTCAATTCTTTTTTTTTGCACATGTTAACATGTTAATTCATGTTATAAACGCGTAACAATGTGCGAGACCGTGCTTGTCAAATATGCTATTATGGTTGTAGCACGGACATAAACCGCCTAAAAATGGATGTAGCACGGACTGTCACCACATACAGGTTTTACCGCCGAAATCTGAATGTGGATGTAACCTCGTAGTTTCCCTCTCAAAATGGATGCAGATGGCGGCCTTTCCCAGTGCGAAAAATCGGAGTCGTCGAAAACACCGTGTTGGCCGCTCTCACGTTCCTCTCTGCTCAAACTATAGCAGCTGGACTTGGAAACTCTCTGTCACCCACCATATTCACCAAACCTTGTACCAACTGACTACCATTTCTTCCAGGCATTGGACCACTTCTTGCAAGAAAAAATATTTAATTCTCAACAAGCTGTGGAAAACACCTTCCACGATTTCATTATCACTCGCTCTTCAGGCTTTTTCGCTGCTGGCATGAATAAACTACCGTTAAGATGGCAGAACTGTGTCGATACTTTAGGCGCATACTTTGATTAATTATACTATTTCTGGTTTGAGATATAATAAATCAAATTTTTGATTCGAAATCGGACATTTCATACTTAATGACCTAATAAATCGACTACGGCACTTGTTCAAATTAAATGTTTTCTCGTCGAACAGCCGTTTTAAAGCGCCATCTCTAAGCTTCAAAATGAGCTATAGTAGTTGATGGTACTGAGATAACCTCAAAAACAGCAGTAAAAGCAATGTTGTTCGAAAAAACTGATCTTAAGACACTCATTTTCGCATTCCAACTTAAAATGCCGCAGAAGCACAAAACATGATTTGTTCGGTCTTAGACGAGAATGCTGTGTCCTACAGTACGTGTAAAAAGTGGTTCCAGAAGTTTCGGGATAGAAATTTTGATCTCCAGGATGAAGAGTGCTCTGGACAACCACAAAAAACTGAAGATGATGAAGAATGGGAGGAATTATTCAACGAAAACCCTTGTCAGACGCAAAAGAGGCTTGCTAAAGAATTGGAAGTCAGTCAATTGGTTACTTCTGTACATTTAAAGAAGCTCGAAAGAATACAGAAGAAAAGTCGTTGGATTCCTCACAACCTTACTCTTAAAAATAAAATTTGAAATGATGATGTTTTACAATCAAGACATGTAAGATACCTCTGTATTCACGTGGACAAATTTCTGATTTGGAAAAAATATATCTCGGAGAGAAAGTAGCTGGGGTTTCAAATGTATAAAATGTATTAGATGTTAAACCATAAATTCTGAGTATATTAAATTCTTATTTTACGAAACCATACATAAACCCATCTGGACTTATAGAACTCAGCTTTTCACTCAAGTGTTGATATTATTCAAAGATTCTAATCCAAGATATTAAGAATTATAACTGATTCACCATGGTTCATCCTAAATGAGGTTCAATATTATAATTTAGAGGTATCCATAGTGAAGGAAGTCATGGTATGGACAGTGACTAAGAACTGTTGAGAGAGAATTCCAAATCAGTCTAATATATCAGCCTGTCACTTAATGTCAGGTAAATTCATTTCGTAGATTAAAAAATAAAACGCTTCTAGATTTTCTAAATAATATATGACGTCATAAATAAATTATAAGGTGTCTATGGATCTTCTTGCGCAAGCCATTGTACAAAACGAATCTAATGCTAAATGTCTAAGTGTACATAATAAATCTCTATTTATATATCATTATATTTTGTAATCAAATGAAATAAAGTAGACAACACTCCGATACATAAAATAACTATCAAGATTTAACATTTTTATTTATAATCTCAGAAAACAATTTATATATTTAACGATAACTATCGAACATATAACTTAATAGAATCCTATATATCTTGCACACACACACACACACACACACACACACACACATATATATGTTTGTCATATGTTACTATCAAGATTTTTATTCGTAGCAGCATGATTGATTTTTCGGTACAAGAAATTGCACAAATTTACGAACTCCCTTATTTTGTGGCAGTAATATAAATCCAGTCGATGCTATTAATATATACTCCTATTTTATATAACAAATACTTTTTGTCAGATTCACTTAATAGACATATAGCGCTTTTTCTGCATCCGCTACAAGATAGGAAGATGCACTTTCTGACACAATACTAAAGATATTGATGTTACAATATTTTGATAATTATGACAGTGATTTGATTTTGACATTTATTTTTTACAATTTTGTGAATATATGATTTCATTGTCATTAATTGAATATAGTCTAAATTAAGTCTAAGTTAACAATCTCCGCATCTAAGATTGAAAATATTATCTCATATTAGTAAATTTTTATATTTACTTTATGTCAGTATTCAAGAAAAGCAGAAATCACAATGATTTCAACAAACACCAAATGATAGTTACATGATTGTTAACTATATAATTTCCTGTTCAACAATGTAACTTTTACATAATACACATATATTGCATTTATATTGTTGATTGGGAAGTATAACTAACAGTTATGTTATTTAGTGTTTGCTAGAGATGGTAATTCATTTATATCGTTCATTTACATAGAATCGTGTATGAATTAATCATGAAGAAAAAACGATTATTCAATAAATATTGTTCTAAAATATAAAGTGCATATAGCATAATACTATATTGCAGGTAATTCTATAATTATTGTTCAATAAGAATAATAATTAATGAATTTTATTATTTTGTAAGTGAACCTGAAAAAATAAGTAATCTGAAATATTCGACTATATCGAAGCAAATATTTATATATTATCAAAATATAATTTATGTTGCGTTTAAACTGTTTGCTAAGTTGTTAAATTAAATAAATAAATACATGATATAAATAAAATTTAGATACAGAAACATTTCTTTTGTAATAAATTTCTCACTAATAAATTGCAATTCTTAATACTAAAAAATATACTTTTTGACCACACGCAATAATATTAATATTTATTATTTTCTAATTGCCAGAAATTAATTTAACAAATTTATGTATATGTTAAAGTAGTCGTCTCATCTTTAGATTCGCCAACCCGTCATAATCTGTTGGGAGAAAAACACGATTAGTCATAAAACAGCAGTTCGTAAGTTTAACCAAGCAATATAAATGAATAATATTTTTGTAAATAATTATATTTATGTACACAGACAATGTATCTTGTAAAGATAAAAAAGAAAACGTATATAAATCTTTAACGTATATGAATAATCTTTAATCTTGAAAGTGGTATAGTTTCAATCGCTTGGTTAGACTTAACAATATATTAAAATATATAAATTTAATATTATCCCTTTTAAATAATATTATTGTTATTGTAATATATGTATGTATTACATTCATGTCAAATTATAAGGATTTTTCTCTTTTCGGATATAATAATTCAGATAATTATAGAATTCAGATAATTATAGTGTTTTATATTCATATTATATCCTTATGATTTAAATATTGTATAATATGCAGCATGCAATTTTTGAAAAGATGACAATGATTATGACATATTTAAAATTATTAATTCAACAAACGTTTTACACGACACATAAACATTTTGTAATTCCATTTCCATTAATTTGAGGAAAGTAAGTCATTTATGCTTCTGAGGAACTACATGTATCTTCTTTTGTAAATCATAAAAAGTGCGGATATTCGATAGCAAACATTTCGGAGGTCGGGAGTTGACTTACTAGTAACAGTAATAATAGTAAAATAGTAATCAGTAAACATCAACGAAAAGTAACATTACATTAATATTATTATTTTCCAGATAACTATATCTATAAAAAACAGATTTTGCATTATCTGCTGCAGACTCCGTCAATAGCTTATTAACAGAAATACACAGGATCTGATGTCAGAATGTGATGATAGATTGACGGCAGAAACCAAGCAAGATATGTTGTATATAATTGTCGTTCCAATATATTTAAATAGAACACAGATTCTGTTCGTTTTCTATTACCAGTCTGCTGTCAGATTCTGTCAGCAAACTCTGTCGACAGAACATGAGCCGAATGCGAGCATAGATGTCTACGGATCTGTCGACAAATCCTAATCGAATCTATCGTTAATCTGTCGGCAGATTGTTTATTGTTTATTAAATTTGGTTTATTAAAACAGATTGTTTATTAAATTTTCACAGTAATGTAATTGTTATATAATATTGTAATGTGATATATTTTAACTATTGTAACCATATGAATGTTATAACCATTAGATAACATATGTACAACATATTACATTTATATTAATATTTTTGTTAATATTAATATCTTAATCTTATTATTTTTTTATTTTGGTATTACGTAGTCCTCATAAAATATTTTCAGAAATATATTGCGAAACGATTCAAATATATTTATAACTATCATTTTTCATTTCATCCGCGCACAATTCCATTCTTAGATATGTATAAGGTGTCCTTAGATTTTAATTAATTCTCAGATAAACAAATTTTGGCATATTGTCTGCATAAAGACTAAAGAAGATTTGAGAATTAAAAAAATAGTATAAATACTAATACTAGTAGTATAAATACTAATAATAAATATTAAGAATAATAAATAAATAAATAAAGCAAAGATGCGTCCTCATGTAAGAAGCATTGTAGCAATATATGAAAGAAGCAATTTGATGTCATGAAAATTGCAGTAACATACTACGTATGTCGGCAAAAGGATGCAATTAATAAGGAATATAACAAGCTGCTATTTTGCTGCAAAGTATGAGATAAGAAACACGTATTTCTTATAATAAGCATATTACAAAAAATTATGCCGCTCCAATGGTATCATAAAATGTATGTTGAATGCCTATATGCTATTGCAAACATGTCTGTCTATCTGGGTTCAATAAATTTTTTCTGAAATTATTGATGATACAATGTTTGATGATGACAAAATGTTTCAGATAAACGTGAAACGATTTCAAAAGGACGTATTTTGATCATGTTGCTTTTCTAAGTAGAAGCACCAAAAAGATGAATCATCTTCATTTTTTTTAATGGAACTGCCCATTTTCAAACATTTCCGATTGTAATTCATTTCAAAACAAATACAATGATCATAGACACATAAAGTTACAGACATAAAAAAGTTTAACAACAAAAACTTATCGTTAAATATGTGCCCGTGGGCACGTATTTAATATACGTATATGCTAGTTCGCTTTCTGAATGACCTTTAGATCTCTGATAAAGTATTTGGCTGAATGTTACAACATGCAATTATTATTCTTTTTTTCTTGTTTGGTGTTGTGGGTTCAATTTGAGAAATCTTATTTTTTATGTAACTCCATAAAATATCTAACGGAATTAGATTTAGCGAGCGTGCTGACCAATTTACATGTCTGCGTAGCCCGATTCAACGTCCTGAAAATTATTTATCACGAACACAATTTGTGTTAACGAACCAGGAACACCATCATGCTGGAATCACATATGTGATGTATTTAATCGTAAGATCAATATCCTCTAAAAATGAATCCTATTATTAGGATAGTATTAATGTCTGCGGGTACGCACTTAAGTATAAACGATAAACATTTATTTTTCAACAATTGTAATTTTGAATTGTAATTTTGGAGATTACAAGCGTAAGTGTTTGAAAATGAGCAGTTCCATTAAAAAGAGATGGAAGTAATTTATATTTTTTTATGCCTTTATTACAAAATAAAAAAAAGAGTGGCTAAAACTGTCTTTTTTAAAATCATTTCATTTTCATTTAAAATATTTTTTTTAAACCATTGATAATTTCGAAGAGAACTGATCGGATTAATTAAAATATGATACTTTATACATTAACCCCGATTCATAGAAAATACTATAAATTAAAAATTATGCTTTTCCTAAATGTATATTTACAAGTAAATAATTATCGCTAAAAAAGCAATTCCGATTTTCAATCAATCTTGGCACTTATGTATAATATATTCATTTATAATTTTAAGAAGGAAAATTTTAAAAGAAATAAAAAAAAATATTTAGATATTTTGAAAATAATGTCAAAATATTTAATAATCATTATTTACCAGAGGCATTTGCTAAGACAGCTTTTTAAGATATCTTATTTGAAAGATTTCTGGAAAATATCGGTTTTATATAATTCTAAATGATATCTGTTTAATCTCCCATGAAAAATGTCTTAATATTGTCCGGTTTCTAAACCTTCCATATGTATACTACATTATTTGATAGTTTAGAAATCAGACAGCATTATAATATTTTTAATCAGAAATCCATTGATGTTATATCATAAAAATACCATAAAGGTAAAATTTTCAAGAAATCCAACTTATCCATTCAACTTATAAAATTTTATGTACTGATGCTAGTGTTGATGTAAGCACTACAACAATGATAATACAGAATAACAAAAAAGGAAATAAATCGAGGTGTGTATATGTGTGCGTGTGTGTACGTGCGCGCGCGCGTGTGGGTACACACATACGTTATAATTTCCCAACGTTCAATCCACGTTATAATTTCTCATTTAATAATATAATTGTTGCATATAACACACGTGTGTTATATTGCATTTACATTGTTGAGTGAGAAATTGACATAACACTGATATTATGTTACTAATAGTTAGTTTACCGGATATGCAGTTAATTTATTAGATTACAACGAATGACAATGTATTTATAGTTGTAACACATAACAATAATATTGTTTTATATACTATTCTATTCATAATAATTCGAATTATGATTAGTAAATTATGTTTGAGTAATAAAAATAATAATAAAATTCAAAATATTTATTACATAATGAAACGATCTATTTTTTAAAGAAACATTTACAATATTATCTTTTAGATATCATAAATAAAACGTCTATATTTTGACACACACACACACACACACACACACACACACACACACACACACACACACACACACACACACACGCACACACGCACACGCGCACACACACGCACACGCGCACACGAGCACACACACGCACACGCACACACACACACAAATGATCTGTTTTACACCTCATACATAAGAACTTTATATGTTAAGATACTTTGGATATTTTAAAGACGTCTAATTTGAGAGACCTTTCAGACTTTCATTTTTATGATATTTTCCCAATAAAACTACCTAGGTAGCAAGATGATGTTTTAATGACGTTATAATGACGTTCACAAACGTCTTAATGATGCCATAATGACGTCTTTAAATGTCATCTTGCTATCTTGGGTAAGTAACAGTATTATATTACTGTTACTTAGTGTTTACCGAATTTCTGCTCTCAAAAAATGGCGCGTTATATAATATTGATATTTTCATGTCACGTTTTTGAAGTGTTTTTAAATTATCAGTTTGGAAATGAGATATCTTTGAGAAAGCTTTTTAATACAATATATTGTTTGGGATGATATTGCAAAGTAAACATTTTTTAACCAAAAGCATGCTATTATTGGACTTTAGGAAACTTATATTTGTATCATGGTTTGCTTTATTAGGATGAATATTCCAGATATATGAACAAGGATTTGAATCAAATGTTTTTGTGTTAGTTGGAAGACATTATTACGAATTATTATCGTCATAAATAAGAATTCAGGGAACCTAAATAAACATTTTTTAATATTCTATGATCAATCGGATCATTTGAACAAAGCTAGTGACAATTCTAGAAACTAATTATTATTTTAAGTAGAGTTAATGATGCTATCGGTGCCTGACATATATATGTACAGAATGCCCCATTTTAAATAAAAGCACCTCGATAATTCTTCAACACAGCATTTTCAGCAAAAATGTTTCGGACAAAAGTTGTATGATTTCAAGGGAGACATGAAACAATTATACTATTTTATTTACAAATGGCACTACTTTCGAGATATTCACTGATCATTACTTTTCTTAAATAGAAACCCCAATTTTTTATTAACTATTTACTAACTATTTGTCGGAAGAAAAAGTGGCACTGGACTTTTCTGCTCTATTTCGCCTGGAGAATATATTGTTATAATAGCGCCCTGACTTTGTTAACATACTGACTTTTGAAAATTTCAAAATCATCAAATTCAACAAAAATCAGGGCGCTATTGTAACAATATATTCCTGAGATCAATAGAGCAAAAAAGTCACTTTTTTCCGACAAATAGCGAGATATCGTAAATTAAATATTGGAAAAGTTATCAAGTTTTCCTTAAATATCTCAAAAAATATTTAGCAAATAAAAAAATGTTTCAGACAAAAGTTGTTTAAATTAATTGGTAGAAAAAGACGGTGTAATAAAAAATTGGGGTTTCAATTTAAGAAAAATAATGATCAGTGAATATCTAGAAAGTGATGCCATTTGTAAACAAAGTAGTATAATTGTTTTATGACCCCCTTGAAATCATACACCTTTTGTCCGAAACATTTTTGTTGAAAATGCTTCGTTGAAGAATTATCGAGGTACGTTTTTTAAAATGGGACACCTTATATACTATATCTTCCTCAATATGGATTACCACATATTAAATAATGCAATATATGTTTACAAAATTACGTAATATAAATATTCTTTGTTAGTTACTTTTAATTGTTATTCTTATGGCAATACTTGTTACTTTTAATACTGATATATATTACGAACAAGACGAACAAGACGAAAATATACATTAAAAGATTATATTGTTAATTTATTGCAACGATAATGTTGTCAATGATTGGGTCATACCGTCGTGTATTATGTTAGCACTTTGTGCAAATTGTAATAGTGCAAACTCTGACGTTAGTCATGTGATGAAATAATTGTCCTTACAGTTAAAATTGTTTGCAAATCATTTTGCTGTTTGTGTATGTTTGAAGTGACATTGATTATGAACTGAAGAAATAAGGTTTTGATTGTTAAATGTAAGAAAAATAGTTTTCAATTATATTTCTGGTCGATGAAATCCACTACAGATGTTTTAAATCATGACGGATTTCTATTCTGTCTCTGAAAAAGATTAATTAAGCTTCAGCGGTTTTCATCAAAGTATTGTCATGAAAATAGTAAATCGAGAGAGGAATAACTGTGAAGGAAATGGATATATTATATGGATGAAGCGCAGCGATTATTATAAAATATTTATGCTCAATAAAATGTAAATCCAAATAACGCTACACTATAACTAACGATATTTCTATAGAAATAAGCCATACAAAAAACACAAGTTGAATAGCACGATTCTAAAAATCAAGCACATCAATTTTATTATGTTTGCAAATATTTGCAAAGTAATATTCTTAAATATCAGTTTATAAAGAAAGGGGAAACAGCAAAAAAAAATAAATACAAAAGCAACATGCAGAGTTTGTTATATTAAACGAATATTCTTTTAATATGACAACTTTTAATATAACAAATCCCATGAAGATTTCTTATTCACTACAATCAAATTCATTACTAATCCTACTATCAATCTTGCGTTGTCTACAGAGCTATTACGATACTATTTTTTTTCGTTAATACTAACTTTAACTTATCTAATTCTTCGATTCTATATTTTTTTTATTTCAAATGTGATGTATCTCATATATCATTAACAGATATGATGTATCATGATTAGGAAATTTGACGTTGTTCTGATATCGTGAAACTTTATCGTACTTACTTTTCCGGTAAAATGCGAGGCCTGGCAGAATCACCTGGCCATTCATAAAAGCTTGGCAGTGGACTGTCATAATTGGCATCATACATTTTACTCATAATAAATTGTCGTTTGTCTTTTGGTTCCGGATATTCGCTTGCTAAACCACCTGTAAATGCAACAATAAATAATACAGATAATTTTTAAGCGAAATTACGATTGCAAAAGTTATTTTCAAAAATAATTCGCTATCGTTATTATCATTACCCTTTGCAAAAGAAAATGTAATATGCTAGTGTCATTTATTTTAAAAAAGAACTTATTGTAATTATTTTTACTAAAAAAAAAGTGACTCGTTGCAATTTCCATCACTTTTGTCACTAAGTTTTGAAGAATCCTTTTTTATGATTCGTTGCTGCATATTCCATACATCATGCATATATATTTTACTTTTAAAAACTTTGTATTCGAAAAATAGAGTTACAACCATGAGTAGAGTGAATTCTTTATTCGGAACCGTCGAGTAAATATTTTTATTTTAGATAAAAATTGAAATTTTATTTGAATGAATCTAATGTGTTTTATTGCACAAAAAATTTACTTTATGATCGATTAAAATATTCACTTATATGGTTATTCCGACTCATATAGAGCCAGGATACATTCTAAGCTTAAATGAAATATCTACTTCGAGTAAAATTTTCTTTTTCCACTTATAAAGAAAAGGTCGGAACTATCCCTCACCGATTTTGATGGGCTTTGGATATGTTGTAGAGTAACAAAAAATATTAGACACATGTTTTTTTTAATGGACATATCTCAAGGTTTAGAGAGTGAAACTAAAAGAGACCAAAATTTTCATTTTTTGTAAATATCTTTTGAAATACGAGATATATGAAAAAATGTTTCCTACAAAAGTTTTACAATACTTTATACTGTTTGCAACGGTTAGTCAGATTTTGTAAAAGTGTCAAAATTTTCAACCTCTCCTCCCCTTTTCAATTTTGCAAAATTTAAAAATTTCATAAGGACAAAAATTAAAGAGCATTTGATGCCGAATCCATCCATATATAATAATACAATATAGTCATGATTAATTTTTAGAAAAACGAGATGATATCATCGTGCTATAGGCGCCGCGCTTGTAGATAGGTGTCCTGTTATTTCTTTTCAGTTGCGCTGTATTCAATAACTGTCTCTTATGCATACTTTCTCATACAAAATGCAAGAGAATTAATCTTAATGACACAATACGCAACTTATTACACGAAATAAAGATGTTAGATAGATGAACGTATAAATACAGTGGCGTGCAAAAGTTTCGAGCCATAGTGTCTTTTTAAGATACATGACAATATATTGATTTGCTATAAAAATTAATTATATCAAATAATTGACATAATATTTTTACAAATGATAGTACAGTTACAAAATTTTGAAATTACATAGTTTCTATTTATTTAGTCATATAATATTTACACGTGTTCAAAAGTATTGAGCCGTATTCTTGTTGTGACTTTATGAGCTCGGTTATGTTTCTTATGAAACTTCTTTGTAAATATTTGCTTTAACTAAGGTTCAGTCTATTGTCTACCGCAATGCCGAAACATACAAGCCTTCAGTTACGCGAAGCCGTGATTAATCTTTCTCAACGAGGAAAGGTTTCTCGCAAAATTGCTAATTGCTTATTAATTGATAAAAGTACCGTAAATAGGATTATTGCTAAATATAAATTGACGAACTCTCTAGCTGATAAACCACGAAATGGTAGATCTCGCAAAACTACAAAGCGCGTCGTTAAAATGATTAAAAGAAAGTCGATAGCAGATGTTAGAAAAACTACCATGGATATTTCTCGAGAATTACGAGAAGAAAATCTTGCTGATATTAGTCGAAGTACAATATCTCGACGTCTAAAGGAAATAGACCTTTTAGGACGTGCTGGTGTAAAAAAAATCATTAATTAGTGCAAAAAATAAGAAAGCTCGATTAGATTTTGCAAGGAAATTTGAACATTGGACTGAAGTTGATTGACGAAAAGTACTTTTTTCTGACGAGTCAAAGTTTCAGTTATTCGGAAGTGACGGTAGAAAGTATATACGACGTTCAAAAGGCACAAGATATAACTCAAGATATCAAATTCCTACCGTAAAACATGGTGGAAGTAATATGATGGTTTGGGGATCATTTTCTTATAATGGAGTTGGTCCATTGGTTGAGATCACGGGTACTATGGACGCTATAATGTATCGAGATATATTGACACAGCATATGCTGCCATATGCAACTCGAAACATGCCACGTGATTGGATTTTCCAACAAAATAACTAAAAAGATAACCCAAACATTCATCAAAACTAATAAAAGAATTTTTCATTATGAAAAAAATGCGAATTCTTGACTGGCCTTCGCAATCGCCGGACTTGAATCCTATTGAGCATTTGTGGCAAGAACGCAAACTATGTACAGGAAATAAGAAACACTCCAATACAGCTGAATTGTGGCAAGATTTGCAAACTCAATGGCAAAATTTACCTCAAGATCGCATTTCTAATTTAATAGCATCAATGCCTCGCCATTATGCTGCAGTGATTGCTTGTAAAGGCATAGCAACAAAGTATTAAGTTTAAAAAAACGTTGACAACATTTTCTGTTATTATTTTTCAATAATATATTTTCCTTATACATAAGAAAACTTTTTGGTGCAATACTTTTGCACTATTTGTAATAAGACATTGTATAAAAATAAAGTATTTAGAATTATTAAGAGTTTGTAAAGCTTACATAATTGTAGGATAAATAAATACATTTTGTTTATATATATGTATAAAGTTTTTAGTGCTCATTATGAAATGAATATATAATAATAATTGTATGGCTCAAAACTTTTGCACGCCACTGTATGTCTGATTTAAGCGGATATGTTTAATTATTTCTTAGAAAATTAAAGATACAAAAGAATTGTTTAAACAAAAGTTGTTTGGTTTGAAGGGGGACATAAGACAGCGTTAACATTTTGTTTACAGATGGCACCACTTTAGAAATATTCACTGATTATCAATTTTCTTTACCCTTTAACGCCCGACTTTTTTATAAGTGTTTTAAGAATAAAATTTGAGTTTTTTGAACTGAGACTATAAGTAGTGATAACCAAAAGAAAATATCAGAATTTTATATTGGTTTTTTTATCGTTCGTTTTTTGTTTATTGGTAAATATGATTTGGATCCTAAAAGCATATACGAAATGAGCAACCTACACAGAGAAAAATGAAGGATAATCTACACGACATAACTCTAATAGTCAGCTTGACATTTTTGAGCTGAAACTATATTTGTGAGTGAAGTTTTTATCATTCAGAACGTCAAGTTTACTATTTCAGAAGAATATCTTATAGATCACCATTTAGATAGTCAATTGTCCCTTCATTTTTCGCCGCATAAAAAACTGTAGGTCACCAGGTTTCACGAAAATAGGTTAATTTCTTGATTTTCGTGTCCACCATATTGGATTCGTCATTTTGAATTTCTGTATTCTTTTAATTTTATATTTTGCATCTGAGAAAGCTTCCAAATGTATAAAATTATAACAGATACCAATCTATTCATTTATAGTGCACTTCTAGATGTCAGATTCAGTAACAATGCTAACTATGTCTACTTGGAATTTGACAAAACATGTTATCATTAAAACTGAGCTAAAAACAAACTAAACCGAATCTACATATAATCTATATACCATTTTTTAGAAAAAGAATTCACCTTTACAGTGGTGCAAAGAAAACGAAAATATTTCCTTTTTTGACTAAATTCTGGATTCTTAAATGCGGTTTCTGGTAACTATAATTACCAGTAGGCGTTAAAGGGTTAAATGAAAATTCCCAATTTTTTATTACATCATCTTTTTCTACCAATTAATTTGAACAACTTTTGTCTGAAACATTTTTTTATTTGCCTAATATTTTTTGAGATATTTAAGAAAAACTTGATAACTTTTTCAATATTTAACTTACGATACCTCGCTGTTCGTCGAAAGAAAAAATAGTACTAGACCTTTTTACTCTATTTGGCCTCAAGAATATATTGTTATAATAGTGTGTTAACTTGTGTTAACTTATCGATTTTTGAAAATTTCAAAATCATCAAATTAACAAAAATCAGGTCCGTTAAATTTCCAAATCTTGAGATATACCCATAAAAAAAAATACATGTCTAATATTTTTTGTTGCTCTACAACATATTCAAAGCTCATCAAAATGGTGAGGAACAGTTCCGATCCCTTCCTTGTTAGTTACAATTCCGAATAACAATGTTTTAACCACTGTCTCTAAGTAAATTTTCTTTAATTTTGAATAAAATTTTACTCAAAACTTTCTTTAATTTTGAATAAAATTTTACTCAAAGAAACTCAGAAAAAATATATGCATAAAGATGATGAAAGTAATGAATTATGGCATTCTGTTGCCGTTATCACAAAAATGTTTTTTAGTAACAATAATTACATTATTGTTACTAGTTAATTATCATTACTATTACTAGTGAAAAATAACACGTTATCAAACTGTTATTAAAAAAGAAAAATTAATTAATAATAACAACATTGTAAATAACACCTAACCATAGCAAATTATGCAAAAGTAATATTTCAAGTCTTATAACTGCGACGGTTACCTTTAGCGTAAGCGTAATCTGCTATTCTAACTGCAATGTCGATTGAGCATTCGCGAATGTTATTCAACGGCGGGTACAAACTTCCTCTTTCGAGATCCTCATTTTTCACGTGATCGGCTACAGCTTGTGCCGAAATTAGGAATAGATCTTCCGTGATATGGTGGCATCCAGTCGCAATAACGCCCAAAGCTATGCCGGGGAAAATGTATGCATTATTACCTTGTCCAGGTTTATATGTCTTTCCATTATATTTTACTTCACCGAATGGTGAACCAGAAGAGAATACACATCTTCCCTAAAAGCAAACAAATTTGATCTAATTAGTCAGTTCAGTTCATCGAGAGGGAATCTAGTATTAGCATAATGTATTATTTCAATTAAATTATCATTAATTATATTATAATTATTATTAATTAGGTCATCTTCATACATCCGTATGATCGTATGCCTGCTGTGCTGTACATTCAGCTTTACTGGTTGGATTACTCAGAGCAAAGATCAATGGTCTCTCGTTATTTTTTGCCATTTCTTTCAAAACTTCGGGGGTGAACGCACCTGCAGCAGCTGAGGCACCTGCAGAAACATTTGGTCTTTGTGCTGTGATCTACTCTCTTTGAGTAAAGAAGGAAATCTTAATTACCTATCAAGACGGTAGGCTTGATTTCCTTTACGACTTCAATCAATGTCTTCATCACTTTGTGTTCTTTCGCGTACCAAATTTTATGGCCCTCCAGATTACCTTCCGGCCGGTTCTTTACAAGTAATCCGTCGATATCCATCATCCAGATATTATTACGCGCTTGTTGTTCGGTGCAACCATCAGCCTCCATCGCTTTAACGCAAAGGTCGGCAATGCCAATAGCTGCCTACAAATAAATACAACCATCATATTGAGAGACACACGTGTGGACGTTTAGCATTCACAAGATATAGTCCCAGGAAAAAAAATTATACAGGGTGTCTCAGGCACTTTGGCACACGGGCTCCGTAGAGACATAGAGCTAAGTGAGAGGAACAAAAAAATCCTCTACCATAATGTGAAAATCGTAATAGTTTTTTAATTATAACAGCGCAAAGTTAGGCGTTTTCCATGCCCAGTGTGGCCTATAGACTCCACGGCAAGCTGTGTGCGTAGGGGCTGAGCGATAACGCGTCTCGCGCTGACTGTCGCGATGGCGTCTTGGCGCTTTGACGCCGCGCGACGGTCAGCGCGAGCTGCGTTACCGCTCAGCCTCCACGCACACAGCTTGCCGCGGAGTGTCTATAGGCCGCGCTGGGCGTGGAACTTTGCGCTATTACAAATAAAAAAATATCTTTACGATTTTCACATTATGGCAGAAGACTTTTTTGTTCCTCTCACTTAGCTCTATATCCCTACGGAGCCCGTGTGCCAAAGTTCTGAGACACCCTGTATATCCATAATAATGCTAGCAAACACAATATAACATGTAACATAATTGTTAGTTGTAATTTCTTACTCAACAATGTAGTTGTTATATAACGTGTATGTTATATAACAGTTACATTACCGAGTAGGAAATTACAATTGACAGATATGTTACATGTAACATTGTGTTTGTTGGGATCGTACACAATTACGTATCTACACCGAAAAGAATGTTGTTAGATATAATTAAAGTAAATATCACATTTATTATAGCCCTTAACGTCGATATTTAGTTGAATGAAACTATTTTTTTCCTCTTTTTACTCAACGAGATATCTATCATATGAACATATTTTTGTTTGCTAGCAACCGAATGAAAGAAGGAGGGCGTACTAGGTGGCGACGGGACGCCGTGCGTTCGGGACCTGCATCTCATTTTTCGTTCTGAGGAGAGAAAAATATCGAGAGCGCGGTAGTCGCTAGATCGGGAATTGAACCCGGGTCTTTCGCTTGCCGGGCGACTGCTCTAGACCACTGAGCTATCTGACGCTCCACGCTCACGACACTCTCCCCTCCCCAGATAACGTTGAGAGATGTCGTTCGGAAGCGACATCTCTAGTGCTATCCCGAGCGCACGGCGACCGAGCAGCGTTGCAGTTGCTTAGGCCGCAGCGCGGCCCAGTTGATCCAGCAACTGTTGCCGGTGCGCGGCGAGGGGAAAGACAGTGCGCTGCTATTCGTTATTTTATCTCGCCGGACCTACGTCTCGCCGCACGCCGCCAACAGTTGCTAGGTCGAGTGGACCTGAGTAGCTGCAAGGCTTCTCCAATCATCTATGTCGGCGCGCTCCCATTCCTCAGATTTCTGTCATTAATAACTCGATAATTATTGCGAATCTCGCAAAACGGTATGGAACTTTTATGTTTGTCTTAACCCAATCTACCTTCACATTTCGGGTTGTAAACTTATAACCCCTCACCCTGTATATTATTCATACATAATTATATATAACTTGTATATAATCGTACATAATTTTATTGGGTCGGCGAATAAGTTCATTCGGTTTTTTAGAGTAGAATAAAACACAATTTTTTGATACACAAGATAAATTTTAATCAATTATATATTGGCCATCTTTATCGATGACCTCTAGCCATCTTTCCACCAACTTCATTATGCCGCGTTCGTTAAACGTCTGGGCTTTATCGGCGAAAAATCAATCCAAGTGGTTTTTAACGGCCTCTTCATCCTTGAAGATTTTCCCGTTCATAGAGTTCTGCAGCGACCGGAATAAATGATAATCCGAAGGGGCAAGATTCGGTGAATACGAAAGATGAGGCAAAACATCCCAGCCAAGCTGAAGGAATTTGTTTCGAGTGGTCAATGACGTATGAGGTCTGGCGTTGTCGTGGTGGAAGACGACACCCTTGCGATTTGCCAATTCTGGACGTTTTGTGCGGATTGCTTGGTTCAATTTCGTCAATTGCGATCAGTATACAGTTGAAAAAATCGCCTGACGGAAAAATTTTGCCTGACGGTAACAGTTCGTAATAGATGACACCCTTGAAATCCCACCATATGGAGAGCATTATTTTCTTCGGATGCAATCCCGCCTTCGAGGTTGTTTGCGGTGGTTCGCTGCCGTGCCCCCATGATCTTTTTCGCGTTACATTATCGTAGACGACCCATTTTTCGTCACCCGTCATCATTTGTTTTAAAAATGAGTCGTTTTCTTGGCGTTTCCGTAGCGAATCGCAGATGGATATGCATGTGGTCAAGTTAGCCTCGGTTAATTGATGTGGCACCCAAACATTAAGCCGAGAAATGTATCCCAGCTGGTGCAAATGCTTTTCTACGCTTGTGTGGGATATATTCAATGTCGTAGCAATCTCTCGTACCGATTGGGATGGATTTATTTCGATTATAGTCTTAATGTCACTTGAATTAATCTCGGTCGGGCGACCGGAGCGGGGCGCATCATTGACGTCGAAATCTCCAGAACGGAAATTGGCATACCACTTTTGACATGCGTGTTCTGTTAAGGCATCATCTCCATATACACGGCATATCTCTTTATGAGCATCCACAGCTCATTTGCCTTTTTTAAAATAATAGAGCAAAATGTGACGATAATGCATGTTATTTATTTCCATGTTCACAGCTACGCAGCACACACAATACTGATGTTAGCCAAACCAAACACAGCACAACATAAACAGTGAAACATAACCTTTCAAATGTGTATTCGATTTGCATGATAGCGCTGAGAAAAGAAAAGCGAATCCGTATGAAATTTATACTGAAACAAAAACCGAACGAACCTATTTGCCAACCCAATATATAATTGTATATAAGTATTTTCTGTCGAAGTTTTACAATATCTCATATGAACTCGTATCAAGAATCTTACATACCTCTCCAGCACCCAGGAAGACAAACTTATTATCCGACATCCTTTTCTTAGTTATTCTCTTTGATGCTAAAATTCCAGCCACTGCAACCGCGGCTGTACCTTGGATGTCATCATTGAACGTGCAATATTTATTTCGGTATTTGTCTAAGAAACGAAAAGCATTATGATTCCCGAAATCTTCGAACTGGAACACACGCAAAATACACATGAGATACCATAGTGTATGTACTGCAAATGGTTTCGCGGGATAAGATTTCGCATAATGTAACACATCTTATACATATATCTAAAAGATCTATGTATACGGTAATTATATGTTAGCTTACTTGAATAAGAACGTTTTGCCCGTACTTTTTTACGCAAGCTGCCATAAATTCATCGATCAATTCATCGTATTCGGGACCTTGAGTTCTCGGTTTGTTAAGACCAATATAATGAGGATCGTTTCTCAACTGTTCATTATTAGTGCCTACGTCAATGGTAATCGGGAGACATTGATGTGGTTTAATGCCAGCTAGAGCTGTATAAAGTGCTAATTTTCCGACAGGAATACCCATACCGCAAGCACCAAGATCACCAAGACCCAAAATTCGTTCGCCATCTGTTACACAAATAGCTCGCACTGCTTGTTCTGGCCTAGAAATATAATAGAGAATATGTTATATTATGCTGTAGAATCGTCATTCTTCTCAGCTAGCGGTGTAACGCAATGAAACATAACGCATGCATGTTACGTCGTGTGGAGAATACTATTTTTAGCGGATGCAACTGCGCGTAAACCGTTCATATCCTGTTTAATTTCTACGTGTGATACATGTGTAATCCGTTCCCAACTAAAACTTTCTTTTTTCATGACTGCTATTTTTCGATAAGAGAAAATTGATATGTGAGTAAGGAAAACTTATAGAGGTAAATTCAAAGTGACTCTCAAATTTTGATTAAGCTAATTAATATTTAATTCAGCTGGCATACTTTCCAACATGGAAAATAAAATGTGATATATTATTAAAACATATGAGAAAAATTCTTTTATCTTCTTATGACTTATACAGAGTGTTTACGACCACCCAAATTTTTTTGAAATCGCGACATTTTAGAGAAAAATGTTTCAGACAAAAGTTGTATGGTTTAAAGAGGAACGTAAAACAACTATATCAGTTTGTCTACAGATAGTGCCACTTTCGAGGTATTCACTGATCATTACTTTTCTTAAATGGAAACTCCAATTTTTTATTATATCATTTTTTTCTACCAATTAATTTGAACAACTTTTGTCTGAAACATTTTCTTATTTGCCTAATATTTTTTGAGACATTTATAGGAAACTTTGTAACTTTTTCAATATTTAACTTACAATATCGCCCTAACTATTTGTCGGAAGAAAAAATAGTACTAGACTTTTTCACTTTATTTGGTCTCAAGAATATATTGTTATAATACCGCCCTGACTTTTGTTAATTTGATGATTTTGAAATTTCCAAAAGTTGATAAGTTAACAAAAGTTAAGGCACTATTGTAAGAATATATTTTTGAGATCAAATAGAGTAAAAAAGTATACTATTTTTTCTTCCGACAAACAGTGAACGAGATATCATAAGTTAAATATTGAAAAAGTTACCAAGTTTCTATAAATATCTCAAAAAATATTAGGCAAATAAAAAAATGTTTCAGACAAAAGTTGTTCAAATTAATTGGTAGAAAAAAGTGATATAATAAAAAATTGGAGTTTCCATTTAAGAAAAGTAATGATCAGTGAATACCTCGAAAGTGGCACTATCTGTAAACAAACTGATATAGTTGTTTTACGTTTTCCTTTAAACCATACAACATTGGTCTGAAACATTTTTCCCTAAAATATCGTGATTTCAAAAAATTTGAGTGGACGGGTGGTCGTAAACACCCTGTATATGAAAATACTATGAGAGTCAAGTATTTTACATTTATTTTGTTATGCGAGCAAATATATAAAATAATTATCTTTTCATTATTGTTAAATATAAAAATATATTAAAACAAATGTTTCAAATAAAAATTGTAGGGGTCCAAACGATCAATTTACTGACATTATGAGTTTGACCCTGAGTGGCGTCGCCAAGGTCAGGACAAGGTCACCTTGAATTTTTTAAATGGGACCACCTATTTTTAATTGCATATTCTTGTAGCCGTTCTTCAAGCCTTTTTAAAGCATTATAATTTTTTCTACTTTAAGTAAGTCGTTTCGAAGTTATCGAGCTTTTTATGACAAGATGTCCAGTCAACCAAGGCAAGATCAAAGAAGTATCCAGCCAGCCAAGGCAAGATTAAAGAGGTATCCAGTCAGCCAAGGCAAGATCAAAGAAGTATCCAACCAGCAAAGGCAAGATGATCATAAAGAAAAACTAGTGAAACTAATTGAAAGCGCGATTAATGTATCAAATGCTCAAATTGTTCACCATTCATTGTTTGACAATGCGCTAATCGATGATAAAAGCCTGAAACAGCATCTTCTTACAAAAGCGTTTGAGAATAATGTTAATCTCTAAAAGAAAAAGTAAAGTCTAACGAATAAGGTAGGAAACAAAAAGATTTATCCAATAAACAGAAATTTGTATTAATTAGATAACAAAATCGATAATTCAATTAAAGAAAGAAAAATCAGTAAAAAAAATCATTTATCTTTTCCGTATGAAAAGTGCGTATCATATACAAGTAATATGTTCTACTTCAAGTCAAATTCATTGTAATTTATTTGAAATGATTCAAAGTTGAATTTTAGTGCTGTTATAAATTTAGTACATTAATATTACTTTAATATTACATGTGTCTGAAATACAAGTTACGAAATTGTTCCAGTCGCTGGCTGGACATTTTATCATAAAAAGCTCGATAACTTCGGCTTTCTCAAAGTGGAAAAAATTATAGTGTTTTAAAAAGGTCTGAAGAAGGGCTACAAAAATATGTAATAAAAAATAGGGGGTCTCATTTAAAAAATTTAAGGTAACTTTGTCCTGACCTGTTGTCCTGACCCTTGTCCTGACATTATAAGTTTGACCTTGGCGACGCCACCCAAGGTCAAACTCATAATGTCAGTAAATAGGTCTTTCGAAACCCTACAATTTTTATTTAAAACATTTTTTTCTAAAATACTTAGTTTTTATGATATTTCACCGTCCCGGTATTTTTTATACAACCTGTATATTCTACATTTGCAAAGTAATGATTATATTCATTACCGTTGTCCAAAAAATGTAATTGTGTTACCATTATCATTATTAATGAAAAAAAGAAACATCAAATTCTTATTGAAAAAAAAACTCTAAATAGTAATGGTGTTATAAGTAATATTCTGATAGTAATATGAAATATATTTAACTGTGGTGCTGTTTTTTGTTCCTAATACTAACCAATTATTCAAAACCTCGTAGATATGACCCTTATCATATATAGTAATGAAAAGTCCACGCGGCCTACGGTAAATTACACCGAATTTTTGACAAGCAAGCCCAACAGTAGGTGTATAAACGATTGGCATCATCTGCTCGATATTCTCGCTTAGCAGACGGAAAAACAGCCTCTCATTTCTCTCCTGAAAATAATGCTGTAGAAGTTAAACACTGTTTCAAACGTGCACGTTGTAATATAGGCTGTTATTTACTTGAAGTTCCACCAGATACAGATATCGGTTCAGGTCTTCCGTATATTTCATAACTGAAGCTTTGCATAATGCTAATTGTTCCTCCTGCGTTTTAAATCTAGGAGGCTGCAGTCCATGTATTCCTAGAGCTATTCTCTCTTTCAGAGTAAACGCCAAGCCCTGTTATTATTATTTATGTTATGATTATATCTATCGTGTTGAAGATATATTTTGACAATGGATTAGATGCATTGTCTCGAAAAATCGAAATCTTGGAATTTAAACAATTTTCTGAAAAATCATATCCGAATACCGGATAGATAATATTCCGAAATACAATTTTTCTGAAATATACAACTGTTCTAAAAAGTTATTATACTTTAAAAACAGTACATATAGATGTATTAACAGTTACCCATTCGACTACACTTTGACTGTACACGACGAAAACCTTGTAGTAAAAATTAAAATTATATTTCTTTTTACGATATATTTTGTAAAGTCGTATTTCAGAAAGGTATATAATAATTCAACTGCATAATAAGCTATAAACTAATTAATAATATATTTTTATTGAGTAAATCATGAACGAGTAATCAATTTTTGTTAAAACCATCCTAGTAAACGTTCTAGTATGGATGAAAAAGACGCAGGATTCTCTGTCCTTGGTGTTAGGGATCTATATTTGTGTCTCGTAAAGATAGGTAATTATTTTATCGATTTCTCGGATTGTGCGTACTATTTATACAGAGTGTCCCATTTTAACGTTCGCATTAAAAAATCTCGAAAACTATGAAAGATAGTAAAAAAAGCTAAAACACGTTTTCCATGATTTCGGACAGGAAAAAGAATAGCATTATCAGTTTTTTATTTGGAGGACATTTTCAAGGTCAGTTGATGGTCAACTTAATTTTTTAAAATAGAAAGCCCAACTTTTGATTATATCTTCTTTTTCTACCAATTAATTTGAACAACTTTTGTCTGAAACATTTCTTTATTTGCCTAATATTTTTTGAAATATTTAAGGAAAACTTGGTAACTTTTTCAACATTTAACTTACGATATCTCATTAACTATTTGTCGAAAGAAAAAATAGTCTTAGACTTTTTTACTTTTTCGTTATCAACAATATTAATTTACTATAATATACAGAGTGCACGATTTATCTGAAGACATTGAAATATCTCGAGAACTATGCATTGGATAAAAAAAAGTGGTTAATGAAAGTTGTTAGTCTCGAAGGGGGACATTCAATGATACCAAACTCGACCTCCCACCCCACCCCCTGGGGGTAGGGGTTGGGGGCAACTTTGAAATCTTAAATAGAAACCCCCATTTTTTATTGCAGATACGAATTCTACGCCATAAAGTACGTAAATTTTGTCCGAAACTTTTTTTTTTATTCGTGATAGATGGCACTATAATCGCAAAAATTATTTTTTCCGCAATTCTCCAGAAATGATCATTGGATTGCGAAATAAAAAATACCTGTTCAATATTTTTAAAGAACATAATAAAAGTTATTAAAAAGATAAGGTTTATCAACCTAACCTAAAAGATAAGGTTTATCAACAAGTGCCAACAACTCGTGAAAACATGGTAGAACGCATAAGAAACGCTTGCGCTGAAACTCCCGCAGATATGCTTCTATCCTGTGTACATGTCATTTGAAAAAAGGATCAATAAATGTATTGAAGTTGAAGGTAAAAATTTCGAACACTTACTCTAATTAATTGAACAGTGAGAGGCAAGGGGACTCACATTAAAAAAGTACTCGAAGGGAACATAAAACTACTACGTCCTCGTCGTTGATCCTGTGTAACGCTAAAAGTAGTTTCTCGGAAAAATTCAACGCTATCTATCACGAATGAAAAAAATTGTTTCAATAAAAATTTCACGTACAATCTAATTCTGCAATGAAAAATGTGGGTCCCCATTTGAGATTTGAACGTTATCACCCACCCTACCCCGAGAGGATGGGGGGGGAATAACTTTTATTATGTTCTTTAAAAATATTGAACAGGTATTTTTTATTTCTCAATCCAATGATCATTTCTGGAGAATTGCGGAAAATATAATTTCTTGCGATTACAGCGCCATCTATCACGAATAAAAAAAAAGTTTCGGACAAAATTTACGTATTTTGTAGCGTAGAATCCGTAATCTGCAATAAAAAATGGGGGTTTCCATTTAAGATTTCAAAGTTGCCCCCAACCCTCACTCCCAGGGGGTAGGGTGGGAGGTCGAGTTTGGTATCATTGGATGTTCCCCTTCGAGACTAACAACTTTCATTAACCACTTTTTTTTATCCAATGCATAGTTCTCGAGATATTTCAATGTCTTCAGATAAATCGTGCACCCTGTATAATATAATATATATAAATATTACTATAATAGTGCCCTAACTTTTGTTAACTTATCGATCTTTGGAAATTTCAAAATTATTAAATTAACAAAAGTCAGCTATTATAGCTGTTATAGCGCTATTATAGTAATATATTCTTGATAGTAAATAAAGTAAAAAAGTCTAATACTATTTTTTCTTTCGACGAATAGTTAGTGAGATATCGTAAGTTAAATGTTGAAAAAGTTACCAAGTTTTCCTTAAATATTTTAAAAAATATTAGGCAAATAAAAAAATGTTTCAGACAAAAGTTGTTCAAATTAATTGGTAGAAAAAGATATAATCAAAAGTTAGGCTTCCTATTTTAAAAATTAAGTTGACCTTCAATTGACCTTGAAAATGCTTTCCAAATAAAAAACTGATAATGCCATTCTCTTTCCCTTTCGAAATTATGGAAAACGTGTTTTAGCTTTTTTTAATATCTTTTATAGTTTTCAAGATTTTTTAATGTTAAAATTAAAATGGGACACCCTATATATAACGATCGACATTTGACTTCGAGAAAGGAATATGAAAGCGAAAAAGAGAAAATAAGCGATAAGCGACGCTATATTCTCAACTATTATAAATATTATGGTTATATTAGGATTATTATATAGGAGTATTACCATTTTTGATACGTGTACTTTATATTGTGTACTATGGACATATTGAAAGTTATATACAAGTATAAACTACTTGTATTTCAATGAGTTACATTTAAAAACTGGCTATATTTATATCGTAATTTTCGTTATAAATATAGTATAAAAATAGTAGAACGTACTATTAAGTACGGTTGCACAAAAATTGCGAAATTTCTTCTTCAAAATAATAAAATTTCATTATTTTATATTATATAACAAAACAGTCATATAATTATAATTTTGTAATAAAAATTAAAAATGTATATTTTTTTAATAAATATATAATTTCGATTATAATTTTCATATAGTCCATTATAAATATTTTATTATAATTTTTATTATATTTTTTTCCATGTACTCAGATAAATACACTATACAGGCATGTACAACGAGACATACCAACATTTTAATAAAATTGTACTTTAGGAAATAATCTGGGTATTTGGATTTTAGTATTGTATCTTTTCAAGAAATCGCTCTACTTTTTAAATTTTGATACTTTTTTTTTTTTAGAATAATGCATATTCATCATTATGACGAAGAGACGAAGAGAGAAACAGCGATACCTTATTAAGGCGAGGATCCCTAAGATGTCCGATGCCCTTTACCATATTTATAGGTATCACATCTCCCGAAACTTCGTGGATCTCCCTTTGTTGAATATTCTTCATAATAGCGTGTGTAGGCGGTAGCATTCGTCCCCATGATCCACAGTTTCTGCTGGTAGCTGATCTGAAGATACATATGAAACATTCTTACGATCTTCACGGTATTATCGACCGTGTAAATAGTATTCGACACTTACTTGTCGTGAGAAAAAGAGAACATCGTCGTGAGATAAATACAAAGCTTGGAGATTTTCTATTTTATCATTGTGCAAAAAAAGACGACGACTGTCGGTGCTCGTCGCGGCAAATTAAAAGTATTGTTGACTACTCATTATACGTAACGTCGACACAGTCGATGAGTCATTTAGTTAAAATTAGCAGTTAGGTGGGAAAAGGAAAGGAGGGGCTTATGCGCGTGGGAACTCATCAAAATCTCTCGTGCGAAACGTTTCGCTATTCATCATTTTGGAGTTTTCTTTAGTCTTAAATGCATACGATAAGCGAAAATTCATCGATGAATGAGATGTTATTTGATAATAAGCTGGAGAAAGACATCAACTTATCAGTTACAGCAGATATTAGTTTTTATCGTATTCGTGTTTCGCAAATACATTTTTATCGGCAAGAAATATCTCTCATTTGACATAATTATTTACTAAATATCAGCTGAGTGATGATGTGTATGATGAATGTATACAAATATGTACGAGGAAAAATTAATTTGTCGTAATAACATATTTGTTAATATACTCTCATATATATATATATATATATTCTCGTATTAAAGTTTATTAATGCTAAATATTAGTACTACAATTGCTACATTGCTTATGTGTGTGTGTATATGTGTCTCATGCATTACAGGAAAAATATGTTAAAAAAAGAATAAAATATTTTAAAAGGATTTAATATGGCCCCGAATAAGCTAAAAAGTTTTAATAATAATAATAAACATCAGTCCGCAAGTAATTCGTTCATAAGATATTTGCAGTTTTATTTGTTGCTTGTTTTATTTATTTTATGATATCTTTCTGTCACAAAAAAATTGAAATTTTTATTGAATATGTTCGAAATGCTACATTAAAGTTTGCAAAAAATAAATTTGTCGACTCATAGAGAATCGAAATATTTGCGTAAATATTTCTTCACGGAGCAATGATCCAACAATCATAGCAACGAATCAGCTTGGCAACAATAAACATGTCTCAAGGTGAACGTTTGTTTGTAATAACATCCGAAATAATTATAAACGTTTGGTTATAATAACATCCGAAATAATTATAAATGTTTGGTTGTAATATTTTAGAAGCTTGACGGATACATTTGTTTTGAATGTCTTGCCGCATTTCAGCAGTAAGTCCATTCGTTCGATAGCAGTACTCATTAGCAAAGAATTGTATTAACAAAGAATTGCATTAGCAAAGTATTGTATTGTAAAATCAGTTGCGTTCACGATTCATATGATTGTGGTTAACTAACTTACCTACAATGTAAGAAAATTGGTTATTAACTTATTTCATTTTTTTTAATGATTAAACATAAGTAAGAAAACAAAACTGTCTTGTCATTATGCGTACGTTTGTTCCATATCCTTTACGTTTTTTTCCATATCCTTGCAATCAAAGATAAATAATATAATTAATATAAATTTTACTTGCAAATGTAATGTTAAAAATTTCAATAAATACGAATGTCAATAATTATAATTTTTAACGCTAATGCAGAAATGGTAAATATATATATTTTATGTATGATCGGGCTAGCAGTAATGTTCGATGCCCTAGATGCGCGTTGTCTGTATGTTTACAATTTTTCAAATCATAAAATTCCTTCAAATCGAATGTTTACAAAACTTCATAAAAGGCATTAGAACATTGCTGTTTGATAAAAACAATGGAAGACTCAGCTCTGTTTCTATATCTGAAGTAGAGAAAGAAATTTGAGTAATATAGTATAAAAAATCCTAGAACTAATGTAAAAAGGATTATAATTTAGGTAGTTATTAGCCCAGGTAGACGGCTGTCGTTTAGTTAGGAGAACACTCAAACAACAGTAGCTGCTCCATTCTTATCACATTCAACTGGTTCAAGCAGGTAGATTCACGGTTAAATTTATTTGATTGTCGTGGCTAGATTTTTGCAGATGAATTTCGAAGGAACAAGCTAAAAATATGAATTTTATTGCTAATATTTTTTTACCGACAAGGCTGGACTTACTCCTTCTAGAGATAAAATTTTTAATTTTCGTAATATCAATCAATAGGCCGACGAAAATACATGTTGTCGTTGAATACAGGTATCAACTGTGTTTTAGCCTAAATGTTTGGTTAAATATTTTCGGAGACAAGTTCATAGGTCTGGTTGTTCTGCCAAGTTGGTTAACTGATTTAGCGCACCAGAATTTTTTAACAAACATATTGTTTCTGTTACTCGAAAATATCCCACTGAACTTTAGAACTGCATTTTAGTTCATACATGATGGTATGTTCTTCCATCCTTTTCATTAACTGTTATTTCTAATAAGTCGAGTTATTTTCGTATCTTAATTAAACATACCAAAAAACATGGGTAGAACGTGCAAGCCCGATGGCCTTCTAGATCTCCCGATTTGAGATCTTATTAGATTTTCTTTTATTTGGGTTAATTAAAAAAGTCTGATGTATGCAGAGCCAACCAATAACTTAGAACTATTACAATATCGCGTACAAGAAGTTTATGTTACAATTAGAATGAATCTAAATATATTTGAATATGAAAGCATGAAGAGCATGAAATTGTTTTTTGGGCAGATGTAAGGTCTGCATAAACATGACAGGAGGTTATTTTGAACATCTCTAATAAGGTAAGGCAGAACATCAACTGTTATGTTTTTGTATAAATTATAAATAAAATTAACTTTAATTTTTAATAAAAATAAACGTGAAATAGCTAAAAAAATGAAAATATCTTAAAAACGACTCATTTGGAGACCTATGATATAAAAACTTTCCGACTTATTTTGGACCATATTATAAATTTCCTTCAAATATTTTATTTTTTAAACATCCTGTATATATACATAATGCTCATCACAATATACAGTAAATATACACAATATACAGTTCGTGTGTGGATATAACGGATCAAAATAAGTAAAAAATTTGATAATTATATAATTTAAAAGATGCAAATCCGATGACTTTGATCCTGAGATTTAGCTGAAAGTAATCGAAAAAATTTGACGACGAGGAACTGCAGGAGTTATTGGATAAAAATCCAGCACAAACGCTCAAAGAATTGTCAGAAGCCCTCGGAGTCGATCGTTCGAACCGTTTCGAAGCGGCTACATGTCTTAGGAAAAATCCGCAAGGAAGAAAAATGAGTTCATCAATTATCAGAAAGCTCAAAGTTAAATCGCTTGAATATTTGCATTTTCTTGCTTGCTAAACATAAGAAGAGCTTTTTGTAACGGAGGAAGTTGTGGGTGGACTCCGGTTAACATTTAACATCAATATTAAAACAGAATTTTCACGGAAAGAAGATAATGCTATGTATTTGGTGGGATATGGAAGGCATGGTATCATGAGCTTCTGAATTCCAATGAAGCGGTTAATGCCATACTTTATCAACGCTAACTGGAGCGACTGAACGACGAATTGATGCAAAAAAGGCCGTCAGTAATAGGCGGAAAGTGATCTTCCAATATGACAACATTAGACTACACGTGGCAAGAACGGTTAACGAAACACTGATTGGCTTGGAATGGGAAGTTCTCCTGCATTCAACAGCAGATTATTTCCTCGATCGATTATTTTCTCGCTCCTTTCGATTTTCACCTGTTCCGCTCCTCTATACAATACGTCTTGGAAGACACGCACTTCGCCAACCTTGAGGAACTCCGAAAATGGGTCGATGATTGGGTCGCCTCAACAGACAAATATTTCTTTCGACGAGAGATCCAGCTTTTATCAGAAAAATAGCAAAAAGTAGTCGAAAGCAATGGCAATTACTTGGAATGATGTCTGACTGTAACATATTATGAAAATAATAAGTATTCCAAGTAACTAAGTAGCACGAATTAATGCAACCCTCTAATATGTATGTATATATGTATAAAGCTATAGGTGACAGAGATAAATTACGATCAAAGCTGCAAGTATAAAGAACTGCAACTTTAGTATATTTTTTATTTGTGGGAGACATTTATTGAAAGGGCATACTTAAGAGGCTTTTAAATCGAATTAGTTAGGATTTTATATAAAATTTTATATAAAATGATTTTATATAAAAAGATAAATTATTTTAAAAGAGGAAATAAAAAATTCCATTTTTAAATAATTAATTGTTAATTGATTATTCGGAAATTGTCAGCAGGGAATTAATTATTCAGTAATTAATTAATTTTTGGTAATTATCATATAAATATGTGTATGAGATTATTAATTTTTTAAAAATTATTAATTATTAATTATTCGTATCGATACAAGAGATTCGAAACTTATATACTTTTACGCTTTGAAATATTATAAAATATCGTATCGATACAAGAGATTCGAAATTTATATACTTTTACGCTTTAAAATATTGTAAAATGTGACCACCGAGACACTTACATACGTCTATAAAGTCATGTGACACCGGTTGGTCAGTCTCTCGATACTTAAGTCGAAGCGGGTTATGCTATTATTATTTTCGTGGCGTAAAGCCAGCTTTTGAAGAAACGATTGTGCAAAATCTGCCAAGGAGGTCCCACATATTCATATGTATTTCTTTTAGCAGTACTTTCGGCAAAGTAGTCATATTAGTCTGCATTAGTGTGCCACATTTAGCATTAATGTTGCCATCTGAATTTGAAGCACAAAATACGCATATTAATTTAATCCTTTGCGGTTGTAGTACATTGAGGCATGGGTTGAGGCACCTAACTGATCAGAATTAATTTTAAGCGAACAACGCGGAGCTTATATATAGTCAAAGATTAGTCAATGTGAAATCAATCATTTCTTTTTTATTAGGAATTTTGTTTTCATATTTAAAATAAAGTTTTTTAATTCAATAAATTAAATGTTCCTACTAAAGAGTTCTCTATTTTAACCTTCTTGAATAATTCAACTTTTTTATAGATATCTAGTAGTGTTTTCTTTTCTTAAACATTGAGCTTTAAAGTAAGAAATCTTAAAAGCGTTTTTCTTCCTTCTTTATAGAAGAGAAGGTATTTCTCATTATATATACCATATATGAATATTTTAACAAGCCTTACCCTTTCGTTTGTGTTCATAATTCATTAAAAATGAGATATTCATTAGACAATTTTTATTAAAATAACTACGACATTGTCAATTAGAATGTTGAAAGATATCTTATGAATTTTTTCAGATTTTTTCATGCGTTTACCCATTAACGCCCAAAAGTCCTAAAATATTAGCCTTACTTTGCAACTGTATTTTATGTGGAGAAACATATTATATAAGGTTGGAATAGCATTTCCTTATGTTTTCGGGCTCGTTCTACAAGATTCCGGCATCAGAATTCGTTTAGATTCATAATAAAATCCAATATGGCGGAATTTTTTGAATAAAGTCGCGAAAAATCGACAATTTTATTTTTTATAAGCTTGATTTTGTATCAAAAACGTTACTTTGATACAGATACAAGTGTCACATCTTGTCTCAAAAATGTTGAACTTTCAAGATATGTAAATGTGAATTTAAGATGGCTGCCTCAAAATGGCGGTTTGAGTAAAAAAACTTAAAAAATAATATATTTTTAGAATAACTTCGCAAAATCCTAGTATTTAACATCAATTTAGTATCCAGGGTATTGATTTTAGGATATTTGCTGACAACTAATTCATATTAGAGAATTTCAAAATGGTGGCGCGCCGATCCGCTGTTGTTGCCTGCCAATCCGGCCCAAGCCGTGCGGAGTAGCATACCTGCCATACCCACAACGCATACCTACTGAGCGTTTATTTAGCAATTTTTCTCAAAACTTTACGTAGTCGATTTCTATTTCTTCCCGTTCGTTGTACTTATCCCGATGTTTTTTATGTTTTTTATAAAGTTTGTAAGTTTGTAATTACCGACCCTGTATATGTGCGTGTGTACGTCTCAAAAATAATTCATGAATATGAAAATAATAGAAGAAAATTCATGAAAATCTGGAAATTTTCACGATTATTCCTGCCTTTTAGTCGCCATCTTGGATCCGTCATTTTGAAATTCTCTAATATGAATTAGTTGTCAGCAAATATCCTAAAATCAGTACCCTGGATACTAAATTGATGTTAAATACTAGGATTTTGCGAAGTTATTCTAAAAATATATTATCTTTAAGTTTTTTTGCTCAAACCGCCATTTTGAGGCAGCCATCTTAAATTCACATTTTCACCAATGTATACCTTGAAAGTTTAACATTTTTGAGACAAGATGTGACACTTGTATCTGTATCAAAGTAACGTTTTTGATACGAAATCAAGCTTATAAAAAATAAAATTGTCAATTTTTCGCGACTTTATTCCAAAAATTCCGCCATATTGGATTTTATTGTGAATCTAAACGAATTCTGATGCCGGAATCTTGTAGAACGACCCCGAAAACATAAGGAAATGCTATTCCAACCTTATATAATATGTTTCTCCACATAAAATGCAGTTGCAAAGTAAGGCTAATATTTTAGAACTTTTAGGCGTTAATGGGTTAAGATGGGAAAAGAACTGAAATCGCTAATTTCTCCGTATGTCGAGCATAACCCACCACTGTTAAGCTGGCAAGACCAAATCGGCAGAATGAGATGGGATCTTCCAATTATTTAGTATTTATTTTGTGTTAATTTGTGCCATTAATAAAAATTTTGTACCACGTGCTGTTTTGAAAAAAATCATGGCGCTGTTAGCTTAATATTAAGCTAGCAGGATCACATACAAGAAAAAGAAAAAACGGAAAAAAGATAAAAATACAACGGCTAGAATTTGTGCCGTCCAAAACAAGCAGATATATAGATCCATTCCGCTTGAAACAACGACGAATTACATTTACCATGATTAGACTCAAGAGTAAAGTACTCGTTTCCACGAGCAGAATTAATCGGTACTACGACACTCGAAGCATAATAATTTGTACCTCTCAAATATTCATTCACAGATTTTGTATACCCGGTCTAGCGACTATCGCGCTTTCGATATTTTTCTCTCTTCGGGATGAAAATAAGATCCTGAACGCATGGCGTCCTGTCGCCACCTAGTATCCTGTCGCCCTCCTTCTTTCATGGTACCTCATCCCTTCTGTGAAAAACCACCCCCGAAACCTATTCGGTATAAGAGTAAAGCTCTTATACAAGAGCTGGGGTACAAAATCTGTGAGTGAATATTTGAGAAGCACAAATTATTATGCTTCGAGTGTCGCAGTATCGATTAATTCTGCTCGTGGAAACGAGTACTTTACTCTTGTACCGAATAGGTTTCGGGGGTGGTTTTTCAGAGAAGGGATGGGGTACAAAATCTATGAATGAATATTTGAGAGGCACAAATTATTATGCCTCGAGTGTCGCAGTACCGATTGATTCTGTTTGTGGAAACGAGTACTTTACTCTTGAGCCTAATTATGGTAAATGTAATTCGTCGTTGTTTCAAACGGAATGGATCTATATATCTGCTTGTTTTGGACGGCACAAATTCTGGCCGTTGTATTTATACCTTTTTTCCGTTTCTTCTTTTTCTTGTATGTCCTTGCGGATGTCGTAGCGGATAAACGTCCTTGTATAGCTTAATATTAAGCTAGCAGCGCCATGATTTTTTTCAAAACAGCACGTGGTACAGAATTTTTATTAATGGCACAAATTAGCACAAAGTACTAAATAACTGGAAGGTCCCGTGTCATTCTGCCGATTTGGTCCTGCCAGCTTAACAGAGGTGCATAACCCGACTTAAGACCAGAGCGGTAAAAGTGTTCTGTCGGGCATAATTTGCCTTCCGACCGCAAAAGATTAATTTAAAGTAGCATATTCGTAATAATCAGTTGCCCGTAATAATGAGCTGTTTTCTCATGACGGCGTTAAATTAAAGTGATAAATTTTCTTTTTCTGTATCCTTTTAGATGTAATATAGATGTAATGGACACGTAATTATGTGCGAACTGGAGCGAACATACGTTGTAATAGAGAACAACGCTGCCGAGCTACATCCTACATTACGTTATTATAATCGAGCAGTAGTTCCGATTTGTTAAACGATTCATTGCGGGGCTTGCACAGCCCTCCTGTATGAAATAGCCTTCGTTGTTACAGTTTGGTCATTGCCATGAAATGAGCGAAACTGCTGCTCTGTAATAGGAGTAACATGCGTTCACGCGTGTGATTATGCGTGATCATTGTTGACGAATACATTATTGACTATTAAAGTAAATTAACTCGACTTGTGTAACTGTCGATACTCGTATAATTAAATAACTTCGTCAATTTGACAGATTCTATAAATATCTGACAGGTCTCTCAGTGATATAATATAGCGTGATCACCACTATGACGTAATTGAACTTCGCGACAGTTTATGTCAAGGAACACTTGTCTTTAAGTATCGTAACTTTTTTATAATTCCAATCGATTGGTTGTGACAATAACGGAAATGTCCTTTTTTTATGTTGCCTTATGTGTTATATTTTTCAATATTTTCGGTATTTGTAACGTTTTACTTAATTTTTCTCGACTTTCATGATTTTTTGATATACAAAGATTCGTCCTTTGCTTGTGAAACTGATTTTTAAATCGTAAAAATAGAATATAACTTTTCAGCATGAATTTTGTTGTTTTAATTAAAGTGCTCGTACACAATAATGTACACAATAACGTTTATATGTTTTCGGAAAAGAATTCATTTTGTTTTAATTTTAAAATGTCATAATATCACATCATTGTACAATCATAACAAGCGATTTTTTTAAATTTTAAACGAGTTTTTTATATTCACATACAAGATATTCATTATAAAAATTTATATAATTTTTTAATTAGTTTTAATGATCGGACAGAATAAAGTTCTAAATGTAATTAATCAGTTTGAAATATTTATTGTGTCATCGTATTGTTCGCATCTTATTAAACAATAAGATGTCATAATATATATTTCAAAAATATCCTTTCTTTGTAAAAAATATTTTTTTAAATAGAATCATATTTTTTTTGTATGTATTTTTTTTATAAATGTTCATAAAACTTAACAAATTTTTATTCATAATTTTTTATCAATATTTATTTAGATATTGATTATTTAGATATTGATATTTAATGAAAAAACTTCAACGGGCAAAGCTCAATATTTTAATCTATTTTAATAATAGTAGTCTGTATGTGTGTGTATGCATATGTGTGAATAGATTAGATGTACGAGTATGAATAGATCAGATTATTATGAATATCTCATTTCTTTTAAATTTATTATATTATTACTACTACTACATATTATTACTATTATATTATTACTATTACTTTTACTTTTATTACACTTTCTTTTTCTATGTACTTTTATTTCTTTTACAGTTGTTTCTATTAAATGTCAATAAAAATGACATTCATTATGAACTATTATTGAATTCATTTACAATCCTACAACACTACGAATAGAAAAATATAGTTGTACTTAAACAGATCAAGGCCTTGGTTTTTTTACAAAAAAGAACGTTTTCGAAATATTATGATTATTAAATGTTGCATGTTATCACCATTTGCATTTACAAATTGATTAATTATACATTTAGAATTTTTTTCTGTTCGATTATTGTAATTGATCAAATTGTATTTATGATAAACATCTTGTATATCTTGAATAAATATAAATTAATGGAAAATTAATATATAACAAATCCGTCACAAGATTTTTTGTTTTCCAAAGTTTAAACATAAAAGGTCTGTAACAAGTTTTCTTTTGTAATATATAGCAATTACTGTTAGGACATAATTCATTTCACGTAAAAAAAAATGAAGAAATAAAAACGAGAAATTTTATAACTAATCTTTTATGTGTTAATAACAATTATTTTCAAAACAAGCATATAAGTCGACATAGTAGCTTTAAAGTTTCTGAATATTCGTCGCGGCCATATTAAATAGTGACGTCAGAGACGAGAAATATCACGCCGAAAATTGCGTCTCTACTCTTGATAAATAGTTAACAGCCATAAATTTATTATAACATGAGGCCTAGTCATATGGAAGTGCAATTATTATGACCAAGCTTCATATTACAATAATTTTATGGCTGTTAATTTATTATCGAGAGAGAAACAGTTTTCGGAATACTTTACAAATATATTATAGCGATTTGAAGTATTCTTTCATAAGAATACCTTTTTATTTAAAAATGTAAAAATTTTGTCATTTTTTCGCTTCTGACGTCACAGTCAAGGTGATGTAAAAAAAGAATCTTAATATGTAAATACAATTACCAAGGAGAGGATCAGAAGTGGAAACGCGCTTTTAAAATGCGATTTGTAACAATAGATAGTCCTTCATGTCCATATACTAAGAATTTCAAACATTCAGCTTCAGATATCTTTTATTTCTTTCACAAATTAAAAAAACATGAAAATATTGATGTCATCGGATCGATTAACCGTTTGGTCGCGCAATAGATTTCAAGGAAAGGAGGAGAAAAATTAAATACCAAATGTTCCAAAACTAGGTAGTATTGAATCCATACTGTCTGATTACTACCGCATCTACTTTCCAATATGCTGTTGAAGCACTTATGACAAAGTATTTAATCAAAACTCTACTTATGTGCCCTGAGCACCACGGAAAGATCGATTTTTATAAAAATTATTGGTCTTGGAACTTTATTGGAATTTTATTACTACTACTTTTTTCTTCCTTTTTTTGAAATTTATTGCGTTGCCAAGCGGTTAATCGATCCGGTGACATCAACATTTTCATGTTTTTTATAAAAAAAATAAGGGGTGTCTAAAGTTAATGTTTGGGATTCTTAATATAAACATGACTATCTATTGCAGCAAACTGTATTCCAAAAGCACGTTTCCATTTTTGATTTTCTTCTTATAGATCATTTACTAAGGTATTTGTTTCTTGGGTACTTTAATAAACACTCTTCTCTTGGATAAGACGGATAAAATATATTCCGAAGCTCACACAAAATATAGTGGACAATTTTTCTATGATCATACATGTGTGTATATACTAGGTCATACACCCTGTATATTATACACCCTGTGTATAATAGATTATAGTGAATTTAATGAAAAAGAATTTACTTGGAAGAAAACGCGATGGTGCCAATTATTGTATTACTTACGGAACAATATTGTATGTGTACCTTACTAAGTACCTTACTAAGATATTTGTCTCCTCTTAAAGTAATCTCAATCTATAATAGTTATAGGAAGTCTTTAGTCTTTTGCTCTAAATTCAAAACTGTGATTTAATTTTCAGTTAAAAACGTTTGCTGTTGATGTCGTAAGCTTTAAGCGAGTTTGTCAGATTTCAACTACTAAGGCAATGTATAAAATATTTTTTGCTAGAAACAGCTAAAAGCTTATTATATTTATTTTAGACCAGGTTTTAATATTTTCTAATTATATATGCATTATTTATTTATGTATTATTGATTGTTCAAAGAAACAGTACTGAAATATACATAAAAGATACATGTTGATATAATACTTGTTGAATATCGATAATCATCGTCATCACAACAGTTTCACGTTCATACTCAGAAATAAACGATTAGAAAATGCTAGTCATCTTATTATATCGCGTATTAAGGCTATTATACCGGTCTGATATGAGTGTACACATACAATCATGAGCACAATAATTGTCTATTATGTTTTGCGTGAATTCAGAATATTCTCGTTTTATCCGATAGCAGAATTCTTCTCTTAGATAAGATGAATAAAATGTATTCCGAAGTTCACACAAAATATAGTGGACAATTTTTCTGTGATCATACATGTGTGTATATATATAACAGATTATAATGACAAAAAAATTTACTTGGAAGAAAATGCCATAGTTCTAGTTATTGTATTATTTACGGAACAATATTGTATGTGTACAATTTATAAAACCGTCAAGTTATTAAGAATCGACATGTGACAAATTTGTACTAATAACTGATTAGATATATATCATATAAGTTACGGATGATTATGTCTGTATCGTTTTTAATATCGACCATTACTTCAAGCCACGTGCAGTTAGTTTCAGTGACACACTGCATGTGCCCACAATATATATGTTCACGATAACAAATCGCTAACGCGTAATGAACACGATACGACGACGAGCAGGAGCGCGGACGGGTCTTCGTATAAAAGTCAATTATTATATGATGTACATATAATGCATTTACTATGTTATATTTTTGCAAAAAATACACATTTTGTTTTCAAATGGTTTGGACATTTTATTTTATGCAGTTTAGGAGATGTTAAATCGTAAAAAGGAGATGTTAAAACGTAGTAGATGTTAAATGATTGGAAATTTCAACTTCCCTCCTATGCATTTTTCAGAATCAAGTTCTTTCATTGAACTATCGGATACGTTTCAAATAATATCGTGAAAGTGTTGAAGAATAAGTCTGCTAGTTAATAATCGATGTTTATTAGTTATATTTACATTATTCAATTTATTATTATATTATTTATATTATTTATATCATTTATATTCTTACAACAATTACTTAAAGTTTATAAAGTTTATAGTCAATGTTTGTTGTTCCTGTTAAAATTTCTTTCCGCAAAATGGAATTTCTCAGTTGCATTTATTATTATTAAATTATTCATGTTATTATTTAGATTAAACATGTTTAAAAACGAAAGATTGTTTATTGAACAGGTCAGGTTTTAAAATGTTACTGTCAAATTTGCACAGAGTCAAGCAGGAGTTTTTCGGGTGCGAATCGTCGAGTGACGTCACACGTACTATTTTTTCGCACCTCCTCGCTTTAATTCTAGATTTCGTTTCTTTTCATTTACTGTGTACGGAATACGTATTGCTCTATGACATTAGTGTATCTGAAATGGCAATTATTACTCACTTTGGTTTTAAATCACGGACTTATCACATCCATTGTGATAAAACCGGATGAAACAATTAATCAATCACGTACAACTTATGCACAATGTCAAGCAGTTCGATGTGGGTAAATATATAGAAAAGGGTACATCTCATCGATTTTTTCATTTTGAAATATGTTATAAAGGATGAAATTTTGAATGACTTCCTGATACAACTATATGGGGGTTGCTTATAGTTTCCGAGATATTTCATTTTAAAGTTTTGGAATTTTGATTATCCTGGAATTAAATTCCAGATATCATAAGCTGACGTTATTTACAGTACAATCCAAACAGTTAATTCAACCATAGTGTATACATAGAAATATAGGAACATATAAGCGGGAGAGGGGCTCCGCCCCTCCCCGCACCTTCTCCCAAAAAAAATCCTAATCTAACCTAACTTATTGCATCTTTATATATTGTTGGGCGATATTGAAAAGATCTTCTTAAAAGCCACAACACCTAATTATATGCAGATATTATAATAAGTTAAGTTGAGTCAGGTGATAGATCTTAAGAGAACTTTTTTCAACAATGTCCAAAAATATATAAAGATGCAATAAGTTAGGTTAGGTTAGAATTTGTTTGGAGAGGGGGTGCGGGAGAGGGGCGGAGCCCCTTTATTATATTTATATTTAGTATATTGTATCAGAAGAATGATTCTTCCGTAAAAAAATATTAGAAGCTATAGTTTAATCGTCGAGATTTGACATCTGAGAAGGCACCCATTTCTGAACCGTCGATATTTACCGGTGAACTTTTTTAAAAATTCCGACGCCGATGCGTCTAATCAGTTGTATCGACACTTTTCAATGAGTTAACCCAGGATAATGATCCTCGACAGACACTCGATATATAACGGTATATGATCGTTATTTGAAAAGAGTTTACAAGAATCAACTTCAGAAGCTGAATGCGAAACTCAAGTTTCGTCCTCATCCAGTAGGCGAACAAAGAGCACATTGTGAAAGGAACGTCTTCCGACTACATCAACGGTCAAGGTCACGGACGAATTAATGAAAGCCAGGTGAAGCGGCCACGTAGAGTTCGATCAAGAAGAATAGCGGGAGGGAACACTAGGACAAGAACACTACGTCGTGGTCGTCTTCGGCTCAGCAATGATTCGCGGCATATTTAACCACAGTAACCTGGCTTCGTTATCGATCGCGGGTGCCGGCTGCTCCTATTTTCAGCACTGCATTGCGGGCGCAAACCAGGTTACACTATGCGCGACGGCACAGCCCTTCCTCTGTCGGACGAGTGGATGCCCGGAAGCCGACGAAAAGTTCGCCCTGAGGTCTATCTACGTACGTGCATACGTATTCCACTCATCATCACCTCGAGAAAGATCCTTCGTTGAACACGAAAGCGATTAATTCCACAGAGATCGCGCGCGTCTTTCTCCAATGGCAAAAGCGGACAGCGGGGAACACAAAATTTCTCGCTTATACTCACAATATAGACTTCTGCAGGACGAACATCTTCGTTCCTCGTGTGTTCGCAGCTGATCACCTCCCACCCGACAGAACCGGCGCGCGACTGCGCGTCTTGGAGGTGCCAGCTGCGCTGTACGCCAAACCTTGTCATGTTCGCTCCGCAACGGCTTGTTTGATCGGCTGCGCGACAAAGCGCGCCGAAAGGTGCGCCGTGCTAAAAGGTGTGTCGCGCTATATGCCAGAAGTGAGATATGCAAAGTACAGAAGTCCTGGTTTCTCTTTGATCACGCTTTGTCATGTTTATTCTATGTTATATTGAGATAAAATGTATGTAATATTGAAAAACGATGACGAAATGGATTATATAAGGAGGATCACGATGTGATGAAAAGAGAGAATGAGAAAAGGTAAACCCTCCTTGTGTAATCTCGCGAGTCACTTTTGGTTCCAAAACCCACTGATTTATTTATTTGATCATTTATTTATTTTTTATTCATTTGTTTGTAAGAGTTTATTTTTAAGAGTTGAGTATCAATCAACAGAATGCGACGAGAACAAAGATAAATTTCCCCTTTGTAAATTAATGATTATACAATTTAGTTAAACAGTCACAGTGCAATCGATGAAATTACCGACCCCTACGGCGCTAGTGGTATTTTGACATTTTAGAAATATCGTTTTATTTATGTTAGTGGTCGAATATTCTCGTACTGCAGACGTGTATCCATTTGAAAACAAATTGAAACAGTGATAGAATTCTACTTAACCGAGATAAGAGTAATGTTTCTTTTCTTATATATCGATCGAGCAGGAAATTACTTTGCGATATTGCTGAGGTGGAGAGACTAGTAGATTCAAGAATTTTTATGTATATCGTACTTGAGTAGCCATTGTATATACAGATCGTTATACAATTTATATTTATTTTTCGAATTTACATTGAAACTATTGATAATATTAACTCTCTTGAATGATTACCTCTTATCGATAGTTACGAAATTCCCGGAAGAACTTTTCCAGAAATTTTTCAGGGAGACTTCCTTCGAATAAAATTGCAAAATTTTATTCAAAGCCGAGAATAATAATTTAATAATATCGTTTTATATTTTCTAGTGACGCAAGATATAAAGAACATTTTATGCCTTCGTACATATTGCGTAAAATATCATCCGTTGATAACATCGTTGCGAAAAGGTAAATTTACGAAGATAACACTCATTAGAACACTGTGCGTAATCGATGCTATCAATAAAGAGTGTAATCAACTGCGGTTACGCGATTTATTAGAACTATATGTCCTCCGAATCCTATCCTGATTACAATAATTCGAATTATATTTGATTTTGGTTGCTGCATAATGTTATATCAATTAATGTAGCTGCACCAACGTAGAGATAATTAATTACATAAGCGCATAAATCAAATTATTACTCTAAATTTTAATTATATTATCAATTAACGTAATTACGAATTTGACGACACATTCCACACATTCGGTAACTGTATTCTAAATCGTATTAATGAGAAACAATTATTTATATCGAAAATAATAACCTATTTTTAATCTAATTTGCATAACAAATGCTCGAGTTTTTGCGTAGACACAATACGGTATAATCGCACGACAATTACAGGACAAATACTTACTTTTTTTATTTTGAAGTGGGATCTCTTTTTGCTCTCTACTCGAGCGAATGATCGTACCGGTACACGGTACATTTACGGTGCGCGACAGATTCAGCTGAGACAAATAGAGTTCGTTATGTGTGTCTAGCCGACTTCTAAATACCAAAGATAATTATCTCAAACAATTATGCTAAGACGTCAATGCGTTTAAGAGAGTTTCTTGTTTCTTGGCTCCTTAAATGACAAGATTGCCTGCTTTGCGCGCTTAATGATCTAGTAGAGTTACGGCGGAGTTTAATCGCCTCTTCAGCATTATAGATCGTTTCTCGGTTGGTGGGACTGGCGGATAGGAGAACTTTATTGATTACGAATCGATGCTCAAGTTTTCGTCCAACGTTGTGACGAGGTGATGTCAAACCTAGTAGGCAGAGATAAACCATCCTCAGCTACTTAATGTTTCGCTGTCAGGCAGATCCGCGTTATGGCTGTTGTATTGAAACAAATAGAGAAGAAAATATATAATGCGTGCTCGCGTGCGCTTACATCGATAGCAGTTAGGCAATGTGGAAACGGAGACGAAAAGAAGGAAAAAGAAAAGAAAAGAATAAAGAGAAAAGAAGGGAAAGAGAGAGAGAGAGAGAGAGAGAGAGAGAGAGAGAGAGGGAGAGAGAGAACGACAGCAGGATTATCGTATGGATTCATACGTGAAGGTTTATTAGGACAGTAACGATGGTTGCATTACATTTGTTCTTTTTCCTTTTCCATAAACTTATGCGTGAGATGATCGGGCAAGAGCCTCAAAACAGAATAAGAAAATACATCCGTCGTATGTGGCGGATACCACAGCCTGTGCCCCGGTCAACGGTTACCCTTTGTCCGGAGCACGACTGCGATGCTTTCGGATAGTTTTAACCGCAGGACAAAGTTCGGAGCGCCCCAGGCGCAACTCGGATAACTCGTAGGTCCCAGCAATAGGCGGTACGAAAAGATAAAAGTTACTCTTCTAGAAGCAGGAACACGCCGCCGGGCCGCCCCTGATCTTCCTGCCTGATTACGGAGCATGCCAGCAGTCGAAAATCGCTATGAGACTTCTGAGAGATATTTTGTTTCTTTCTTTTTTCTCTTCCTTTTTGTCAGACATTACGTAATAAAAATGCATCGAACGAATTAATGATGGAGATGTACACACGATTACGGTAAATTATAATTGTCGATCGGTCAATTTGTTCCTAAGTACACGTTCAGTGAAGGTAACGTCGTTTATTTCAGTGACATGCATCGAAATCATAGATCGATAACAGAGAGAGAGAGAGAGGTTTATACTTTCTCCGACTGTCGAAGGCTGCGACCTACCATTTCTCGTTGGCTCTGTCAATTAGTGATTTACTAGTATAGAATGAGACAATATGACTATGTATAGTGACAGCAGCTGAAACGTATTGATGTAACAATATTTACAAGGTGATAGTTACATAGAAGCATTTCATAGTGCCAATTTAGGTAATCAACTTGCTAATAATGTGTTGCCCTTTTCCTTTTCTCTTTTTTTTCTTTTCTCGTTAGCATGGAAATAACTGAAAATAAAAGTGAGTTTTGGTCACGCAATCACACACGCACTCCAATTCCTTTTATTTTTCGCAAGCGTACACAGACGCACAAGTCATACCGTATGAGCATATTTTTTTTTGCAAAACTCAATTAGAAATTCGGAAGAATTTATCAACGTATTATAAACCTATTAAAAAATACTCATAATAGAGTCTAACGTACACAGTGACAGTATTGCTACCTATATTATGTATCTATAGATACACAATTTGATATCGAGTTTGTAGAAGTTCATTTTACATTTTCCGTTGTGGTATATTATCTTCCATGATGATTTCCCACACGAACGAGAACTTGATTGCTCGAAAGTGAGTTTACGCATTTCGATACACGATTTTGTGTAAATACAGTCAGTTACACCTACAAACTCCATGTGTGTGTGGAGAATTATTAGAAAACGACGCTATCTGGTTGTCATGATCGCTATAATAAGCTCGAGAAAATACGTCGGTTGCTTATAATTCACTTCATCAGTATTTCGTTTTTGAGATCATTTTTTGAGTTCGCGGACGTAAGTCTTCTGACGAAAAATTTGTAGTCAACGTGAACGCGACGTTAATGTAATTTGCGAAAATTTATAATGAATTAAATTCCCTTTTTCATTTTTTGAAGCATACCTCAACCATTGAGTAAATAATCGTAAAACAAGTTACATTCTGATGTGCATAATTTTCCGTTATATCCGTTTCTACATCTATAATTGAGTGATATGTACAATTTTGAAATTAGGCATACCAAGTTCGGTTCAATATATATGCACCATGCATGAAGATATACAAGTTTAATTGTTAAAACAGACATGTTTCGCTAATATCGCACTAATTTATGTATTAGTTATTGCTTAATCGATTTTGCAACGCATAAGCAGACTGTCTCGATGCTACTTTTATTGCTTTTACTGGGTCAACCATCGTATCTGTTTTATGAAAAGTTGAGAATCATCTCATCGTATATAAATTATAGATGAGTTATTTAATACCAAGACTTAATATAGAACTAAGTATAAATAAGTAAATTTTTTCATTAATTTTAGCGGAATTATTTTTATAAAGACTTAATATAGAAGTAAGTATAATAATTAAATTTTTCCACTAATTTCAGCGGAATTATTTTTAATTCTTTAATTAAAATTAACCTTTTGGTAATTTAAAGTGCCGACGAACAAAAGAAGTTCCTTAGTTTATCGCTTGACGAAATTAGAAAAAAATAAATGTCTTAACTTGTCAAAGGATCCGCGTTATCAAAAAAAGAAAAATTGCGCGCATCAAACATTCTATAAACATGCAGAAGCAAATATACAGGATATTCGTCATAACATGTCAAAACATATACGGATAAGGCGGGTCAAAATAAAATAAAATAGAAAAGTTTCCCCCCCCCTACCATTTTCTGAAGAACTATGTAAAATTTCTAATTATTAATGGAAGAATATTGCCGAACCAGCACGCGCTATAGTAGGATGATGCGATCGCATGAGAAATGGCTGATTTCGCACAATCGTCTCTTACCAACGATCAGTATCAGGTGACAGTGAAAGGCGGAAAAAAGTGTGAACAATGTATAGACAATTGTTTATGGTAGTCATCTGATACCGATCGCGGCTAAGGAATAATCGTGCAGTTAGCTATCGCAGTGCGGCGTGATCGCATGGAAAATGCGATCACGTCGCACTGCGTGCGCTGATTTACTAATCCTTTTTTATTAATAACTTGAAATTTTATGTGGTTGAGAGACAGTAGAGAATTTTTTATTCATTTTGACCCGTATTATTCGCATACGAGCTTGTTGTGACGGACACCCTGTATATTGTAAGATAATGGATTTCAAAATGAAAACCTTCAATTTCGAGTGTTAATATAAACATCGTAATTAATCGATAGTTCTGTAACATGTGCTTAAAATTCATGTGAGTTTATTGTGTTCCAGTTTAACACACACATACACACACACACACACACATACACACACACACAAACAAGTGCACACGCACACACACGGTTCAATGAGAAACGAGAAAATTGTTTATGCCAAATACAATCGATCTTCCGCATCGTCATTAAATGCAGGTGTCGAAAGGGTTTAGTAGATATCAATATTCACGTGGTATTAAATTATGCAATATCGATGCAGTCCACTAACTTAAAAAATGTTCCCAAACTTCTCTCGATAATCAGTAGCCTCGTAAATTCGGCCGATCACGTATTGCTCATTATCGAAATATTCATCGCCAAAATTGCTCAACCGAACGCACATTTTTTAAGAACTGCGTGTTGACTGCTCTCATTATATATCTCATTTAACGAGTTGATTACGTATTCTCACTGAATTTGAAATTCACATTTCAAATTATTCTGCAATTTTCCTGTTTGTTTGACGCTCGTCTGTCAGACCAGGATTCTGACGATAATGTCTTAACTATACGGTTTTAAATTCCCGCGATGTAGTCGGCGATTTAATAATATACCTTCAAGACCTAATTATATCGAATACGAATGTCTGCTTTTGCGCATGATCAGACTTGCTCTTGTCTCTAGTGAACTAAGAAAGAACGGGAACATCACAGTCGTATAGAGGATGTGGTAATAAGTCCGTTCGTAGTATATCCACGAAGGCAAATCTTCACTACAATATGACTTTCGGATGATATTCGGACAGTGACGATGAGATGCGAGAGAAATTCGTTCCATGCGAGACGTGAGAAACATATTGTACATTCAACGAGTGAAATCAGGCTCAAATGGCTGTATGACGTTAGGCAAATTTCTTTCTGAGAGCACGCATTTAACTCGAAAACTTTTGAAACAAAATTGAAAGAGACGTTGAGAATTAAAGAATACTCCGTACTCGTGGAATCTTATAAATTTTCATTTACGATTGATACGTCGAATAAAAGGATGCGTGTGCGTGCTCTCTTCCCATTTCTCTTAAAATATTATAAAATTTCTTTAAGTTAGGAAAGTGCTAATAATTCGTGATATATTTTGCGAAGAACTAACGTTGCTGTTAGTTGAAAGCATAGACTTCTATGTACTAATTAGATTACTGACTGACTTTTTACCTGATGCGACTACCAAGCGGAGGGAGTATGAGACAGTATATCATTTTGAATTTACTCGTACATGTATAAATCACACCGATAGTCACACACACACACGCACACACACTGCTGAAGTTAATATCACAACGTATAACACAATTAAAAATTTTTAAGTATCAAAAAGTACACGCGTCGGTGGATGATAAATATTAAAGGTATTTGAAAGAAGAAAACAAAATATAAAAGAATGTGAAAAATAAGTATTCGCGGTTTTAATAAGACAGAACATGGATTGTAACATGTATTATCTTTCTGACTAAAACAGTATGAACACATATAGAAATAGCACACACACTGTGCAAAATGATATGACGTTTACTCTATGTCACTTTCGCATCATTTAGAGTCAGTAGTCCAATTAGCATATAAAAATCTGCGGTTGAAAATAAAAATATATCTCGGAAGCTTTTTCAACTGTGGTTTACCTACATGACACGGTACATTAGCACCAATTTAGTCGCACGGCCAATTAATCCTGTTTCTGTACTCACGATAATGTGGCTCTCTAGCTCTGCGACGCGCTCGCAGCGACTAATAACACACACGTGCAGTCGTTTCTTCGACACATTGCACGGACAACGTGGAGATCCTTTAATGCCAATGTTTGCTTCCGTACTGCGTCATCGACGTGACGTGAGCGCGCGAACGAACGGACGCGGGATAGAATGAGAAAGGATGTGAGGATAAATTCAAGACGTCGTTTATCTTGGAAGATATAATAGACTTCGGTAACGCCCTTTCTTCTCTCACTCGACGAATTTATCGACGAAGTCGTCACTTTCCTCGGTGAGCTGAGCGATTGATGATTTCCTTTTTTTCTCTCTGGATGGCTCTCGATCTCGAAATTGTAGTTCGTTGTAAATTGAACCAGGATCCATCCAAATGACCGTGATCACTTTTTAATACATCACCCGGCCGACAAGGAGGCGATTCATAATCAGCAGCAGCAGCAGCAATAATAGTAACGGTGGCAGCAGCGGCGCAACACCTTTAATGAAAAAAAGAAACAATTTCATGGTTGCTTTGACGCGAGCCATCCGATAATAGCGGCGCTTTTGGATTAACTCTTTTTTTGCTATTGACCTCGAAGCATGTCGCGTGTTATCGACTTGTGACTGGACGGCATATGCAAATATGCACGATAACACGTGTTAACGACAGTATAAATGGTAAAATATATATATATATATATATATATACATCTTGTCTGCGATTTTGTTCATATATGTGTTTCATATAGCTTTTTATTACTACGCGTGGAGGAAAAAGCGAGTGGCATGAAAAAAGAAAAAAGAAAAAAGAAATGTAACGCATATGAAGCCGTCGCGACGAGGTAAAAACCATAATAACTTTACGGCGATCGTCCACCTCACGGCGATTTCTATTGTACAATCGATATGAAATACGTAATTTTCCCTATGGAATTGAGTAAAATTGAGAAATTTATTAACAATAAAGAATACCGGACGTATTCTTCCTTCCGGAAACTATACTCAATTTTCGCATAATTAAACGAAACTATATATTAAGGCTCTCATATATTCCACTATTAAGAATTAATTTTGGTCAATAAAAGCCAGGTTAGGATATTGATAATGAATCATTCCTTTGCGGGAAAATATTAATATCGACAATATATTGCACGCACTAAGCAAGGTCTTTTCTCATCTTTAAATGTACATGAGGCGTCTGTTGCCTTGTTGAATTCTTGCTGATCCTGTATCTCGTTAATATTCTATTTTTAAATTCCTCACATATTTCAACTGAATGTGTGACGTTAATATTCATTTTATATGTAGCATCGTAAAAAATACTGTCTCAGTCAGAAGGATATGAGTAAAATGTAAAATCTGTTCAACGATAGAAGGCGTCTAATGTCGCGCGTATAATTTATTTAACCCTAATGGTAAAATAATCACTTTATGTGCTTGAGTAAGACCGTACACTATTGGACATATATTATTAAAAAATTAATTCAAAATTTATTAAATCACTCATCGTAAGTTGTAATTATCGTTCTATTTTTAGTTTTGAATGTGGGGATAAAGTTCCGAAAAGCACAAATCTCCAATTGAGCTCAATTTTTTAGCAAAGCTTCTCTTCAGCTCAAGAATGAAAACCCTAGAAGGATTTTTGGCGACAAAGCCCCATTCACTCACTCTCTCTCAAAGTTTAAACTGTTTTTCTACTGTATCTTCGAAAATATTAATTTTAAAGAAAAATGTCTCGGACAAAAAATGAAACTTTTGAAAAGCTCTATAAAAAGATCATATTTATTATTAACATAAATGTAATACTTTTGCCGTTATGTTGAAAAACTGCTAATTTAATAAATCGCTAAAAACAATATTTCTTCATATAAATACGTACATGTTAAAAACGTATATGTAAATTATATGAAGAAATATAGAAGTTACTAGAAGCAGAAGTTAATTTGGGTTCTCTATTAACGCCGAGTGTGAAAGTGATTGTTGCCGCCTGTACTTTTGTTTCGTCGTGCAGTAGTGTGTGGCTTGGTGAACATTAGCGCGCGGGGGCAACCGTACGACGAAATATTTCCTATGAATAATCTTTACTCACTAGTTTTGACTTATTCGCTCATTTATTTTATTTGTCGTACTTATTCTAATTGTACTAAAATTTTCATCTTATTGAAATAGATATGAACAGCAAATATAATTTATTCACGTTAGCCACTATATTATCCGACTACTCCAAAACTTTCCAGTGGTTACGAGAAATTGGCTTGATTCCGATGACCAAGTATTGCGCAAAGCACAAGTAAAAAATAACTCTGTATAAATCACGATTAGCTTGTGGCCAATTCGTTTGTTAAAAAAAATAAATAAATACAACCATAGCGTAAGTGTTGCGAATCAAACATGGTTCGAGAGATGCCACACTCTTCCTACAATATGCATACCCATCACTTACTGCTTTTCTGCGAATTTAACGTTCGAGCAAACGATAAAAGAAAGTAATATTATTGATGATCAACAAGTATCCCAGTTGCAGACCGTTTTTTCTTCTGTAGACAAATCTGGTTGTTCTAGACGAACAATTCGCATAAGAAAAACAAATAGGAGGACCTGGTGAAATTATTGAAATTGACGAGTGCTCATTATTAACTCCTCTCCACTCGATGTTCGTATTTATCGAGTGTAACAATAACTGTCGTTCAAACTAATATCAGATTATATTTACATTGCCTTCCTCCATTATGCAATCTCACGTTAGTTCCTCTAGCAAATATTGCAGATCGACGATAAATCTGGAATATTGGAAATGTCGTGTACAATCTCGCATCTTCATGATCGCGTGCAAAGTGAGAAGAACGATGTGTACGTGCGCAACATTATCGTTGATTGCCTATAAATGTACATCATATTCCAGCGAATCCTATTTGCGATTTATTTCCCGACAATAGTAGGAAAGTTCTAGTTGACCGCACACCTCAGAGCCGCTGTGCCGAAAGTAATTCATATTGTTTGATTTCGTCGAATCAATATCTCGGTGCTGTGTAACACTCGGACTGCCTTTCTACATAATTACGTGGCAGTGGCAGTAGCCGTGGCGATGTTGTTTGAAATAATTACGAGCTATACATATAGAGTGTCTGACACAAGATGTCCTGACATGCGCGTAAAGGTAGAGTCAATCTGAGCACAAGGTCATTTTGTAAACAACCATGTGAAATTTTGAGATACTAATAAAAGAAGATTAGCGAATTAGTGCGTGCGACATTGTCGACGGGATGAGACGCAAGCTCACCGAAAATGGCTGAGATGCTACTATCTCTTATAATTAGCGATGGTAATTATCGGCTGATAGCTAAAAACGGAATAATAACAATTGTCCGCTTGTCGTCGCGTTATGTAGGATGGTCCACGTAAAGTGTGACAACCTAAAAACTCTAAAAATATTTGTCGTATTAAAAAGTTGTTCATGGAAAAGTTTTATATATTCTTTCTAACTACGTAAACAAAATTTCGCCCCTGCTTCCTCTTGAAGGAAGCAGGAGGTAACTTTGTATAATAATTTCAAAGATAACGTTCTATAAAATGTTATACATTTAGATTTTATGAGAAGATATAAACTTAAGATATAAAGATAATAAACTTTATCTGGAATATCTCATTGAAAAATGCTTCTATCAAGAGTTGTAAACATTTAAACTTTAAAGTAGAGTATATTAAAGTAGAGTAAAATATTAGAGTGCATTCAAACTAACCTAATAAAATCATAAATAAAAATAAAAGATTTCAAAGATTTTCTGTTTTTTAGTGCATTAAATGTTATTACTTTATTAAATGTTGCTAATTTTATTAAATATTCGAATTGTTGATCATTCACACTTAAACACTTATTGATTCTTTCCACAAAATTTTGTTTAATTCTAACTACATTTCTGGGATCATGTTCTTTTAAACGAAATATTTGATGACAGATGAATAGGTCAGGGAAGTCATGTTCAATGGCCCTCTTGTTCATTTAATCTTTACACCTTTAAATTATTTTTTACGATAAGGTATATCAAAGAGAAAGTTATATTTCAACCACTTACGATGCAAAAAGACTTAAAACGAAAAATACGTGAAGCTTGCGCTAGCGTGGTCACAGAAATATAATTTAGAGTTAGACAAAATTTTGTAGAAAGAATTAATAAGTGTTTAAATGGTCAACAGTTCGAACTGTAATAAAGTAAAAAGTAAAAAAACTATGAAGTCTCTTATTTTTTTCTTATTGAATTTATGGTTTTATCATATTAGTTTGAATGCACTTTATTTTAAAGTTTAAATGTTTATAGTTTTTGATAGAAACATTTTACAAAGAAATGTTACAGATAAAATTTATTTTTTTCCTGCAGAATCCAAATATTACATTTACAATTAGAGTAACATTTTATAGGAGGTTTCCTTTGAAATTACAAAATTACTCCTGCCCCGTTTTAATTAATTCGCTGGTAATGATTCATATATGAATAGAAGAAAGATATGCCAAAACTGATAATGATTCATATATGAGAGAATAATTATGCCAATTTTCAACGGATTTATATCAAATTTGGTACACTCATGTTTTTTTAGGTTGCTGACTATGAATCCGGAATCAAATTTGAGAAATTCATAATGGTAGATTCATTATACTTAAATATTCAATTTTCTTAGTTTTTGAAAAATATTTATTAAGATTTATATTCCCATTTCATTTCGTGTGAAATATTTTTTATAGAGAGTTTTTCGTATCGCTGCTAACAAACTAGGGTTGAAATTTCAAAATTCAAAATAGCAGATCCAATATGATGGCGCCAAGTAACTAATTTTATTATTCTGTTATGTGGAGAGGATTATATTCGACATGTTCATGTTTTTTAGGTTACTGATAATAAATCCAGTCGAAATTGTAAAATCTAAAATGGCGGATCCAATAGCAACTTCTAGTAACTAATGGTATTCCATTACGGATGCTTTACTTCTATTATCAGCGAGTGAAATATATTGAAGGAAACTACTTCTTTTCTAAATAGCGCTGGTGGAAACCTCGTATTTATGACAGTCGTTATTTGCGACCAAAAAAACATTGAGTTTGATATCCATAATGATATCTATAATGGAGTATCAAAGTTAGCCATTTGAAGCCGTCATATTGAATGCATCATTTTGAATTTTTCTTAGAAACAGAATTTTTGAATATTTCTTAGAATTTTTGGGTTGTTGCATTTTATGGCCACTCTATAAATATAAAGTATCTTAAAAAGATTAGAATAACGAAATATCCCGAAAAATATAAATTTTGTAAAAAAGAATATTTTAAATAAAAGTTGTAGGGTTTTAAAAAAAATCTGTTTACTAATCTTACCCGTTTGATTTCGAATGACGTCGTCAAGATCAAAGTCAGCATGAATTTTGTAAGCTAAATTCTTTTTATATTATACAGGGTGCACGATTTATCTGAAGACATTGAAATATCTCGAGAACTATGCATTGGATAAAAAAAAGTGGTTAATGAAAGTTGTCTCGAAAGGGGAAAGTCTCGAAGGGGGACATCCAATGATACCAAACTCGACCTCCCACCCCACCCCCTAGGGGTGGGGGTTGGGGGCAACTTTGAAATCTTAAATGGAAACCCCCATTTTTTATTGCAGATACGGATTCTACGCCACAAAATACGTAAATTTTGTCCGAAACTTTTTTTTTTATTCGTGATAGATGGCGCTGTAATCGCAAAAAATTATATTTTCCGCAATTCTCCAGAAATGATCATTGGATTGAGAAATAAAAAATACCTGTTCAATATTTTTAAAGAACATAATAAAAGTTATTCCCCCCCCATCCTCTCGGGGTAGGGTGGGTGATAACGTTCAAATCTCAAATGGGGACCCACATTTTTCATTGCAGAATTAGATTGTACGTGAAATTTTTATTGAAACAATTTTTTTCATTCGTGATAGATAGCGTTGAATTTTTCCGAGAAACTACTTTTAGCGTTACACAAGATCAACGACGAGGACGTAGTAGTTTTATGTTCCCTTAGGGTGCTTTTTTAATGTGAGTCCCCTTGCCTCTCACAGATCGGGGTGCTTTTTTAATGTGAGTCCCCTTGCCTCTCACTGTTCAATTAATTAGAGTAAGTGTTCGAAATTTTTACCTTCAACTTCAATACACTTATTGATTCTTTTTTCAAATGACTGTACACAGGATAGAAGCATATCTGCGGGAGTTTCAGCGCAAGCGTTTCTTATGCGTTCTACCATGTTTTCACGAGTTGTTGGCACTTGTTGATAAACCTTATCTTTTAGGTTAGGTTGATAAACCTTATCTTTTTAATAACTTTTATTATGTTTTTTAAAAATATTGAACAGGTATTTTTTATTTCTCAATCCAATGATCATTTCTAGAGAATTGCGGAAAATATAATTTTTTGCGATTACAGCGCCATCTATCACGAATAAAAAAAAAAGTTTCGGACAAAATTTACATATTTTGTGGCGTAGAATCCGTATCTGCAATAAAAAATGGGGGTTTCCATTTAAGATTTCAAAGTTGCCCCCAACCCCCACCTCCAGGGGGTGGGGTGGGAGGTCGAGTTTGGTATCATTGGATGTCCCCCTTCGAGACTTTCCCCTTTCGAGACAACTTTCATGAACCACTTTTTTTTATCCAATGTATAGTTCTCGAGATATTTCAATGTCTTCAGATAAATCGTGCACCCTGTATATTCTTATAACTCTTCCTAAAATATTTTCAAAACATTATAATTTTATTTACTTTAGACCAATCGTTTCAAAGTTACTAAACTTTCTTTTAGGCGAAGATCGGAGACTATTCCGAATATTCGGAAATATTCCGAAGAAATTAAGTTTTTGAAAAAAATGTTTAATAGAAAAGTTGTTGGGTTTAAAGGAAGCTATTTTTGGGTAGGTCAGATTTTAAGTCCGAGGTTCAGTGAAGCCTAATTAAACTCAAGTTTATTTTTCCAAACAAGAAACTCAATTTTTTACTTCAAATTTATGACCGGGACCATATTTTTCTATATATGTATAATAGATTTGATCTTAGGTTTGGACTTATTTTAAGCCGAATCAAACTTAAATCTAATTTCTTAAAAGATAACTTATATTTTTCGTAGCATATTTGTTTTCAGAACAATATGTGCTTTTTAGTAACATAAAACTAAAATTTAGGCCTGGGGTCTACGATTTCCTATTAGATCCAATTAGGTCCCAGTATATTAGACGGAATTTACCATTTTTGACTTAAGATTCATCGAAGGAATAGTATTTCCCATTTAATTGTGTGGATTAGACTTCGAGTACGGTGTAAAATTTTGGCCCAATCAGATCCAAGTCAATTCTTTGTGATTCAAAAATTGATGTTTTGTCGTAGGTTTATTTAAAGCAATAATGCTATAAATTTAAAGAAAAATTATTAAGTTGTCACTATAACCATCTATTTCTCACATCATTGTGACCTTGTCGTGATCGTTAATCATCTAGTTGATCATTTTGGCAACAATGTTTTAAAACAATTGCGATAACTTGACAGTATGAGGTTTATAGATAAGGTTTATACAGGATGTCTCAAAATGCACGATTATTCTTTGAAGGTGTGAAAAAGAGTGAAATTCTGAGTCGAAAGTTCCTTTTCCATTTTTTCCTCCGATCATTAATAACAAAGTTATTAACGAGGAAAGTCGACCAATGGCGTGGTGCGTTCGACTGTCGCGCAGTATCGTACATTGGCGCGGGGTTCCTCCCTGCGCTGGCGCCGAAATTTGTTTTTATCTGATGATATCAAATAGCTCTTTTATTTTCCATTTTTTGAACTTAAAAAGTCGGAAAATACCTCACTTCTTCCTTTGTCTTCACAGTTCGTTGTTTATGTTTTGAATCTCGTTGTGTTTAGGATTGAGGAATTGCTACTAAAGAATATCTCGTACAAGAAATAAAAACAACTTTGTCAGCCGTTTCTCAATCCGCGAGACATCGAAGATGAAAACGTAAACATAGGAAAAGCAAAATAAAAAGTAAAACGAGAATTTATTGTGACGAATTAATACGTTATAAAAGAGTACACGGAATACACATTATATAGTTTCTGCGGACAACGTTTTGAACAGGCACTCTAAAAAATCAGTCTTTTTCAAAACCACTGAAAAATCATTGGTCTTTATCATTTAAAATAACATTTAATAAAATTTCTATTTCTAAATTTGTTTTCAATCGTTTTTATGTTTTTACTGATTAAAAATGACGATTAAGAGGTTTGCGACAGTCGTGCGCGCCATGCCATTGCACTGTGGGACGTTTCGCCTATTTTTTGGCCAAAATATCAAAGATTCGTTTTCATGAGATGAACGTCTGTATATTGGGGTTTTTAGGGTCGTTAATTTTGAATATGACATTAAAAATTAGAAATACAAAATGGCGGATCTAATATGGCGCCCGAAAATATTAAAAATTGTTTGTTTTGCATAAAAATGAAACCTGGAGGGTTTCTACGGGGTTTTCGAGGTCGCTAATTTTGAATATGATTTTAAAAATTATAAATACAAAATGGTGGATCCAATATGGCGCCCGACAAAATTAAAAAATTGTCGATCAAGTCTTGAAATTGAAAATGACTGTTAAAACTTATTAATTAATAACGACTTATTCAATATTTTTGTCTCCCATTTCTATATCAAGATCGTCTGAATGAAATACTATATTTTCAAGCTCGAAGTTGCACTCATCTTCGTCTTCAGTTTCGCTAGTAATATCTAAAATATCATCATCTTTTAAATTAATGTCAAAGTATCATTAATAACTAATAGATCTATAACCTCTGGTGGAAAAAGTTTACGCTTTCTTGTATTAATTATTTTTTGTAAGCTAATAAATTAATAAATAAATTGGAAAAAGTTTTCATTCATTGTCCGCCATATTGGATCCGCCATTTTGAATCATGTATTTTTGACATCGGATTCGTAATCACCGACTCCAAAAACCCCTGAGTGACAAGTTTTAAATGAATCCGGTTGACTTCAAAAATTCCGTCCTCCATATTGGATCCGCCATTTTGAATTTTATATTTTTCACACCGGATTCGTACTCAGCGACCCCAGAAACCCCCGGGTAATAAGTTTCACAAAATTATATTCACTAGAATGAAACGTGCAACAAAGAGTTAAGAAAAAAATAGTCGATTGTCTTTACTTTAAAAAATTATATCTCCCGGATAGGTTCTATCGGATGATTTACGAAACGGTTTTAGGAAGAGTAGAGTCCCACCTAATATTCAAGCTAAAGATCGCCTTGTTATTATTTGTTATTCGGAAGCTCTAGTCTTTTAAATATCAGAAACTGACAAAATCATTACTTTTCTGTAATTCAAGTTTAAAGTTCTCTCCTCCAGAATGGCCAAAGCTTAATTTATTGTTATTATTTTCAAGCATTAACTTATGCTAAAGATGTATTTCAAGCAGTGGTTTGTATGTCTTTAACATTGGAGGAGAAAAAAAAGATTAAAGAAAAAATAATCTTTCGTGATTTCAAGGTACATTTTTACACATTTTCGAACACAAAATGCGACAGAAAAAATACTTTGCGTGGAACAAATGGTCTTAAATTTTTCCCCAGGTCTCACTAATGTTTATAGAAACTTTTCCAGTCGTTAAACATTACGAACTTCAACTTTGATTTTTGCCACTTTTGGCCAGAAAATAGGCGAAACGTCCCATAGTGCATTGGTCGACTTTCCTCGCCCACATAGCATTAGATCTCCAAAGTATATCCTAATTTGATCAAAATGATCCTATTATGATCCAAATGAAAAAGTTATCCATAGGAGTACCTGAGGACATGTGCCACAAATTACACAAGACATCTGCATAACTGTAGGTATCCGATCCTGATATCCGTAGGGTGTTCTAGTGTGTTAATTGATGTTTATTGAGAAATAGCGATGCAATGTTTTCTTATGGTGCAATATTTATTTGATACTGTGATCCATTCACTTACAGTAAGTTAGTTTTTGTTTTTATTAATTAGGTATTTAACATGTATTGTTTATGTCTGAACAACTGATATCCAGAAAGCACAAATAATACAAAAAGAAGTTAGTCTATATATTATTTATGTCTTATAATCTTTTACAATAACGTAATACTTAGATAAATCATTTATATCTTAATAGTCTAATATTTACTAAATGTTTTATATTTTTATGATACATTTTTTATTTTAAGAAATGGACTATATATTGTGTGATAGTTATATATATTGTAGAACATATAATACATCTTATTCATTATATGCAACTCAAACAAACATTGTATTACACGTTTCTCAAATAATAACTAGTAAATTTTTTTATGCATACAGATACACGCATATATTATTATTATATTACCCAGTACATATTTTGTATATTACATTTCACAACAGTGTGGGCATTTTGTTCTTAGTGCTTTGGAACGCAGCTGATGATTTAGCATAAAAACACGTTTCGAAAAAAGTAGTTTTCTCATTAGATGACAGACTGCATTTCAAACTGCATCGAAACATATATTCAAACCATTATGAAATTTATTTCTCTAGCCCGGTTGTTTTAACCGAGAAGTAAGTTAACAAACAGTTAAATCATATATCTGTCTCTGTTTATTTCGAACGAAAAACAAAGATAGGCATATAATTTAATTGTTAGTCAACTTACCTTTCAATTGAAACAACCGGGCCTATTTCGGTATTGCAAAGATGACTTCGGGATATATAGAATTCATCGCGATATATCTTGTGAATGTCCTTAGCACCACTTTTAATACTTGGAAGATATCTTACGGATATTAGTAGGATCACATATTGTTATGTGTACATATCCTTATGACATCCACATATCACTTCCTCTAGATGTTTAATGAGCGGACATAGAAACGTCCTCTGTACATCCTATATACGTATATATTTCGGCCTTTTACGAATGTATTCTGGATATCACTAAGTCCCTTGTGATATATCTATTGGACATATTTAGGATCAAGTTTCGCTATGTGAGTCGTTAATAACTTTATTATTAATGGTCGAAGGAAAAAATGGAAGAGGAACTTTCGACTCAGAATTTCATTCTCTTTCACATCCTCAAAGGATAATCATGCGTTTTGAGACACCCTGTATATCGCGTAAGATAATGTTTTGTCTGTTCCAATGTTACGCATAATTAGCAAGAAAATTATATAGTTTAGATGATCAATTGTCATGATAAGTGCGTATATAGAAATAAATGTGTCCAGCTGAAAATGTTTAGTAACTTTCGACCTAGTAAATATTCGGGCGTTAATGACGCTGTACATAATAACTTTTTAATAAATAATGAGCGACGGCTGCAATTTTTTGCATAACACTCAGGAACATGTCCTTAACAACATATATCAAGGTCATCAACTTTTGAGGGGGTTGACCTAATGTGCATATTTACCAAATATTCTTCCGCAAACAAGTGTACATAACCGCAGAATTCGTGCAATAACGATCTCGATCGTGTAATTTTGTCGTAAGTCAGTGCATTTTTTCCATTTTGCAATTGTTACTGCTTTAAAACGGCGTTTAAAGCGACCGAACGCTTGAAGATGTATTTCGAGCTATTAAGCGCAGCGGTACTGGCTACTCGGCCATTGGGCGTGCAACAATGCTCCAAGTTGTAACAAAAGTTTCACGAATCCGAGACATTCGACCCCGTTTGCCGGCGCGAACGAGTGAATAACGGGTTTCTCTCCGCGCAATTCGATTTGACAGAACGGGCTAAAGTACACCGCCTTAATTCATTCTGCCTGCTACCTTTTCCAGGCCGCTTCTATCCATTTACGCTGCTGCGCGCGTGACTTTTCGCTTTCCCGAGCGCGGGAGAACGAGAATGCGAATGAACGGATCTCCGTGCAATTCAGAATAGATCTTTCTACGGGGTTTTGCCCTCCTCTTGTCGGGCTTTTCTTTATGTTCAAAAGACTCAATTATTTTCCAGAATGTCTGTCTGCACGTATCTCTGCTTCTTTTTTCTTCTCTTTCCCAGGCTGTACGCGTGCACGTAAAAAGAAAAATCAAGAGCGGCGAGAAATAACTGTCATAGAAATTGCTAAGAAGACGTTTAAATAGCTGGAACATAATAATCATAATGTGACCGTACCTGTCTACAAAATGTGCAGGTCGGAGCTGTTAAGGGAAACGAGACACGGTCCGGTTAAATTTCAGAGATCGTATTAATTTCAGAACTCGTTACATTTCAAAGGTAGTATTAACCCTAGAATCCGGTTAAACTTAATACATTGTACTTTTAAGCCATACCATCACGTTGAAGTTTGCTCTCTTTTGAAGAATCACTTTTGCTTTTCTATTTTTTGTTCCTCTACATGTCGTATCTTTTATAATAAAGCGGTATCTTTTTTCGTAATGCGATTAGTCCTTTTCTCTGAACTCGTTGGATTCACATAATAACACCAGTTATTAAAACAAATACGAATATTCACATAATAATAAATGGAAGTGCATAAAAATATAATTCACTATCCGTGAGTGGGATATAATAAATGTTTTGTTCGTTACAAATCGCAATGTATTTTGTTAAAGTTACGTAATTTTATATATCGCGGCTCACATTTATTCATTTCCATTATCCATCATAAATGATTGCATTACAGATTTAACAGAAAGTGAGTGAAACGTATATGAATCCAAACTTTTTAAAAATTCGGCTGTACAAGCTCATACAATACGGTGTATCAAATATTCTCATTTGAATCGATGTCACGCGTATCATTTTTCAGCTATAATGCCCATATTTCGCACTATCGGATCGCTTTCGAGGTATGCAATATAAATTTGAATGGATTTAAATATAAATAATAGCAAATTTATATCTTTTCGCTCACTATGTCTAGCATAGTAAATGGTAAGAGAACTTTTTACGAATGGGGTTTCCTCAATGAAGTGTATGTTTCCCTTTTTACCTTGTCAATTTTCCAGCTTACAAGTATGTTGCAACTGATTTGAGAAAGTCAGAAGCTATTTGCAGGTAACTGTAGTAATAGCGCTGTAATATAATTAATTAACTAATTTCATGAAAGGAGAAAAGCCTCACCGTGCCATGCCGATCCACTGCTCACAGGTATCTTCACCGTGTAATTTTCCTCCTCATCCAAGAACACGTAGCTGGCGTTAAAGCCCGTAGCATCGAGGCGATCGTTACTTTTGAACGTTACGCGAAAGAACTTCCTATCGCTGTAAACGTCGAATTCTTTCAGTTGACCACAGTGCCTCGGGTACTTTCGGTCTCTCGCCATGTAGTTGGAAAATTCAACATAATCGCTGGCTGATACAGCTTCGCACCTAGAAAATTCCGCGTTAACGATTGAGTTTTTATTTTACCGGGAAGGGGGAGAGGGAAGGGAGAAGTGCTTTTATTTCATCGACGGCTCGTTTGGTCAGTCGACCGCAAATACTCGCTATTAGTACATGATGTTACAGCTGATATTCCGTACAATTACGCTGCGATACGTGTCATTCTAGATATCGCAGCTAATTAAAATTAATTGCGGAGATACGCTCCAGCGATGAGAATAATGGAATAAGTAAAAGGAAATTATGTACTCGATTAAAGATAACAAATAATTTCCTTATAATGTCGAAACCTACAAAATAAATAATGCTATAAGGTAAGTGCGTATATGAATACGTGAACTTTAATTACACATATGATTTCTATCAGTTCTATACATACTTTACACAATTCATGTTTATTTTTCATATTTTCATGTTCCCAATCATATAATCATTATAAAACTAATAATAAAAACTGATATTTTCCAATAAAACGTGTCTGTTTATATTATATATTATAGAAGGCTTTTCAATTGCTTTTCAATATTTTCTGGTAGCGAAAAATTATAGATTGTTCTTTCAAATTAAATAAAGTATCGGGATAAAATAGAAACAGACTTTACCGGAAAAAATACATCGAGTAAAATAAATATATCAATTCAGGATTAGTTAAAGTTTGGGTAGTTAAACGACTCACTTAACTTTTCCTGCAAGCTTTGACGGCTCAAAAAACTTCGCCGGTCGTGCATTTCATTAAGAAAGTTAAATGTCTCCGTCATCCATTATCTCTCAAGAAGTTCACATCAGCGAGATTTGGTTCTGTCTTTCATATTCACGTGAAATCAAAATTTCGATAAATTGTATGTGTACCAGCTGCACATACTTGAATCTATCAGGATTATGGTTAAATAGATAAATTTACATTTAACAAGCTATTTAGCTTTTTCCGCGATCTTCCGTGAAAGTATTCTCTTATGTGCTCCGCATTGACATATATTTCACGATGAAAAATGAAGCTGTAAAAAACTCTATCTCGGGAAGGAATATCGATAAAATTGCGATGACTTTTCTTTCAACAGTTTTCCTTGGCAATCCTTCAGTCATAAATTGCATTTATGGAATTTTTTTTTTGCCCATAATCCCATAAATAATTTAATTTCGATTTTTATATCATTTACAACGTATTTTAATACGAATATTATATACCCATATATACACTTATACGGGGTGTCTCATTTTTAAAAATGCACCTCGATAATTCTTTAACGAAGCATTTTCATCAAAAATATTTCGGACAAAAGTTGTATGATTTCAATATAAAACAGCTATTTTGTTTACAAATGACATCACTTTCGAGATATTCACTGATCATTACTTTTCTTAAATAGAAACCCTAATTTTTTATTATACTGTCTTTTTCTACCAATTAATTTAAACAACTTTTGTCTGAAATATTTTTTTATTTGCCTAATATTTTTTGAGATATTTAAAGAAAACTTAATAATTTTTCAATATTTAACTCACGATATCTCGTTAACTATTTGTCCGAAGAAAAAGTAACTTTTTTGCTCTACTTAGTCTCAAGAATATATTGTTACAATAGCGCCCTGATTTTTGTTAATTTGATGATTTTGAAATTTCTAAAAGTCAGTAAGTTAACAAAAGTCAGGGAGTTATTATAACAATATATTATTCAGATTAAATAGAGCAGAAAAGTCTAGTACCACTTTTCCTTCCGACATATAGTTAACAAGATATTGTGAATTAAATATTGAAAAAGTGATTAAGTTTTCCTTAAATATCTCAAAAAATATTAGGTAAATAAAAAAATGTTTCAGACAAAAGTTTAAATTAATTGTTTAAATTAATTGGTAGAAAAGGACGGTATAATAAAAAATTGGGGTTTCCGTTTGAGAAAAGTAATGATCAGTAAATATCTCGAAAGCGGTGCCATTTGTAAATCAAATCATATAGTTGTTTTATGTTCCCCTTGAAATCATACAACTTTTGTCTGAAACATTTTTGCTGAAAATGTTTTGTTAAAAAATTATCGAGGTGCGTTTTTTAAAATGGAACACCCTGTATATTATATATATATTATACACTTAAGGAAGTATCATGTTTAAAACCTTTACATAAAAATTTTATAACAAAATGCAGTCTTTTTTTTACGTCATACTAGTACAGAATTATAAATGCTTCTACATAATGAAAGTATATGTGAAAATGAATTGGATTATATATGACAAAAAATAAATAATTTTAAAATCAACATTTCGAGTTGTTAATTGGCATAAATATTTAACTGTTGCCAAAATTTTGCAGCTTATACATGCTGAACATATGTTTGTTTTGTTTAGGAAAATTTCAAAGAATATTGCACTACTTTTAATTTAGAACTTATAAATATAAAAATATATACGGAAAGTGTACAGAAAAAATTTTATACAAAGTGTTCCAAAACAATATTAAAAATATAAATATTAAATATAAATATAAACATATAAATATTAAAAATATAAATTAATATCTTCTAAAATATACGTTATATAAAGAAATATTGAATATAAAGTTGTAAAGTTTTGAGAATATATGATGATATATGAGGGTATATGATGGTATTGAAGATGTATAATTATGACATTAAAACTACATACTTTTCTACTTATTAAAAAGATTTGATGTAAAAGTAAATAGATTATACATTATATGTGGCGATTTTCACGATTATTTCAAAGCTTTTTTTAAATAGAAATGAATATTCTTCATCGCAAAATTTAGAAAGCAGATAATTTTGGACGGAATTTGTTTGTGCAGAAAACGATATCATTCTTCTCGGATTTGATATAGTGAAATGATAGATTATGATAGAAAACAATAAGATTCTCTATAGATCCTATCGGTTTCTATCGCTTTTTATCTCTTAATATTTTTTATCATAAAACGTTTCTATCACAAACGGTTTCAATTTGAACTCTTTTTGCTATCGTGTAAAGTGATTTTTGATAGTAATTGTAATCACGAATAGTAGCAAGTATCGACGTGAGCCTTGGTATGGTGCGGGGAGGTGTAAGCACGAGTAGTGGCGCGTTGTTTTCTCTTTCGTCACATGTCGGCAACCGTTGCTTGATCAACTGAACCGTGCTATCCATTCAAGCGCTCCTCTTCTATCATTCCAAGGCGTATTTGTTCTTCCGATTTTATCTCGATATCGAAATATTATCTCAATTAATATCTCGATATCGATTAATATTTCAATTATTGCGAATATCGCAAAACGGTATGAAACTTTTTTTATTCACTTTAATCGTTTCCGCGTTTTATGCCCTTGTGAGCGGTGGCAGAATTATTTGTATAGAGTTGTATACAGAGTTGTATACAGTTGTATACAGAGTGTCCGTCACAACATATATCAAAACTTATGTGCAGATAGAATGAATTGAAATGAATGAAAATGTCTTCCACAGTTTTTCGAACAACCATGTAAAATTTCAAATTATTAATGAAAGCAAATTAATAAAGTAAAGTAATAAATAAGTAAAGTAAAAGTGCGCACGATCACATAGAAAATGACTGACCGCACGATTGTCTATGAGTAACAATCAATATTGGATGCTATTACAAACAATTGTTACACGTTGCTCGCATTTGTTTTCCGCCTTTCACTATTATTCGACATTGGTCGCTGCTAGGAGACGATCGCGTAAAATCAGTCATTTTTCATGTGATCGCGCCGTCTTACTGCATCGCGCGTACTAGTTCGTTAATCTTCCTTCACTAATAATTCAAAATTTTACGGGGTTCGGAAAATAGTACGGGACTTTTCTACTCATTTTGATCTGTCCTATCCAAACTTTGACATATATTGTAACACCTTGTGTATACAGGAATGTATATGGACATCTCATATATACAAGATGTTTAATGCAGACGTGAAGGTAGAGCGTGTGAACTTGAGCACGATGGACCTTATTTGTAAATAATCACGTGAAATTTTGAGGTATTAATAAAAAAAGATTAGCGAAGCAATATGTGCGACGCTGTGGGATGAGCTCTATAGATGCGAGCTCATTGAAAATGATTGAGACGTGACTACTTCTTAACAGCGGTAGCTACCGGTTGGCAGCAAAGGCGGAGTAATATGACACGAGCGATGCGCGGACAATTGTTATTACTTTGCCTTCTTAGCTGTCGGCTACCGTTGCTAAAAGATAGTCGCGTCTCAACCATTTTCGGTGAGCTCGTGTCTACAGAGCTCGTTCCACAACGTCGCGCATACTGATTGACTAATCTTCTTTTATTAATATCTCAAAATTGTGATTATTTATAAAATGACAGGGTTCCTCGTGTTCAACTTGACGTGCTCTATTTTCATGCGCGGACTTTAATGTTAGATATCCTATATATAAATAAATATATAAATAAATGAATGCAATTATTTCTTTTTAAAACAGCATCTCAGGATAACTCTGAGTTTAACACATATTGTCATATTCTCATGCTCTTGAGTAACCTCCTTTATAACAAGGTCAGCGGTAGTTGATTAAACAAAAGTTATAAACATAAAAGTGATATATACAGATATACGAAGAAATCAACATTTATATACATTCGGTGTGATACAGAGAAACATTGCATAATGATCGCACAGAAAACGCGAGTATTGCCCCTTTCCTTGCACGCCCACTCTGGAAAAACTTTAATCCAACCTAAATCAACTTATTTTTAATTTATTAAAATTAATTTTAATTTCAACTTTAAGTTGGAAATAGGTTTGGGTTGAGTTAGGTTAGTGTTATCTAAACATATTTTTCCTAAATATATAGGTGAAGGTCACTTCACAGCAAACAAAGTAAGTTAATATATTTGAGTCTTTCAAATTGGAATAACTGTTAACGCAAAATGTTATTTCACGATTTCATATATCTTACATATAATTACAAAAATTTAATTAAATATTTACGTGGAAAAAAGTTATTTGTGTGTGTTCACAGTGCAATAATAGAGTTGAATTAGATTACAATGCACCTTCTTTAATAATACATTCTCACTTATATTATAAGAAAATAGTAAAATAAAAGCGAATGCGAAAGACATGCCATTTTTCTACCCGTGCATTATCTAGTACATGGTTTTCAAAAACTATTATAGGATTTGTGAAAATTGCTCGTTTTATTTTCTTATGATGCATCCATCAAGACAAATATTTATGCAACAGCAGTTACAAATGAGCGGTAAGGCAATAGTCGACTGGACTAATTTTTATTGCAAAGTACATACGAGTATTGTATACAAATATACAATTATTAGAAACATATTAATTGTAACAGGATGTTGTTATGTACTGTTCTAGTTTTAGTTATTATATTTATAATTGCACCAGAGTGATGTACAAGTTGGTGGTCTTGGTGCAATTATAAAAATTAACGAGGCAAAATTATAGAACAGGAAATATAATCATGTGGGGGGAAGGACAGGAGGTAGTTCAAGGACAATGGGTATTTAAAACTGTTGAGAGGCTTTCTACACGTCTTCATATTTCTAGTACTTGACAGAACAATGACACTTTTCCCTATAATTAAAAGACATATATTGCCGGGCACTGTCATAACGATAATTGGAAAGCTTATAACGCTTTATAAGATGAAAATTATTGTCAACGGTTAATTGATCAAAATTTTGTTGATCCTAATACTAACGTATATATATAAAATATAAAGAGGGCGTGACACGATTTATGCAATCGGATACTAAAGTACGATATACGCTAGAAAAATTATAATCAATATAGCAGAATTTATTTTCAAAAAAATTATACCCCCATGTTCTAAAGAACTTATTAACAATTTCTTTAATGCAATGGCTCCATTATATCCCATAGATGAAGTTATTAAAAATGAATAATAAATGTTTTCTCATACATTGTTTATGACGTTCGTTTATTTTGTTTATAACATTAATTTGATAAATTTGTTTGTAATTAATTAATAAATGTATAAATAATAAATAAATAAATAAGTAAATGTTGATTTCTTTGTATATTCCTATATACCATTATTTTGTTTATTTCTGCTTATAATTATAGTTTAAACAATTGCCACAAATTTTTTTATAATAGAGCCTATTCAGGAAAGTAAATTTGACAATATATAATAAAATCAGAATTCTAAGATATTCTTCTAAAAAGAAATAATTATCAAATAAATAAATAAATAAATATATATATACAGGATGTCCCATTTTAATCCGGCCGGCTGAATAAAATTCGAGGATGATATTTTCCAGAAAAAAATGTCAGACAAATGTTGTTCAGTTCTAAGGGGGACATTCGATGCCATCAACAATTTTGACCTCGGGTGAAGGGTTCAAGATCATTCAAGGTCAACTTTTTTTTCTTAAATGGGAACCCCTATTTTTCACATCGGCAATCGATTCTACGTAAAAAAAAATGAAACTTTTGTCTGAAGCATATTTTTTTATAACGCAAACTAATTTCACTTATTCAGCCTCCAAAATTGAAAATTTCAAACTTTCTGAATTTTTTACTCGAGAATGGTGGGGTTTGGGGGGAAATTGCAGAAGACAAAAAGTTCTTGAAATGCTGCAAGGAATTCACTCGAATTTTCGCATAGTTGATCGTGCACTTTTTTCGAGGTACCTCCTGACAGGTAGAACATTGGCGGAAAAAAATGCACGATCAACTATGCGAAAATTCGAGTGAATTTCTTGCAGCATTCCAAGAACTTTTTGTCTTCTGCAATTTCCCCCCAAACCCCACTATTCTCGAGTAAAAAATCAGAAAGTTTGAAAATTTCAATTTTGGAGGCTGAATAAGTGAAATTAGTTTGCGTTATAAAAAAGATGCTTCAGACAAAAGTTTCATTTTTTTTCACGTAGAATCGATTGCCGATGTGAAAAATAGGTGTTCCCATTTAAGAAAAAAAAGTTGACCTTGAATGATCTTGAACCCTTCACCCGAGGTCAAAATTGTTGATGGCATCGAATGTCCCCCTTAGAACTGAGCAACATTTGTCTGACATTTTTTTCTGGAAAATATCATCCTCGAATTTTATTCAGCCGGCCGGATTAAAATGGGACACCCTATATATATATTTATAAAATATAAATATAATAATAAATAAATATATATATATTTATTTATAATATATATTTATATATATTTATATAACTCCAAAATCTTAGGTAACGTAATAACAATCTATTATCATTTTGTTTAGCGTGATTAAGAATGACAGAACGGAATATTAGTGTTCAATAAATAGAGATAAATAAAATTTACGCGGCTATCCGATTGTGGGCGGCATATCTGGAGAGATAAATAATATATCCTGCTAAGAAGAAATATTGATGCATGAACAATAGGACTATTATCGTGGCGAAGAAAATGTATTATTGTATATCTTCGAGAAGTTACACTATATATATATATATATATATATATATATATATAGTGTAACTTCTCGAATATACTCTCGATAATACTTTTTTATCCAAACAATGGATAATATCATTATTTTTAGTGAATGGGAATGCATTAATGAAATTCTACAAACAACGAGTTACAACTAATATGAAAAAACGCGACTGTATCAGTACTTATTTGATATGGTGTTTTGATAATCGTGTTATTAATATTTTTATATTGGAATTTATCATTCATTTTGATTTAACATCATATTCGGCATTTTCTTAAAAGTAGATTCTATCAAAAAAGCTTTCAATTTTTGTTCTTTTGCGTCAATTACTTCAATTTGTTAATTTTCACATTTTTTATTTCCGCTATTTCCAGATAAAACCCAGAACATAAAATGAACATCGATGATCCAAGCATCCGATCCAAATAAATCAATTATCAATAAGTCAATTATGTAACTGTGCCAACTAGCAGAAGCTCTAAAATATATATTAGACAACGTAACAACGGTCTGTTATTATTTTATCGAGCATAATTAAGGACGAGAGAACGAGAAATGTTCTTGCTCGGTAGATAAATAGAGGTGATAAGTAAGATTTACGTGACCGTCTGATCACCGGTCGGGGGCGGCATATCTGAAGAGACAAACAATATATTCTGCTGAAAAGAAATATTGATACATGAGCGATGGAGCTATTATCGTTGCTGAGAAAAAAAAAATATATATATATATATACATATATATCGTGAGTAGCGACGATGAATAACCCCGCTAGTTGGCTCGATGACATAAGTGGCAATTCGGGTGATAGATCATCATCTCCCTGGCACTTCTTCGCGCGCTTCTACTTTACGTAATAACTTACGTCTCGAGAACTGTTTACCGGTGGTCAGATTTACGATCGAGTATGCATCTTTTTCTGGGTCGTGCCGCGCCGAGTTGCGCGCGTCGACGGCATCGGCAGTGAAATGCATCTGCGAGTAGCACCGAGGGTATACTTCGTCCAATCGAACTCTCATTCTGTTGCGCGGTTGATATTTACGATTACTGTTTTCCGAAGTAGCATCGAGGGAAAATCTTCTTACAACCGGTTGCGACCGCGATAAATAGCCACGTGGACTACACGCGCTCGAGCGTACCGACGTCGGCTCCGATGTCAAATTATTAATTTATAAAAGCGAACCATCGCAGGACCGCGAGAACGGATTCTGTCCCTGTTGCGCGTGCTCGTTTCATGTTCCTTCGTCAGGATGCACTGCGTTGCGGCGCCGTGACGCCGCGCCGTGTGCAACAAACGAGCGCGCACCGTGTTGTTATAAAATTCGACAGAAATTGGCGAAACATGATTAATTAGCGGCTTCCGGTAATGAACGTAGCGTTACGTTGCCGCCGGAATATTGATGGTCCTGCGATTTAATACGACCCAATTAGGAACAGCTATCGTATGACCCCTCGACACATCGCTCCCCTCTTCCTCCCGTTTCTCCTCTTATTCGTACCCACTCTTCGACTATCTCTATCCCCTGCTGCCTCTCAGCTTTCGGACGTGTATCTAATTCTTGCTCCCTCTCTCCCTTCTCCTCTCTCGTTCTATTTCTTTTTCTTCACGCCGCGTCTCTATTCCCAGCATACAACGAAGTTGTTTTTTCAGAAAGCTGCAGCTGCGTGTCATATTTCTCGTTATATCAGATAATAGGTAATATGTTCGTTAATAACAATCTAAAGGTACGGATGACACGTAATTGCCTCTGTTCCTCGAATATTGGCCACTGAACCTTCATCGGGGCTTCCTCTTCGTGTTCCAATAAGTAGCTAGGAACTTGAATGCAGTTTGATATAACGAGCCATCCAACTCCCACGAGAGTCCAGAATTGAGCCGGGCTATCTATTCACCTTCGCGGAAAGATTTCAAATTTGCTCGAAGGAGATCGTAAATCGTATCTACCTGGTGTCGAGAATAAATGAGGACAGATTTCTAGCATCAAATTAAATCTCGTATTAAGAGTACAACAGTAACGAGTAATCCTTTCGATTCGACAATAATTATTTACGCGATCGATTTAATCTAACTTATTTTGCAGTATTTAAAATATGTGTACATGTACGGATATTTCGTTATTAAATATTATTCATATAATATTTTTATAATATTTTACTCGTTATAACATTTTATTCGTTATCGCTATTCTATTTAATATCTTTGTCCCATTATGAATATCGCTTTATCACGTTCATGTTAATTAATTTTCATTCTGTTTCTCATTATCATATTTCGCGGAGACGGTCTCGCGTTCGTTCGAGTATAATTTTAGGCATGGATAATACGGCGAGTCTCGTAGGAACTATTTGCAATTTTGACATCGTTATTTAAAGGAGGATGTCGGAAAATCGCGATTTTTTGACTATGAGTGGAACGTAAAATGTGCATTCTGCATTATCAAGGATATTTTAAATAACATAAAAAAGTGATTATATATTGTGGAAACTAGAGGAACATCAATTGCCAGATCAAAGACGCACATTGTTTAGGATACCGTTGATCGACTTCTGCAAACTCTGTTCACAAAGCAATTCCTCAATTCTAATCCAATAAAACTTTTTACATGTCTTAAGCTCATAAACCCTAAACCTTTAACCCCATACACGTTAATCCTAAACCTAGAAACCCTAAATCCAGAAATTCTATATTTATATATCTCAAAAGCATGAATCATAAGTCCAGAAATCTTTGAATGAATATTTCTAAACATTCTTGCTTTGATAACAGTTTCAGACGTCGTTCTAGGCAACCAAAAATACATTTTGAAGAATGTACTGGAACTGTCGGAAGATCTATTTTAATCGTCGAATTCGGATCACCATATTCGTTTTCAACATTTGATACTCTGTCAAACATCAAAGTAAGACCTTCATTGAATGAGCGCGATGCAAATCTGTAACACTTTTGGCAAGAGTATTTTTTATCTCGCTCATGATAATCGGTACGCTTGAGTTTTTCAAGATGCTTTTTGCAAATTTCACAAATTTTTGACATTTTAATAGTGGTTTACTTTATCGTCCGAATATATTATAATAATGCAAGTAGTGTCATATTCTGAATAAAAGTTGAAGAGAATAGTATTTTACAAAAAGAAATCATGAGCTAATGCTCATTTCCCATAAACACTTGTACATAATATACATTATATATATATATATATATATATATATACTTTCTAAATATTAAAATATAATACATATTAATTCAACATTATAAGAGAAAATAAGTAAGATACAATTGATTTAATTTTAATATATGTGGTAACGTTGTATAAAACAATTTTATCAAATGACTTTGGATTAATTGACAAGCATCTGTTTTTTATAGTAATCAAGTATTGAGTATTGTTTATGAGTTTAGGACATGTGAATTTAAGTTTTATTGGAACAGAATTGAGGTATTGCTTTATGAGCGGAGTTTGCAGGACTGTCGAACAACGGTATCCAGCGCCTAAACAATGTGCGTCTTTGACCTGGCAATTGATGTTCCTCCAGTTTCCAGAATATATAACCACTTTTTATGTTATTTAGAATATCCTTGATAATGCAGAATGCATATTTTACGTTCCACTCATAGTAAAAAAGTCGCGAATTTCCGACATACTCCTTTAGTCATGTTATGGACTATGGTATTGAACCTCTTGAAGGAAATGCATAAGGATATGTTCGTTCATTCAACTTACGGTAATACTCCCTCGACGTCGAAGAAGTGGAAATGAAGGTGAACCCGCTCGTTAAGCTGACCATTGAAGAAGTAGTGGCACTCCGTGTTACGAGGGTACAGCCCGGGGTAATTCGGCGACGCGAATGTACCATTGCGGGTCTCGTTGCTGTTGAAAACAAAGGCACACGGATATTTCTCCTCCTGCCGTCCTGTCGTTATACCAAAGTCTGAAACGGCAAAACGATTCGTAAGTATACTGAAGGGGAACTACAGAGAGAAAGTGTTTCTTTTCATATTCTGATTTAAGTCATGATATATGGCTAAAAAAAATAATTATATATAATTAAAGGTGAATTTCATGTTTCTACGGCTATATATAATTATACGTAATTATATATGTCACGTAAAGAAATACTGTTGTATATATACAATTAATAGCTTATATATATTTGTAAGCGTCCGGGATGTTTAATTATATGACATTATTTTCCCTTTTTTTTGCTTAACAGTGTTTTTTTCATGTAAACGCATGTAATTATATAGAATTATATATATATATATAATTATATAGAAATAAAATGCATACAGAGAGAGAGAGAGAGAGAGAGAGAGAGGGGGAGGGGGGAGAGAGGGGGAGAGGGGGAGAGAGGGGGAGAGAGGGGGAGAGGGGGATAGAGGGGGAGAGAGGGGGAGAGGGGATAGGGGGGGAGAGGGGGAGAGAGAGGGAGAGAGAGGGAGAGAGAGGGAGAGAGAGGGAGAGAGAGGGAGAGAGAGGGAGAGAGAGGGAGAGAGAGGGAGAGAGAGGGAGAGAGAGGGAGAGAGAGGGAGAGAGAGGGAGAGAGAGAGAGAGAGAGAGAGAGAGAGAGAGAGAGAGAGAGAGAGAGAGAGAGAGAGAGAGAAGTCGTATATATTAAGTAATTAAGAAAGTTCGTGCCGTTTCTAGGTTTTGTCAAACTGTACATACATATGCTACCAATATACCATAGTTATATATGCTTGAGCAAAAGTTCACTTAATAGAAAGTTTATCAGTGTATAACATTTATAAAATTGAATTATTTAAAATTTTGCATATATTGAAGTTATATTAAAACGATACAAACTTTCTTAATTATCTTATAATTATATATAATTTAAATATAATTATATATGATTTTGTGTATAATTACACATAATCTATCCATCCATTCTGTTTGGGGATATTGGAGAGAGTGAAACATCCTGCAACCGGCAATTGATCGGTTTTCGGCATTCTTGTGTAAATTTTATCAAATGTTCAGCCGTATTTAATAATTACTCTTTAACTATTTATTATTTATTTATTTATTTACATATTTATTCGTAATCCGCATATATTTTGATATTTAATAAAACCCGCACAAGAGTACTAAAAACTGGCAGTGAGTGCAAAGGACGCCAGTTACTACATGTTTTAGTTTTTTTCGACAAATAATTCAATTATTATAATGCTACAAAATTAATATTTATTGGGAGAGAAGCAAAAGAGTGAAAACAGAGCATGCTTATAGTTTTTATGCGATTAATTCAATTTATAATACATTATGAGCGCAAAGAAGGGTACCACCTCTTATTGTTATTTCTTTTTTCCTTGCGATCGACATTTATCGCACTCACATTACCTCATTACTATAGGGCGTTTATAATTCCCTGAGCGGCTTAATAAATATTGACACATACTAATGGCCAACTGCATAACGTAACGCAAATCACCGGCGGTACCAAACATGACATTGTAATATGCCCGAGAAATATGAATAATATCGGAGTAATTACTAATGTATTATTAATCGACAGCTTCACCGTAGGCGGATTCAAAATCAAATATTGAAGCGGTAGCTTCGATCTATCAGTGCGTATATAAAACCCATGGATGCTGCGTGCAAAGCCCGCGGCACATGATGCTTGCTCCTAGATTGCTGCCAGATTGCTTGCAAGGTGGTTCAGTGACAACAGTGACGTCTGAAAATGCTGCGTGCCACTGTACACGCGTTCGCGCATCGCGATGATCTCCCGTGTGTTTGTGATTCGATGATACTTTCACCATATGAGGTGCGCTGTTAAATGAGCATGCACCAATTAGAAAGATTTATTTTTAGTTCTTCTTCCTTTAGTTCTTTTCGTAAGCATTACTTTTTGTCCCTGCTTAAATTACTGTTACTTTTTTAAAATGAATATTCAGTAAAAATATTTCTGACCGAATTACTAAAAAGAATATTTTACTGGTAATATTGGCCTATGATAAAAAAAGATTTGTCACACATAGATAAAAATATACGATCCATGTAATATCTTTTATGCTAAATTTCAAATTGAATAAAAGTGAAGTTTACGGGGGAGACCCACCTCTGATAATCTTGTGTGTTACATATATTATCAAAGATATTTTCCTGAATAATATTCAATAATATTCAAGGGGTTTTACCGCCGTCGTTTATCGTTTATTAAAAAGTTATTAACGAAAGAAATTTAATAAGTAGAGCCTATTTTTCCGGCAAAATGTATGTTAAAAAAGTTTTACACAGTACATATACTAGGTGCGCAACTAAGTTTCCGGGTTTTACACATGGATGGCGCTAACGACACATGTAGTCGACATACATGTCTGAAGTTGTGTTTTTTTTATAGCTTGGATATCTGTTAATAATAACCAGTCGTAATACCAACACATATCGCAACGCAAAAATATTTTTCCTAACAACGAAGATGTCGAGTTTTGTACCAAATAAACAGCATTTGCGGGAAGCTTTGCTTTTCTGTTTTAACTTGAAAAAAAGTGCAGCTGAAGCACGTCGTTTGCTTGAGAAGGCCTACGGCGAACATGCACCATCGAAAACTACCTGTGAAGATTGGTTTAAACGCTTCAGAAGTGGCGATTTCGACACTGAGGACAAGGAGCGCTCCGGAAGACCAAAAACAATTGAGGACGCCGATCTGCAAGCGTTATTGGATGAAGATGATACGCAAACACAAGATCAACTTGCGGAGGCATTAAACATGACTCGCCAAGGTATTTCCAAACGTTTACATGCCATGGGAAAAATTCAAAAGGAAGGAAAATGGGTGCCGCATGAGTTGACTGAGAGACAGATGGAAAATCGAAGAGCCACTTTCGAAATTTTGCTTTTGCGGCATGAAAGAAAGAGTTTCCTGCATCGAATTGTTACTGGCGATGAGAAGTGGATATATTTCGAGAATTCTAAACGCAAAAAATCGTGGTTTTCACCTGGCGAAGCATCAACATCGACGGCACGGCCAAATCGTTTCGGAAAGAAGACAATGCTCTGCGTTTAGTGGGACCAGAAAGGAATCGTGTACTACGAGCTGTACGTATGAGCTGCTGAAACCGGGCGAAACTGTCAATGAGCATCGCTACCGACAACAACTAATCAATTTGAACCATGCATTGCTCGAAAAACGGTCAGAATGGGACACGAGACACGAACGAGTGTTATTGCAGCACGACAACGCTCCGTGCCATCGCACTTCCATCGTCCAGGACACCATCAAAACGCTAAAATGGGATCTGCTACCGCACCCGCCGTATTTGCCAGACCTGGCCCCTTCCGATTATCACTTGTTCTGGTCGATGGCGCATGGCTTGGCTGGGCAACACTTGGCCAATTTCGAAGAAGTGCAAAATTGGTTGGATGAATGGTTTCGGTCCAAAGACTCGTCGTTTTATCGTCGCGGTATTCATGTATTGCCAGAGAGATGGCAAAAATGTGTAGCTAGCGAGGGACGATACTTTGAATAAACCATTTTTTGTATTTCTCTTGAAATTTTCCATTTTTCATTGATCAAAAAAATTCGGAAACTTAGTTACGCACCTAGTAAACGAGGGAGAGGCAGAGCCTCTGCACTCCTCTCTGGAAAAAGACCTAACCTAATCTAATCTAATCCATCCTGTATATTTTTGTACAAAGTTTTTCAATCAAATATTTTAATGGGACAACTTTTCAACAACGCTCAACTATATGCAAAGATGTATAAATTGGATTAGGTTAGGTTTTTCAGGAAGGGAGTGTAAGAAAGGGATCCGTCTCTTTTACTCATATATTATATATTGTTTGTTATTTTTTAATGTCGGAAAAATAAGCTTCGTTTATGAAATTTCTTTTGTTAGTAACTTCTTTTTTGTTAGTAATTTCTTTTGTTAGTAACTTTTTAATAAACAATATACGACTAAAACTTCTTGAATGTTATTCAGGAAGGTACTTTTGATATATGTAACGTACAAAATTATCTCGGAGGTGGTTTCCTAAATTTCACTTTTACCTTAAATTGCAGCCCATATAGCACAAACAATTGCAGCAATATTGTTACAATGTTGCAACATTGCACATTATAGTGCAATATTGCAGAGACATTGCGAAAATAGTATTTTGCATTATTATATCTGCAATGTTGTAGCAACATTTCAAATTGCGGTTATTATTAAAAAATTATATGAGATATCGCTAAATGAAAGAGGACATTTTCGTTCCTCTCGCTTAGCTCTACGCCCCTATGGAGTTGGTATGTTACAATTATGGGACACTTTGTATATTGCTCTAATTCTCATATTTAATCACCAATTATATTTAATCACCACGATTTGGTTTTACAATGATTTAGTCTCATATCCCAAACTTAGACATCTTATTAATTCAAGAATAGTTACCGCAAGTCTTTAAAACCTGTGTTATTCAAAATAGCAAGGTGACATCTTATTGACGTTCTATTGAGTCAATAAAGCGTCCTTTTAAGATATCATTTTACTCTTTGAAATATTACAGATCTTGGGGACTTTCTGTGACTATATTTTTGCTCAAAATGCTTCGTTGAAGAATGATCGAGATGCGTTTTTTAGAATGAAACACTCTGTATAAGCCTCCGGGAAAAATAAAGTTCCTCAAAAGACAAAATATCTCCGCTAAACATATTAAAAATTTATAATAAAATCCCTTCTACATGTGGTAAAGTTTACATAGGAGAAACTGGGAAGATAGTAAATGTATATAAAGGAACATTAATTTGTAGTCGTACTGAAACATTTAACATAATTTGCAGTAGCAGAACATCACATAAAAACAGGACATAATATTTTATTTGATTAATTTTTAATTTTAGCCAAAATAAACGGCGACTTCCTTTGAAACAAAGGGAACTAATAGAAAAGTCCTAAAAATTTTTCAAACACCTCTATAATCTAAACAGAAACAGTAGCATAAAGGTCAATTCAATATGGCAATTCAATTCAACTTCTGGTTTCAGAAAAATACAGTACATATCTCACTCCCCTCGTCTTATATATATTATTATATTTCTTCTGCTACCCCATCTCCCTCCCTTTCACCCTTCAACAATTCCAGGTTATTCGTCTTCCTGAAGAAGTAAATTGAAATATTTATGAAACGTCGAAAACAAATCTAAAATAGATGCAGCACCCTTCCCCCTTGGAAATCAAGTCAAATGTTTCTCTACATCGTGCTAAGGCTAAAATATCAAGAATTAACAGATGTTAGAATTAATCTCGCTGCTTTATTTGAGTAAAATACAGCTATACAGGACTGTCCAATATGACATTGAACATAAATTATTATGCAGTTATGCCGAAAATTTCATAAATTTCATCGAATTTCATTTCTTTTCACAAGAAATCACCGCGTCTTGCATTGTTTCAATCGTACGCCAATATTTTACAATTCACGCTCAAATGAATATAGTTCGATCTGTTGAAAGCTGACGCCGTGATGGTTCCATTGCCCCGTGACGAGCAAATTGAGAAGCACCTCGGGTCGGCGGGACATAAAATAATTGAATAACTCCTCGCAAACATTCCAAGCGTTCGTTGTTGGCGCGACTTTGGCCCTTCCGCGCGTCTCCTTCTCGCCGTCCTCTTGGCCGATTAAAATTTCTCGACAGAAGCGGCCGAAACCTCATTACGGACGACTCAATTAACTTCGATCGCAACGGACGCCCCAGAGCGACGGCGGCAGCCGAGAGCGGATGGTTTAGAAAGATCGGCGTTTCCTTTCCTAGCAAGGGAAACTTCCCGGAAAGTGATTTCCATCCGTCGTTTTCTCTTTTTGAAAACTACCCGTCCCGCACGACGAACGACGTCGCTTCGGGCGACCCTTCCCCGGCCTAAGTACGTCGCACGGAGTCATTTACAGCGGCATGAAAGTGCACAGGAGGACGCGCAGGAGGGAGCAGGACATCCGATGAGAGTATGTTAATTACGAGAGGATCGGTCGCCGTTGTCACGGGCCTCCGTTTGAAATGACTCGGCCGCACGGCGGTTGCAGTTACGGCGGAACTCCTCTCGAGAGTTCCTAAAGTGCGGTACACCGCGTTGCGAGCGCGCGGACCAAGTTTCCTCCGGGCTGTAAACATCGAGTAATAAGCTTTCGCGAGACTTTTGCGCTTAGTTAGCCGCATTTGTTATGGTCACCGCCGTGTGCGCAACCCGACTTGCCCCGTCGCCGTCGCGGTGGTCGGGTTCGGCTGGGAAGGAGAAGGACGGCGGCGGCGGCGGCGGCGACAATACTTCGCCTCCAGCTTCGGCCTCCGGGGAGGAAAGTGTGAAAACGATTAAAAAACCGCGAGGCCGCGAGACTACTGCCAAAGTCAAGCCGGTAGCGGCCATCTTTCCCGGCGGAACCTTTCGCCTCAGCTTCACTTGGCGATTGTATTCTCCCTTTCATCGGGTTGCCGCCAATTCGTGCGAAAGTCGATTGCGAGCTTATCTGCTTCATATTCATAAGAAGTAATACTAAAATTCGCAATGGTAACCCAGAAACGCGAATAATGCATAATAATCGTAGCGCGATTTGAATGAAAATTAGTAGAAAATTTAGACGACTGTGGAAGAAATTTATTTATTTATCTCCACGAGTGTGTCCTTTATGCGTAAGTGAATTTCGTGAAAAAAAACTCCTCTGTCTCGAGGAGTCGCTGGGAGGGTGTATTCGAACGTCGCATTCGACTCGTTACAACCTGTAATTTCCCAATACCACACGGGACAAATGTAATAATCTGTAGCCTTTTCATCTCACGTTTTTCCCCGACTACAATCGGAGCAAACGTTTCGCGTTTCACCCGCACAAAACGGGGAAAAAAGGAAAAAAAGTCCCTGTAAATCCTTTTTCATGGTACGTTGTAAAATGTATGTGCGATATAAAATGGTCATATATATAAAATCTGCGTGAAAAAAGCGACAGTTTCCTTTTTTACTTGCAATGACGATATCAATTCATGAAAACGTTCAGTTTATATTTACGCGGACGCCGTACGCGCAGGCACACGAGATCGATATTGATAATCTGTCAAAAGTGTCTTTTTGAAACTGCTTTACGATTATAATTATTTAATCTTTATTCGCTGTAAATAGTACATGATTCGGAATGGGCTAAGTACTATGTTGTCACGATTGAACGAGCGAATATGTCATTTATTAGCAGAATTGAAAAGTAATATGTTAACTGTATTAATTCCGTTGTCGTTAAAAGCTGTTGTTTTTCTGTAACATCTTGGTGATGATGTAATTTTCTTTTTCTTGTTAGTAACGATGGCTGCAATGTGATTATATTTGAGTAAGCAATGCAACTGATCAATCCCGAATCGAAATTTTAGTCCTACTTTCGACCTGAATTGTCCAACATTTATAGATTTTGGATGATCAATGTGAAAATTTAATTGATATAGAAGTTGAAGTCTTCTATTCAGCGTTTCTAGAAAAAATATAATTTGCTACATACAGGTTCTTAAAACGACTTCTTAAATATGTTTAGTTAAAATTGTGTAAAATTATATATACATTTTTTTGCATAGTATAACGAATCGCTTGTTATTATTACTAAAGTTGATAAATTGATAAATTTACATATCTTCTTTTCTCATTAACGTTTTTGTATAAACAACTTTAACCGAAGTAATAATCGTATTAACATACTGAATACTTTCCTATATATTCTTGACAGGATGTAGCTAGCTCATTCTCTCTCAATTTGTTACAAACATATTGTGCAGTATAGTGCTATATTGTCTCGATTTGTTAAAAAGAAAACAATAAAATGTCGTGTTTTATGCAGGTTATACATTCGAAATGCGTTATATTATAACATTCTTCACAAAAATGTCTTTCAGATCGGAATATTTATACGTACGTGTTACTTTTATATATGTATGTTTATTCATTATTTTTAAATAGATGTTTAAACGAACAATTTTATATATCATATTTCATTTCGAATAATTTTCAGTTGATATGTCGTCTATCGGCTCATAATGTTCTTGTCAGTTTTCTAAAGTTAATTGTTTTTCTGCTACCTTAATTTTCAAATTGTATATTTCAAAATAATAATAAAATTCCTAATTTTTATAATAATACAAATTTAATCAGTATTAAAGATTCTTTTTTTGAGTTCGTAGTGGACATCTGCAATCATCATTAATTATAAGCAGATATTTTGAGTGAGTGAGTATTAAAGATAATGAAGTAATTGTGAATGTTAATGGACATTTTATTGTGGATTAGATTTTATGTGGCATGCGAGCTTATAATTTGTATATGTAAACAGTTTATGTAAAAATAACAATGTACCTATTAATCGTCATCCTGAATATATCTAGCGTATAAACAAGGATGACCATTTTCTGAATCTTTTCCTTTACGATTCAAATATGATAAACATTATTTGTTATAAGACTCTGATAAAAAATTGTTAGGAAAATTTTTCCGCAGGATATGCAGGAGAAATCTTTGAAATTTTGGCCTTAAAATCCTTCGTTAGAAAAAATAGTTTTTACCTCGTTTCTAAAGATTCACGACATCTTTTTTAATGTTATCTTAGATTTAGACTTCGCTAAGGATCCTATTGGATTCTACTAACTGCATAATGGCCACATTTTTGTGCGCTGTTTGTACATATTTGTTAATATTTATTTCTTAAACGTTGCCTTACGCAATTCGTTCATTTTATCTATCAGTATACGTGATAAGTATGCATTATATCATTTAATACTGTTATTGTTTAATATTCGTTATTATGACTAACAGGCAGCAAATAATAGTCCCATTCGAAACTGAATACAATCACATCATTCTGAAAGTACAAAGTACTTGGTTTACATCTTAATCGGTAAGAATCAAGAAGCCTTAAATGCTATAGGATATTGATGTCAATGTAAGAATGGTTTTCGCACAGTAGGTTGTTGTGCCCACGTTGACAGTATTATGGTATTTAAAGTATAGTGAGCATTTCTTGTCTATTCCACAGTTATCAAGCTTGCTGGGTGACATGACTGCAACCGTAAAAAGCAGTGATTTGAATGATAGGCATGAAAATTAATGCTCTATATTTCGCCAATTCTAATGTTCCCTATTCCTCTGTATTAGTAAATTCCTCTGTAAACTTGAAATACTGGTTACATTGATTTTTTAATATACTCTTTCAAATAAACATTATTTCATTTGTAGAGAAAGGAGCCAGAATGTAGTCACATTTCTTCATTTATGAAAAACATGCGTGCGCATATATGTTTGATAGTAATAGTGAAGTTCAGTAAAACATCCTGTTTCTTAGAATTTAGAGAAAATCGTATACCAATACACGCAATGTGAGAGTGAAGATCAGTTGATAAATCTTTGATAATATGTACGACATATATGAGTGGTATATAGTATCATCGATGAAAAGTAATTCAATTTTATATATGTATCATACTTTTAGTATATTGAAACTTTAGCGAAACATCTTGTCTTTAAGAATTTGAAATAACATATGTATTAATAGATTCAATGTAGAAGAGGATATCGTCTAACAGTCATCGCATTATGCACATTAGTGGTTTAGTATATATCGTATGATAAGGTATTATTATTTGTTGCTAAATATAGATATATAGTGATATACAGAAAATTTATGTAAGTATTTTCACATTCATGCTATGAACTGTTCTGCATACATTGATATGAGAATATATTGTTTAAAAATTAATGCGGAGTTTTATAAAGTTTATGATGTAGAAAAGAAGACGAATCTTCTGAACAATGAACTGTCAATAAGAAATAAGAGTTGAAAATAGACTTGTGAATCGAGCAGACTTATTGTAAACGATTATTGTATACGATTCAAAGATTCTTAATTACGATTCAAAGTTTGTCCCTCTTTTTCTTTTTCTTTTTTTTTAAGGGATGTTTACTCTTTAAACGTGTATACGGGCAGATATAAAAAATATACGCGTCTTCTATAATATTTCTATAATATTTTGGTCTAGATTATAATATACTTTAAGTTCACCTAAATCGAAGGGAAATACCCGTACTTTTCCTTGTTGATATAATAATGACAGAAATTGTGACAGTTCATTACTACTTTGATTAACAATAGAGATAACGGGATACTTTCTAAAACGAGAAACAGTAATAGTAATGAATTACTTTTAAAATGTAACTTTTCCAATTGTGTGCGTGTATGCGCGCGCGCGTGCGCGCATGCGTGTGTATGTGCACGCGCATGTCGTTATAAGTTACTACACAGCAACGTTTTAATAACAACGTGACTTTTTTTTCTAATAACGATAATGCAATTATATCTCGTTAATAACAAAAGCAATAATGAATATAATCGTCATTTTTATTGTAATTGCACATGTAAGATACATGTACATGTAACGATCGATAACAAATCGCAAAAAAGAGAAGTCTCTTAAACTTTATGACAAAAATAACAACGATTGTAACGATTCACTATTTATTTAGTAACAACAGAGTCGACGAGATATTTTTCAAAATAAATAACTAAAGGTAAAAATAAATAACGGTAGCAACGGTAACTAGTTACTTTTTGCAATATGCAGGGTGTCCCATTTTAGATGAGCTAGGAAAAATTTAGAAAAATATATCTAAAAGATACTAAGAAATATTAATTTGATGATATTGAAAGGATGGGTTGCAATAAGGCCATTTTTTAGCACCTCACCATATTCCGTGATTTTATTGTTCATGATGGGACTCATCAATCCCCGAGATGGTTTCCTGAACAAACAAGTGGTTACTGTAAAATGACAGTTTGAAAGTTTGCATTTTACATGAGATTAATGCTATTGACGTGTTTGGCAGTTTATTTAACCATCTTCTAAAGAGTGTCTGTTCACCATACTTTCCCAAAAACTGTCTCAGGATATCATATTTAAAATATAAAATCCTTAAACAAATGCATCTATGGGAAGAAGGTGACCTAACGCTTCGAAGTGAGCAGTAGCGCGGTACTCGTGTGCCACAGCCACAGATAAAGATATTTACCTTACTGAGAATATTCAGGCCATTCTCCAGGTGATCTTCCAATTGATTTTTGGTGTGATATATTACTTTTTCTTATGACTTGATTATTTTTCACCTGATTTTCACCTAAGTTTACATTACTTTTTTATCACTTGATTAGTTATTTTGAATGACACCTCTAACAAGAAATAAGATGATAAATCAGGTAAGAAAAGAACAGATAACGAGGTCTTGGTCTAACGTGGACTTGGCGGTTGGTGCCTCCTTTTGTTTTTCTATGCTTTTAATATTTTTTGGTCTTTTTTCAATTTTGTTCTATTAATTATTATCTTTTGCTTCATGCACCTAATCTTATTCAGTCTCATTTCCATCAGACCAATCATAGTGAAAATCAGCTGATTCAGCTTCTATTTCTGAGGCTGCATCCTGCAAATACGACCCATACGTCAATGCTGCATGTTGCAAACGCGAATTCTCGAGGTGTTGATAATATCCCAAAGCACCGAAGCAACGTGCGCGCAGCAACCGACGCGACGGTTCGAATTTCGCATTTGCATTGACAATGCTGAGAGCGGTTCTAAATGAAAGGATTTTTTTGAAAAAATGTTATTTTTCTGACATATACATATTAGAATACAAAATAACCACTCGTGTTGACTAATACCAGATATAATGAGAACAGCAAAGTGGAGAGACATCAGTGTTCCATATATTCGCATCGGTTACTTTACTGAAAATATTCAGGTGATTTTTTAGATGACTTTTACCTGACTTTTTTACCTGACATTTAAAAATAACATTTCATTTCATTTCGTTACCCATCCTTCTCCTACTTGATTTATCATCTTATTTCTTGTTAGAGGTGTCATTCAAAATAACTAATCAAGTGATAAAAAAGTAAACTCAGGTGAAAACTCAGGTGAAAATCAAATGAGAAATAATCAGGTCATAAGAAAAAGTAATATATCACACCAAAAATCAATTGGAAGATCACCTGGAGAATTGCCTGAATATTTTCGGTAAGGTAAGTATTAAGGGGATTGGAGAGTCAGATTGCTGAAAAATCGTTTTTGACAATATTTTGTGACGAACTGAATAAATGTGCAAGAATGAAAATTTTAGATATATTTATACAAGATATGAAGAGTAGAAAAATTTTATTTATTAACAAATACTCATATAAATATACGATATATATAGTTGAAATATACTCTCCTTTTTTTTCAAGTTGTCATTTTTGCAGTAATATCTCGGCTTTCGATGGTTCGATCAGAGAATTTTAGCTAGAAATCTTGAAGAGGCTTATCATTATCCGATGAACCACTACAAACAAAAATCGAACAAAATTCACAAAACATATTATTAGGAAAAAAATCAAATTTTTTAGTTCTTTTACAACAAAAAAATTAATATCTCGAAATGAAATATTTTGACGTAATTGTCCATGGTTCATCTGAGAGTCAGATGAACAAATATTATTGCTTTAAAATTTCAAATAGATACGAAGCTCAGTTTCAGAAAAATCATTGCAAAAAGTTAAATAATAAAATTTCGAGAAAAACGCTTTAAAATTTAAGTGGACGTATATTTATATGAGTATTTGTTAATAAACAAAATTTTTCTACTCTTCATATGTTATATAAATATATCTAAAATTTTTATTCTTGCACATTTATTCAGTTCGTCATAAAATATTATCAAAAACAAGCACGATTTTTTAATAATCTGACCTTCCAATCTCCTTAAGGTAAATAATATCTTTATGTGTGGCTGTGGCACACGAGTACCACGCTACTGCTCACTTCGAAGCGTTAGGTCATTTTCTTCCCACAGATGCATTTGTTTGAAGATTTTATATTTTAAATATGATACTCTGACACAGTTTTTGGGAAAGTATGGTGAACAGACACGCTTTAGAAGATGGTTAAATAAACTGTCAATAGCGTTAATCCCATGTAAAATGTAAACTTTCAAACTGTTATTTTACAGTAACCACTTGTTTGTTCAGAAAACCACTTGGGGGATTGATGAGTCCCATCATGAACAACAAAGTCATGGAGGGGCAAAAAAACGGCCTTATTGCAACCCATCCTTTCCTAAGGTCGATAAGTTAATAAAAGTTAGGGCACTATTGTAACAATATATTCTTGAGACAAAATAGAGTAAAAAAGTCTAGTATTATTTTTTCTTCCGACAAATAATGAGATATCGTAAGTTAAATATTGGAGAAGTTATCAAGTTTCCTTAAATAACTCAAAAAATATTAGGCGAATAAAAAAATGTTTCAGACAAAAGTTGTTCAAATTAATTGGTAGAAAAAGATGATGTAATAAAAAATTGAGGTTTCCACTTAAGAAAAATAATAATCAATGAGCATCTCGAAAGTGGCGCCATCTATAAACAAAATGATATAGTTGTTTTATGTCCCCCTTGAAACTTTTTATTTGAAACGTTTCTTACATTCTTTCATATTTTTCGAGATTTTTGCCTGACTCATTTAAAATGGGACACCCTTTATAAGAAGTAAATAACGGTAATGAGATATTTTTTCAAAAGTAATTTTCTGAATTTTGTTTATTAGAAAACCATTAAACATACATGCATACATTCGTAAAATTTTCGAAAAAATTATCCGGGAGAGGAAGGGTTGCAATTGATGTTCCGGCATATTCGTCTCGTCGTGAGTTTACGAACTCGTAAAAAGTCGCAACTTTGTGACGGTGCAACATCGAGATATCGCGAGCGTTTAGCATCCGACATAATGCTATCGTACGAGCTAAAACCAGACGTTGCATACATGCGTCCGCATATATTGTTCCGGATACTTCCGGTTGCTCTCGGCGGCGTGCTTACGTAACTTAGAAAATAACGACCGATGTTCTTTCCTCCTTCGTGCTACCCGCGTGTAATACTCCCTCGTCTCTTTCATCTCTCCCATCCTTCGTCTCTCATGTGCATTTCGCTCGTTCTCTCGGTGCTAAGTAATATCTTGATTTACGTAACGTGATACAATTGTAGCGCTCACGGTGCGGCTTTTGTAAAGATCTTAATCGGGCGAGCGTGATACGAGCGTCAAGTGCATTTAGTGTCTATGTGATATAGTGTAATGAAGTTTCGTCTAATGAATTAAGCGTCGAATTCAAAATCGTGATGCAAAGGATATAACAAATCGCAGATTCTGCATCTAAACTAAGCGATTAGACTGTCTTCCGCAAAACTGAACGAAACTTGTGTAATCTTATTTTTAAAAAATCCAAAAATAATTTGGTAGACATGTCTTGAAAAATTAAAATCTCTAAATTCGGGAATACGCTAATTTGTACATAATTTCCTGATAAATTATAGTACCAAAATTCAATTATAGAGATAAGATATCAAAAAATACAATTTTCCCGAAATATACGATTGATCCGAAAAGAGACTATTGCTGCTGAAAAGTCCGTACAAGTGTATTAGTATCTATGCTGTGCAACAGCCGAAATAATTCCAATATTTCTCTAAAATTGTATTTCACAAAGTTGTCTCGGTATTCGGATAAAATGTTCTACTTTTTAAATTCCGATACATTTTCTTTCGAAACAATACATGTCTACTGATAATTTCATATAAAAAAAGGAAATATATATGATCAGTCCTTCTAGTCACAAGCCAATGAAATTGAAGAGTGAAATGAAGCCTTGTCTGACGAATTAAGCACCAAATCCAAAATTAATCGCGACGTAGGATAGTCATAAATTCTGCATGTAAGCTAAGTGATAATACAACTTTTCGTAAAACGAGATCAAAGATGTATAAAGAATCTAAAGAAATAATGTCATTGAAAAAAATGCAGATAGAAACAAATATGATAGATTTCCCTAGGTATAAATTGGATGAAGAATAAAACTAAAGCTTACTTAACAAATTAAGTGTTGAATCCAAAATTAATTGTGTCACAATTAATCACAATGAATACAACCATAGATACCGCAAATTCCGCATCTAAACCAAGTGATTATATCATCTTTGGTAAAGTAGGAACGAGTTATATAATTTCATCAAACAAGAGTTTAAAGAGATAATATTTTATCTAAGGAAAAAAATAAAGGGACATGTATTGTATTGAAAAAATATATCAATATTTCAAAAGTGAAACAAATTCTTAAAGAGTCGTAAACTAAAATCTGAATAACGAGATAATTATCTGAAATATAATTATATCGAGATATTGGAATTGTTTTATTGTACGATCATAAACATATTGGTCTACTTATTTTTGAGTACAAGAGTGTATTCAAGTAAAAAGATACTAATACATTTGTATGTACTGTTAACAGTTTCTCTTCGCCATAATTATATATTTTGGGAAAAATGTATTTTTCGGAACATTATTTCAGTACTCGAATTTCGGTATTATAATCTTTCGATAATAATATATGTTTACCAGAAATGTTAAAAGGAAACGAAGACAATTAGTTTTTCTAGTTACGATTCTGTTGAAAGGTGAAATGAAAGCTCTGACGGATTAAGTATTGACTCTGGAGTTAGTCGCGACACTATGGACATAGCAAATCGTGTATTTTGTATCTAAAATAAGCAGTATTAGACTATTCTTTTTATGAAATTGAATAAATTATATATATGTATATATAAAATGCAATTGTGTGTGTGCACGCACGTGCGTGTGTAATCTAATAAAAGAAAATCTAATAATTTCCTCGGCAGAGAAATTGTAGAAAGAAACAGAGACAGTCGATTTCTTTAGTTACGATTTGGCTGTGTAAAATGGATTATAAAAAAGAAAGATATTCATGGTACATAAAAATATTCTCTGTAGGATCGGAACATGCACCGAGGATGCATCGTTTCCATTTGCCATGCAACCGACAGCGAAATGCATTAGCCGGACTCGATTAAATGAGCTTAATAGGATTTTTCAGCGAAATCATGATGGACTCATTTATTAAAGTTCAATAAAACTGCATTAAACGCCTTTTAGCAATCGAGACGGGTAATACCGCAAATTTGGTTTTTATCTTTTTCGCAGACAACGCAATCACAATTATTTGTCCGTGATCCGCAGACGTGAGATGCGTTATTATGCGACTTTGCGGTCTAATCGAGCGAAAGAGTGGCTGCGAAACAAAACATGACGGTGAGATCGGCGAGTTTCGGGGACGCGAATCAATTTTGCCGATTCTCGTTAAGAATGAAATGTCCTATGCGTGTAAACCGTGATATAATTAGCAGTAGCGAACAAACAGATAGCAACATCTATGCGCTGTGGTGCCTGGTTTTAATAGAATTTACTGTCGCTGATGATTGGGCATGGTGCAAATATTTGTGAATTATATACTGCGTGTTCCGCTCTAATGTAATGCGGAATAATCGAGAGTACTGCTAAATCAGCTGCTTATTACCGATGTGGCTACTGATTACAGCGAAAATTATCACGTATTGCTACGACACTGGGCTATTGCGCCGCGGAGCTATATGCGTAATCAAATACATCTGCGGGACTACGTTTGAAGCTGCGGAAGAATTAGCGCGTTCCAATAAACTATTTCCTGCATTTTTCTGCGGAGAATTTCAACGACGGACTCGCTAATTATACACATGAGATTTTTTTTCGCTAACGTTTTTCCCACGTATCTCGCGGAATATAAAATGTCCTGAAACGCGTTGACGATCCATCGCAGTGACGACGGCCCGTTATACCCGCATTACATCCGCAGATATTTTTGTCGTGTATATTCTTTCTACGCAATCAATCGGAGTGTGACTGATGCGTGCACTCCACGCGCGTAATTCCTTAATGTGGTGATGCGCTTCCGTCGCGACGCAATTTGTCTTCTGTAGGACTGACCGTTGAATTTCGACGTCAGAATCGGATATTTATGACACAGTCACGCTTCGCTTTATGACGTTTCCTGATAGTACGCGACGGGTAACGGTCGGTTAAGGGCATCGCCGGATAACGCGTGTACGTTCGATTGGACATGGCCGCGATCCGATATTCATCCGCGGCGTACGAAACAGAACATTTCGGGGCAGATGTCGAGTATTGAGCCAAAAAAATATCAGACATCTCTAAATTCGAGCAAAAATACGAATAAGACTGTTATAAAATTATTTCTGCTCGATTGGGATTTCGCACTACGATCGCGTATTATTGATTCTATTTTCTTTTTTCTCTTTTTCGTCGCCTCTCCTCTTTCTCTCGTTGTCAGATGGATCAATGGATAAATTCGTATTCTGAACATCTATAATTAGTATTCTGGTTGCCATTGGAAAAGAATAACTACCTCTTGCCGGCCTTATTACGAATTGCGCGCAGTCGACTTAAGAAAGGACTCTAAGAAAGTTGCGCAACAATTACTCACTTGTTAAGCGTACCGCTAATAAGCAAGAAGCTTGATATACTGTGTATCGCAAGCAACGCGCGTTTTCTCATAACCGCGAGTTTCTTGGGGAATTTGCAGCTCATATTTCACATCGCCCATTTTTACAACTCGAGAATTCTTAATACAATAATGAAAAAAATATCAGCCATGCGTCTAGCATTGCGCGCCGAAAAGGAAACGAAAAGATTCGCGTCGGCCTCGGCGTGTGTGAAGCTGATAAATGTTGCCTCCACGTCGAAACTCCACGTCGTTTTCCCGCCGAATATTTCCCAGAGAGTATATTCGAATTTGTTTTTAATTGGGAGTGTATTTGGTGACGAGAGATATTTTAATATAATCAAATTGATCGATTACTCAGTCGCGAGGTGTGAATTTTCAGATATACGCGTTGCGTGAATGCGACGCGTCGTTTAAATTACGAATTGGCTGATTTTATACGGCCGATTACCGACGACGCGTCAGAAAATATACGCCTCCTCGTCGGAGTGAGCGCGATGTGATATAAAATGAATAAACCAATATTATTAAGTTTCCAAATAGCATCGTATCGGCATAGAGAGCATAAATGAAAGGTTTTACAAAACGTTCTCGTAAGCGGCGTGATCGATACGATAGTGGACTGTTGATGTAATTAATAATATTATCGAATTAATATCTACCGGCAAATAGTTGCATGGCGGTTCTTTCGTGTTTATCGAGTAATTTAGTTTAACGTCGAACATGCCGCGTAATGATGAATTATATCCGCACAATTTGAACGTTCAAATTTAACGATCGTGATTATTTGTCTCTTCGTGGTTAGAGGGATGATATGGAATAAGGGAGTGTTATTAATATTTCGTAAATGTGATCAACATTGTTTCTCGGGGAATGTTCTTATTTTGGATTGTTCAGAAAGTAATTTCGGTTTTTTCAAATAGATGCTGTTAGTTGCTTTTTTAAGCAGTTAACCTCATTTTAAATCAGAAAATTATTTTACATTTTTACAACGCACATTTCAAGCTTCATTTGAAAAAAAGTTGTTTTGGAATCTGTCAAGTTGTTTTTGTTTGACGTCGCATAAAAAATGGAAAACCAACGTGAGCATTTTCGTCATATTTTGCTTTTTTATTACCGTAAAGGCAAAAATACAGCTCAAGCAAGAACAAAATTGTGTACCGTGCATGGAGAGGATGACTAAACGCCAGTGTCAGAATTGATTTTTGAAACTTCGTTCTGGGAATTTCTACCTCAAAGATGCATCATGTTCTGGAATGCCAGTTGGGGCTGATAAAAACTAAAGAAAGGCACTGGATATAAATCGTCATTTAACCACACGAGAAATTGCTGAGAGATTTAATTTATCGAATTTGACCGTGCATGAGCATTTGGAACAACTTGGTTTTGTTTCAAATCTCGATATCTGGGTTCCACATATTCTCAAAGAGATTTGATTCATTGCATTACCATTTGCGATTTGCTGTTGAAACGTGAGGAAAACGAACCACTTCTGAAACGACTCATAACTGAAGATGAAAAATGGATTGTGTACAATAATATTAAACACAGAAGATTATGGAGCAGACGTGATGAATCAGCTCAAAGCACATCGAAAGCTGATCCATTAAAAGTAAGTGACACCCTCTGTTTGGTGGAATTGGAAAGGAAGAGTTTTTTTTGAGCTGCTATTAAACAACCAAACGATTGATTCGAATAAGTATCGTCATTAACTGGACATATTGAATGATTCCATCAAGCAAAAGAGACCAGAACTGGCGAACAGAAAAGGTGTTGTGTTTCATCATGACAACGCCAGACTTCAAGTTTAATGACTCGTCAGAAACTGTTAGTATTTGGATGGGATTTGCTACCGCATCCATCATAACACATCACTCAATAAGTTCGTAGGATGACATATAAATGGCGCTACTATTGACAAATCTATATGATTTTTAGGAAGTACTAACCTTCAAATGATACGTGTCAAAATTTCATGATAATCTGACGTTTAGTTCATAAGTTATAGTGGTTTTAATGACGCATGGCGTCAACTCGTTTTAGCAAGGCTTCAGTTTCGGCAATCACTTCTTCATTGGAGCCAAATCTCTTTCCCTGGAGCTTTCCCTGCCGATTTGACTCTGGAGTGTAGTGATGGATCCATGTCTCATCCATTGTCACATACCGCATCAAAAAATCCTTTTTATTGCGCTGAAACAGCTCCAAACAGCCCGCTGAATCGTCGACGCGTTGCTAAAACGAATCGACGTCGTGCGTCACTAAAACCACTGTAACTTTTGAACTAAACGTCCGATTGTCATGAAATTTTGACACGTATCATTTGAAGGTTAGTATTTCCTAAAAATCATATGGATTTGTCAATAGTAGCGCCATTTATATGTTATCCTACGAACTTATTGAGTGATGTGTTATATTCACCTGATTTAACACCATCCGATTATCACTTGTTTCGGTCACTGCAAAATTCTTTGGATGGTAAAAATTTCGATTCAAATAAAGATATAAAAAATCACTTAATTAAGTTTTTGCCAATAAGGACCGGAAGTTCTACGAGCGTGGAATAATGCTATTATCTCAAAAATGGCAAAAGGTGTTTGAACAAAATGGTCAATACTTAACAGAATAAAACTTTTCTTTTTATTAAAAATATTGTCTTTCATTTTCATGCAAAAAGCCAAAATTATTTTTCGAATAATCCAATATTTGCTCATCGGTGATGTTTACACTGCTAGAATGAATATCTCATATCGTCCGGTTTTGGTGGCTTTAACAACGGCTTCCTAGTTTTTTCTAATAGTATCGTCAGCACCTCGCATTTCAGCATAAAGTTTTCATTTTGAAATGACCTAGTCCTGCTGGACGTTCTGACTCACTCTCTTTTTTCCCCTCCTTCTCCCTTTTTCTTTTCGGGTACATCGTTTGTTTTGTGCGCAACAAGCAATGTTCCCGATTACGTTGAGCTGCACGGGAGGGGAGGAAGGGTTAAAGCAACGAGGTCGTCGCGTTTGTCTGCGCTTTGTACACTTTTTGCGAAAATTACAGGGTGTTATTTGAATGCCGACGCACGTTTTCGTCTCGCTGCAGTTTGACGAGAACACTGTGAACACAAAGGCGATGATGAATTGCAGGTGGTGACTATAATAAGATACCAATTTTACTGTTCAGACACATTTAGCTCTTTTATAAAACATGCAATAATCTCCAAACAATTCTCCTTATTAATTAATACGCGAGAAAACATCCGTGAACAAAGTTCCATTGAAATATATAGTTTCACGAGAGTTTGCACAAGAAAAACCGTCAAATTCGGTATGATGACCAGTTATTCAAGTGATAATTATGCACCACATGGCTACAAATATTATAACTACGCATGCTGTTGCATGCTGAAGGAGCAAACAATTTCACCATATTTATTGTTGAACATAGTTGCGCTTCGAACTTTGATATCATGTGCTACTACCCGGAATTGTATCGGTCGAACGAATCTCCGTAAGCGGCGAGTTACGTGGCAGACAGTAAACCTATTTTGTTTCGCTGTGGCGGTTCCGCGATTGAGATTCACGCACGACTACGAAGCCTCGATTTGGGATCCGCAACGTACCGAGAGCCGACGGATCGAATAAAATAGTACGTTTAGTTGCCCGTTACTCCGATAAAGCCTAGGCGAGGCGACCTACGGCATCAATTTTTCAAGATTGCCGAGACGAGAGAAAATTTCTCCGTCTTGCTAGAGTTGCTTCCTCCCAACGAAAGCTGATACGTAATCCCGTGGAGTATACACAGGCTATATAAAAAACTGCATGCGTATTCTACGGATTTCCGCGACATTTAGTCTACGGATAGTCTCAAAGCTTTCTACTGTTCCCATTAAAAATTAATCGCGATAAAACATCTCTGGTTATTTCGTCGGAAGTAGTGTCGAATCGCACACGCTCGCGCTTCCTCAAGATTGTGTAAGTCACTGATTAGTGCGCGAGGCATTCGTTCAACTTCCCACGTAAATCGCAGAACGCTTCTCACATGAACCGTCAATCGCTGCTTGTGGAACCACATTTTAACGAAATCGGAATTGGCAACGAACTTACGAGGCAATCGCTGAAAACATCACAGTACGTTCGATGTTGTCTCATACGGTTGATACGTATCGCGAATTCGAGCACCTATTCGTACTGTTTATCACAAGTACACGATATATGAACATACTCATGTCTGATGCAACGCTCATACGTATGTACTATAGTCTGTTTGATAAGAGTTTGTCCAGCACAACTCGAAAACGATTTATTCTAATACCTTGGAAAAAAATACACACATGTTATTAGCTTAGAATTGTGACGCTTTATTATTATTATTAATTTGTCCAATCGCCTTCATATCAAATATTAGGAGGTTGAATTAATTCTGGTTTTATCTTATCAATTTTTTATCTTTATTTTAAAGAAATGGAAATTTACACTAATCGAAATATTTTCCGTAATTAGCTATGACTTTTTCCCATTTTTCTGGCAACATAACGATTCTACGACGATGTGTTTTTCAAAGTAATCCAATCAGACGCCTATTTTTGCACATCCTCGTAATTATTAAAGTGTGTATCTGCTAAAGCGTGTTGCATCAATCGGAATAGATGGTAATCAGATGGTGCTAAGTCTCGAGAGTACGCTGGGTGCGGAAGGATTTCTTATTTGAGCTCTAACAATATTTGTATAATGATTGAAGCAACATATGGACGAGCATTATCGGGCAAAAGAATCACTTTGCATCTATTGCTGGCTATCGTTGGCCTTTTTTGTATCAATTTATCATTCAATTTGTTCAATTGTTGCTGGTATCGCTCCTTCGTAACTATTTCATTCAGTTTTGGAAGCTCATAGTATACCATACTTTCTATATCCCATCAAATATAATAGAACATTACTTTGTGACCATGAATGTTCCGTTTTGGTGTCGATGTTAATAGTTATCCTGGATCAACCCATGATTTTTTTTACTTTCGATTATCAAAATAAATCCACTTTTTATCTGTAGTTACAATTCGCCACAAAAAACATTTCTTTCTGTCTGGCAAACAAAGATACTGCAAACTGGCAAACTGGCGATATTTAAACGATTTGCAATGGCACTTTCATTCAATTCATGTGGAATCCATTTGCCTTCCTTTTAAATTTTTCCCATAGCGTGTAAGCGTTTAAAAATTGTTGATTTATTGACGTTCAATTGTTCAGCCTATTGTTTTTCTGTTTGAGCGGTGTTTTCATTCAATAACGCTTGCAATTCAGAATCTTCGAATTTTTTTGATTGACCAGTACGTTCTTTGTCACTCAAATCGAAATCACCACTTTTGAACCGTTGAAATCAAAATTTACAGTTGGAATACGATAGAGCTTGATCACTATAAGTTGTAACAAACATTTCATGAGCTTCAGTTGCCGATGTTTTCAAGTAAAAAAAAGTAATGAATGTCGAAAATACAATTTTGTACGATCCATTTTAAACGCGTATAAACAATGAACCTATCAGACTAACAATAGTGCGCAAACTGTCATATGTCATAGAGAAACGTCAAATCTTTTAATCTTGTCAGATTTCAACATTCGTACTAACCAACCAACTTGTTACTAAAGTCATCTATTATTAGGGACCAGAATTAATTCAACCTCCTAATAATTGCCTTCTCCGAGATATAGTTTCTACAATTTGATGGCATATTTTTAAGGTAAAAATCTTCAGAGAGAGGGGGAGAGAGAGAGAGAGAGAGAGAGAGAGAGAGTGAGAGCAATTGAATTTGTTGAGCTAACTTCGTGATTTTCTAAATTTTCTTTTTACAAAACTTAACTTTCATCAATACCCAAACGTTTTCAATGGAATTTACATCCGCTATTTGTGACAGCCAATTCAGTTAGCGTCATTTTCTTGCTTCCATGCGGTAGAAAAACGACTCCGATATTTTGGGTTATTGTCTTCTTGTAGTAACCATTTTCCGTTTTCTTTTTCAAACCTCTTTTAGGCAGATAATAATAAAATCCTCATATTTGGACCATTTTGGCAGCGTTCAAGTTATTGCGTTAAAGATATATAAAATGTCAAATTCTTGCTTTGAGGAATAGTTCTAAATGTGCACTTTTTTCGACGTTTTTCACTTCTAAGTAACGAGCATCTTATTTTTTTACATATGTCTTAAATCTTTTCATATATTTTCATATATTTAACAGCCGCGACATTTTCGGCCCTTTCGGATCTGTACAGAGAAACACGACTTTGAATCGCGATGCGTATGTGGCACTCATGGCGAAATATTGTGGCTTTCTATCATGAAAGTCAAACAACAATTGAAGCTTTCTCTACAAAGATCTTAAAGAAAGAGTCCTTCTGCCAGCTCGCGTTGGAATTTTCTATTTAACGGTTTCCATATAAAAGTTTCGCCAGACACGCTCTTATCAAACAGACTATAGAACGTATCAAAATGAATAATAAGATCGCTATCATTTTGCAAACAACAACACAAACATTCGAGCTATTAACGGAAGAAGATTAGTGCATCAGTCCATGCGATGCGCTGAGATATTCTATCGATGCGATCGCATGGAAAATAGCTGACCGCGCGATTATCTCTTAACGGCGATCAGTAGCGGATGATGAAAGGTATAAAAAATATGTGAACAACACGTGGACGATTATTTATCGTAGTTGAGCCAGCGGTTAGCTGTTTTTTGTGATCGCACCGACAAAGTTTGTCCTAGCATATTGCACGCGTTTGCTCATCAACTTCCTTCCGTTGGAAACTCAAAACAGAAAATAGTCGTTTACAAAATGTTAGCAAGCCTACTGCTCAGTTTAATGTGCTCTACGTATGTATACATGAGCGTTAGCACGGCTTACGTCAGACATTCTGTATAGGAACAATCAAAGTGGATAGAGGCAAATAGGGAGGGAGTTATGATGATGGTGGTGACGGGGGGAGAGGAAAAGAGAGAGGGAGGAGAGGGAGGGAGAGATGCGAAGGGGCAGTAAACGTTTGCTCATTTTTTTTTCGGTACACGTGGCGTATCCGTAAAATTGATAAAGTTTCGCGAGAACTTTTATAATACCGGGCCGTTGAAGAATGTTCAAGTATATACTAGCTGGCAATTTATGTTACTCCATGGACGACCATCACAGGCGTTCTATCCCAAAGTCCAGTCGGCCGTGGTGCGGGACACCGCCAAGGGGGCGTCTGGAGTCTTGTATACCTCACTACGCGTTTACCTATGCGGGTTGAATGTGGGCTGTTTATCACACTTTCGGGCTGGTATAACTGTCGTAAAATCGTGCCGCACGATCTACATTACAAAAGATTCCCGCCGTCTCTTGCAGTTTGGCACTGAGTGCGTATCCATGAGCATTCGGCCGAGCTCTCTCCGTTTCCTTCCTTCCTGGCCCTTCTCTGCGGAGGGGCTCCGCCCGACTTTGCAATTGTAATCAACGATAACGATTCCGGCACGTCGTTTTACTATTCGCGTGGAATAACTCTACGGAATGCAAAACGGTCTCTCTATTCCAAGGTGGTATTTAAAGGGTCGGTCCTTTGACTTGTCCTTTTTTCGCTACTTCCCGTCCCTATCTTCCGTCCTCCTGCTACTGGCATTTCGCGTGTCTGTTTCATTTAGAGATTTTGCGAGTCGACGCAAGTGTCGGAAGTGTATTCTGCAATCCGTTCGTTCGTTTACCAGCCTCCATCGCAGGAGGGTACTTGTGGTCGTTATAGGCTATAGTTCCGAAAGATCCCTATGAGCTAGCAGGCTGAAATTGTTCGAGTACACTTGTGTAGATATGAGAATGCTAGATATAAGATATCGGTTCTGGAAATTATTTATTAGTCGTTTATTAGTGTTTTATTTGTTTGTTAAAAGCTGAGTTTGAGGGATTTGTTTCTTAGCGATAAGCTCACTAAACAATCTTTGCCGGGATAAATTTGTCTAATTGCTTTAATCAGTCCTGAGAACGGAGGTCCTCAGGAAAGTTAAAGGTTCATTTGATGCACTTTTCGCTAAAGATACTTGCAGAGATGATAGTAGAGTTGCTCTGAAGAACGCTGCCTCTTTGCAACCTGAATTATAAAGGTCTTCACTGGGACTGAATCATTTGGATGTTAGCATCGGTTTCTTTGTAAACAAACTCGATGCTATGATTTACTTTAAGATGATTGTATTCCTTATGTTCAAGTATGTCAGTCTTTTTGGGCTTAGATTAGGTTATGTTAGGTTAGATTATTTGAATTGCTAATTTTATTTGTGCTATGGTTTACTTTAAGATAATTGTATTCCTTATATTCAAGTATGTCATAGGTTTTTCAGGATTAGGTTAGGTTATGTTAGATCGTTTGAATTGCTAACTTTATTTATTTAATAACTTTTTATTTTTCATAAACTCATGAAAATGTCACTTCCCACATAGCATTAGATCTCTAAAGTATATTCTAATTTGATCAAAATGATCCTATTACGATCCAAATGAAAAAGTTATCTATAGGGGTACCTGAGGACATGTGCATTAGCCACAAATTACGCAAGATATCCGCATAACCGTAGGTATCCGATTTTGATATCCGTAGGATGTTCTGGTGCGTTAGTTGATGTTTACTGAAGAACAGCGATACACTGTTTTTTTATGGTGCAATATTTATTTGATATTATGATCAATTCATATATAGTAATTAGTTTTTGTTTTTATTAATTGGATATTTAACATGTATTGTTTATGTCTGAACAATTGATATCCAGAAAGTACAAATAATACAATAAGAAGTTAGTCTATATATTATTTATGTCTTATAATTTTTTATAATAACGTAATACTTAGATAAATCACTTATATCTATAATCTAATAGTCTAATATTTACTAAATATTTTATATTTTTATGATACGTTTTTTTTTATTTTAAGAAATGCTATATATTGTGTGATGCTTATATACAGGGTGTTTCATTTTAAGTGATATGATGCAACTCAAACAAACATTGTATTACACGTTTCTCAAATAATAAGAAGTAAACTTTTTTATGCATACAGATACACGCACATATTATTATTATATTTTCCAGTACATATTTTGTATATTACATTTCACAACAGTGTGGGCATTTTGTTCTTGGTGCTTTAGAATGCAGCTAATGATTTAGCATAAGAAAACGTTTCAGAAAAAGTAGTTTTCTCATTGGATGATAGGCTGCATTTCAAACTGCATCGAAACATATGTTCAAACCATTACGAAATTTATTTCTCTGGCCCGATTATTTTAACCGAAAAGTAAGTTAACGAACAGTTAAATCATATATATCTGTCTCCGTTTATTTCGAACAAATAAAGATAGGCATATGATTTAATTGTTCGTCAACCTACCTTTCAGTTGGAACAATCGGGCCTATTTCGGTATTGCAAGGATGACTTTGGGATATATAGAATTCATCGCGATATATCTTGTGAATGTCCTTAGCATCACTTTTGGTACTTGGAAGATATCTTACGGATATTAATAGGATCACATATTGTTATGTGTACATATCCTTATGACATCCACATATCACTTCTTCTGGATGTTTAATGAGCGGACATAGAGACGTCCTCGGTACATCCTATGTATATATTTTGGCCTTTTACGAATGTATCCTGGATATCACTAAATCCTTTGTGATACATCTATTGGGCATATTTAGGATCAAGTTTTGCTGTGTTAAATTCTTAAAATGTTAATGTTAAAGTAAAAAAGTGTGTCTAATGATTAGGAAGCAAAACTCGTTAAATTCGGCTTCTGTTTAATTGCTGAGACTAATATTTTATACTTACCTTTCTATATTTAGAAAAGTGTGCTACAAAAAGTTTCACTCGCCAGCTCATAGGAATCTTTCGGAAGTAAATATATCCCTGTTATGCATCGCCGACGTGGCTTTCATTGAAAAAGTTAAGTGAGTAATAAACGATCGAAGTTGATGTGCCAACCGCAGCTGAAACGAGAAGCCGAACAAGATAGCGAGCTTTCACATGCCACGGCTCGTCGCAACAATACGTACGTACGACGCGTATCAACTTTGTTGAGTTTGTCAGAAGTATTGCGTTGAAACTCTGACAAAGTTTGAAAATGGAATACACTAAAGTGGTTACCGCTAATACGGCCGTAAGTTTCGAACGTTGATGCTGGCGCGACGCGTGCAGATATGAACGATATAACGTGTGAGAAACACAAACGCGAAGACTCAAATATCGAAGCGCAACAACGACGACGACGACGACGACGACGTTGTTTTCAAAAACGGTGTCCCACTTTGTCGCCGACGATGGGATTCGTAAATCCGTCATCATCTCACGAATCCTGCTCTTTCGAGCTGCGTCGCGAAGAATATGTCGTTCGCTAACTGCCGTTGCCGCCATTCGTCGTTCGTCGTTCGCCGTCGACGATATTTGGCTCGTCCGACCGAACTCCAAAACTTCCGGTCGATGTCCCTTGGCGGGTATCTCGTGACTAAACGACTGCGAATTGACGTAGCGATAAGTTTCCATACAAGACGTCGATGGGTTTGACACCGTCCACGGCATCACGGCTGCTGCCAAGGAAGGCAAGGAAATATAAGTTGCGATCGATACTCGGAAAGGGCGAAATAGATTTTCTGACCGTTATCGCGGCTGCACTGAAGCAAGGCGAGACGAGGCGAGGCGCGGTGAGAAACGTCGTGTCGCATCGTGACCGAGAGAATCTCGCGCCGAGACGGACTTGCTTTTTCGACGGGAAGGATTCTCTAATTTACCACCGACGACGGAGGACGGGACTAATTGCAAGAAGGGCGGGGTGCAGCGAGTAGATGTCATAAATCCCGTACCCTGTTCGCCTTTGTAACGGCGTGTTTGCCGTTATAGCTTAATTCGCGATTATTCGGCCGCCATTGTCGCCGGTGTCAACTGCTGAGCTCTCGCGGCTACAATGGAGAAAAGTGCGAGATTTGTGTCGGTTATGACGATGACGTCATCATTATTAAAGACGATTGTACGGCTATGAGAGAAAGAGGGAGGGTAGAAAAGAGGGAGAGAGGGAGAGAGACAGAGAGAGAGAGAGAGAGAGAGAGAGAGAGAGAGGAGAGAGAGAGAGAGAGAGAGAGAGAGAGAGAGAGAGAGAGAGAGAGAGAGAGACTGGGAGGGAGAGGGACAGAGAGGGGGAGGGGGGAGCTAGTCGAGGTATCGGCTCGACTGATACGCACATGTCAGTCTATGGTTAACATCCTTCCTCCTGCAGGAAATGTCCTAGTCAGAGCGTAGAATGTTATTCCTGTGGAATCGGTGAGTTTTTTCTAAGACCTGTCATATCGATTCGTCGCCGGGCACGCTGTTGTGCTTGTGACAGTTTAGGAGTGAGACCCGCGTAGGTCTGCTTTCCTGCGTGGTAGGGAATCCCGCTGAGGAGAGAAGGGAAAGCTAGGTTAGGGAAGGGAAGGCCGTGCGACTGCGAATCTCTCTTCTCGGTGTCCGTTCTAGTTCGATTGCTGAATGCCTACTTCGATTTGCGAAAACGACCTCGTCGTCGTTGTCGTCGTCGTTGTCGTCATCGTCGTCTACCTTGAGAATCCTACTAGTCTATTTATGTGGGTCCCAAAGAAACGAAAGTAGACCGAACCGTGCCCGCATCCCTTGGCGCGCGATAATTCAGCCACTAAGTTTTAGGAGGTTATAGGGGGTGAAGGGGAGCGGTACGTCTCGCTCGTAAAAATTAAACTCAAACTCGCCGTTAACGTTCTATAATACGGGGAGGAAAGCGCAAAGCGTGGAACGCGCGCGACTTCAGCGGAACTTCGTCGCCGTATCTCTTTCCACCGTTGCAAATAGGTCAGGATCCATTTTGTCGCGTTTCAATTATGCGATAGCGGGCGAACTTTCCAGTCTACTCGATGGCCGGCAGCCGAGTGCGATAAAATACTCGGCATAATCGAGCGATATTCATCCTTTAAGTGACGACGGCACGACGAAGTTGCGTCGCTCCGCCTCTCCCCTCCCCCCCTTTCCGTTGCTATTCCCTCCATCCTTCCTGCCGCGTGATATTTGAGACAGATTGTCCACTTCCGTCTCTCTGGGCTGGTTCCTACTACCAACATCACCATTGCCAGCTCCGCGCCATCGCGGTCGCAAACTTTCGCCGGTGCGCGCGACTCGCTAGAGATGCACTCTCTCCTGACTTGATTTTGCGCGCATATCCTCCTCAAACAATTCTCAAGCAAGATGAACACACTCTTCGCCATCCATTTGTTCCGCCGGCGCGAGCCGCCTAACGCGTGTGTACGTTACAATCTGAGCTTACCTGCGGGTGATAAACGGCGGAACGAGGGGAGACGCATTGCTATCGCGATAGAATGCTCGGCGGAAATTGAAATTTTGACGAGACATAGGTGCCCGAGAGAAAAGCCCGGAATCGCACCCCGTTCACGAATATAAGATCGTACGTCATGGTCTGATCTCGCGCGCCACCAACACGTTCTACATCGATAACTTATTCTCAATGATGCCCGCCGTCCATCTGGACCGGAACGCTCCGGACCGGATCGATTTACGGCGGGACAATAGGTACGTACGGATTCGTGGATGTGGTCACGTGACCCAGACAGTTCCGGAACATTCGCTTTCCGAATCAAATGCGATAGCGAAGAGCGGAGCGGCTAGGGATGGGACGGGGGGAGGGCGGGGGGTAATACAGTTCTTGTCGTTAAAGACGATGTGTTTGTTCGTACTTACTCTCCATGAAAGAATACGTCGCTTTAAAGCCTCTCGAATGGCGGGACGACGTTACCCCCTGAAACTCCAGAGAAAGCCGTGGACCGTTGCTCATGATAGGCCGCGGCGGTGTTTCCCCGCAGAACGAGTCTATCTTGTCCTTCTTGCCGTCTATGTGCACGTATGCCACCAACGAGTCGACTCCCTCGCAGCTGCAACGAGAAAAAGCAGAAAAAGAATAGCGGATATTTACTGTGCGCTTCGTTCTTATCGTATTACGAAACGAATTATTTAATTAACGTGCATTTACGGTTACGTTTAATAACTAAAATCTGATACTTTCGAGTACAATAATTATTGCGGAGAGCCAACAATTTCCATAATTTCAATAATTACAGTAATTGCAGATAAAATATCTTTCGTCTCCCTCTCCCTCTCCTTTTCCCCCTCCCCCTCCTCTCTCTCTCTCTCTCTCTCTCTCTCTTGTGCGTGTACATGATTATTTTATCATAATATTGTGTAATAGCATACGAAACGCTGAAAATACACCACGGAAATTTGGTTTAACGCGAAAAATATGACATACGTATGCATGCCAAGTTTTACGGTCGGACGCTCTCCGCTAAATTATGGAGTCCGCGCGGTACAATCGTTTCGACGAGCGCGGAGTTAATTATTTGCAAAAATTATTAGGCGTTAACTGTCGCTTCTCGAGCGTATGACCCAGTTCGGGGTTTGCTCGTGCCCACGCCACGCACGACAGGGCGTTCATCTCGTACGTCACCGTCGACGCGTTACGAAAGATATTCAATAGAGAAAAACTTTTTATTTTCTCGACAAAAGACGCGCGCCACCAATGGGACCCGTATTTCCATTCGCTTCTGATTTCACGTCCCGCTAGAACACAGGAATCAAGATGTATTTGTCCCGGCGCACCGTGGCGTGTACTGCAACACGTTGCACGTTGTCCAATTTTATATTCCGTGCTTACGACGCCGTTGGCAAACTTTAGACGATAACTCGACATCCAGTTGACACGCTCGAGTTTGGACCTTACCTTCGAAAACTCTTGACACGAGAACTCGCTGCGCGGCCCGTCGCGGGCAAATTATCTGTTACAATCTGTCTAGAAACACCGGTGCGCGATACCGTAATCGATTCGCCTCAGAAGATAATCACTTTCATCCGACTGTAGTTATATATACGTTCGTGAAACTATTTGAATTATCGACACAAGAATATCCGGACAATACTGTTCATTTTAGCAAGGGGGTATATTAATTTATAATACGGATAAAATTGCAATATTTCGGATCATAATTCGGAAAGTAATTCAGCTTGATTTGTTACCATTCGGTTACATGCATTTCTTTATTTGTGTACATCTAATAACTAAGTAACGTAATTAATATAATTAATGTAATTAACATAATTAATAGTAAAACTCCTATTTTGTGGGAGGCGGCTGCACTGACCTTGACATATGTTGTCAAAGACATCATTCTGAGTAACATGGAAAAGATTTTAGCCGTCGCTCACTGTTTATTAGCGAGTTATAAACAAAAGAAGTTTCATAAGTACGATGCAGTTTTAATGTTTTTTTTGTAATTATATTTTTAGATATTAGAAGTAACATGATATAATATGAAAGCGAATGGTTTAAACTGTATTTAAACGATCCAATGGATACACAGAGCTCATTATCTCAAAAAAGCATCAATGCGTTGATCGAAATCATATTTTCTTTTAAATAAAAATAAAAAAATGTTGCTTGTATATTCAGTATAATATATTTCGAACGATATTAAAAAATGTTAAATAGTATATATAAGCAAGAGAGGGGCTCCGCCCCTCCCCTGTACTCCCTCCCCAAGAAAATCCTAACCTAACTTATTGCATCTTTATATTGTTGAGCGTGAACGTTTTAAAAATTTTAATCATTTTAACAACGTCCAATAATATATAAAGATGCAATAAGTTAGGTTAGGTTAGGATTTTTTTGGGGGGAGGGGGCAGAGCCCCACCCCCGCTTATATATACTATTTAACATTTTTAATATTTTTTAATGTCATTCGAGATATAATGTATGTTGGAGATATATTATACTGAATATACAATCAATTTGTTTTATTTATAACTGTAAAAGAAAGGTTATTTATAAAACTTTATAATTATATATAAAACCTAAGTTGATCTTATATAATTGTACGTTAAATGTAGAAGCTCGTGAAGTAACATCTTAACTACTTCAAAGTTCAAGGTATACTGAATATACAAACAACAATTGCATTGTTTATAAACAATATATGTCTCTAAGAATGCGAAGCCTCTTTTCTGCTCACATATGTGTAAAGTTTACCTAAATGCATATTATGTCGAGAAATTACGTTTTATTAACCTATTAAGGCCCATTCTTAGACCAGTAGAAATATGAAAAAAGTAACTATTGAGTTTCTGGCATACGTCTAGCAATGATTATTAGTGCTTTAAATTGGTTGAAAAAAAATTTTTTTAAACAAATTATTATAAACGAGTTAAGAAACATTAATTTTTTTTCATTTGCGAGTACATCCATATAAAGATTGTTTGTCATTTTTTAACAACAAATGAAGCGGAAAATCGAAAATGTAACACATGTTTCTTTAATGATTTTTCCCGTAGAATCGGTTGACGTGGTTAGTTTTTCGGAAAAATTAATTTTTCTTAATTCGTTTACAATAATTTGTTTAACAAAATTTTTTTTCAACTAATTTGAAGCACCAATAATCATTGCTAAGACTCATGCCAGAAACTCAATAGTTACTTTTTTCATATCTCTGCTGGTCTAAGAATGGGCCTTAATAGGTTAATGAAACTTTTTTCTTGATAATTGTTTAAGGAACAACAAGCGGAGCTAAAGCGAGGTTGATTGAAACCTTTTATATGTTACTCAGAATGTGTCTTTGACAACATATGTTAAGGTCAGTGTAATTGCGGCTGTCTCCCCTAAACAGGAGTTTTACCTAACCAATTAATATAATTCCCTAATTACCTAATTAATTAATATAATTCAGCATAATATAATAATTTGAAAGTATCAAATAAGCGGTATACATGTTGATAGACAATAAACGTCCAAGGTACATGAAAGGAGAAAATAAAGTATAAATCGAAAAAAATATATATCGATTGTTTAGATTTTATCAACAGATGATGTTCGAAGATGATACTAGGAGTATTATTATTCTCAACTTATAAGTTTTATACAATTTTTCTAAGACTTGATACTTCGTAGCGTATTAAAAAAGTCATGTAGATTTATTAAACGACAGTGATACGATATCAATTTAAAAACAGAAAATATGAAAGTATATTTTCGCTATCTTATGTATTTTTTATTTGTATTATTTTTTATGTATTATTTTATATGTATTTTATATGTATTATTTTTATTACCGCAAAGAGTACAATACGATGCAAATTTGACAACAGATTTGTGCGGTATATGGAGACGATGATGTGAATGATCGACTATATCAGAAGTGGTTTGTTAAGTTTTGAGTATGAGACCTCTCTTTGGAAGATGATTCACGTCCAAGAAATATTTTTCAGTTGGTGACGACCAAATCATCACTTTAGTTCAAAATAAACTTTAGTTCAAAATAAACAGTGCATTATCACAAAAGAGATTGCTGAGACACTCCAAATATTATATTATATTCAAAACATCAATTGTAACTCATTTGTAGAGATTGGAGATTTAAATACATCAATCGATATGATATGTGGCTGTGTTTCATGAATTGAGCGAAAACAAATCGTGTCTCTACTTGCGATCTGTTCTATAAATATAATGAAGTAAGTCGTTTTTGAAATGTCTAGTGATAGCGATGAGAAATGATTATTTACAAAGGATTATTTACAATAAGAATGTGAAGAAAAGATACTAAAAGAAACGAGCCGCTATTAACGCAATCCAAAGCTAGCCTTCATTCAAAGAAAGTCATACTCTATGTTTGAAAATGTTGGAATTGGAAATGAATGGTATACTATAACCTTTTATTAAGTAATGGAATTATCAATAAATACTGTCTGCATAATTAGGCCAGCTGAAAGTAACAATCAACAAGATATGTCTATAATTGACGAAACGTAAAGTTTATCGCATATAAAATGACACAGATGCATATGCACAGAATAAGATTATTTCGACCAATGAGCGTCTAGGGAAATATTATGTTATGCGCTATAAATCAATATGGCTACTTGAAACTCGATGCTCATTGGTTAATACGATCTTATGCTAATGCTATGAAGCTATATTGTTTCATGTGTGATGGACATAACCGTTGTTTTTCGCCATGACAACGCGAGACTATATATACTTTTGGTTACACGGAAGAACTTGTCGGACTTTGGCTGGAATATCTTACCTTACCTATTATATTCTCCTGACATTGTACAAGGTGTCCTATTTTAAATGAGCCAGGCAAAAATCTCGAAAAATGTGAAAGATACTAAGAAACGTTTTAGACAAAAGTTGTATAGTTTCAAAGAGGACATAAAACAACTATATCATTTTGTTTACAGATGTATACAGGTGTTTATAGACGTCATTTTTGAAGTATTCACTGATCATTATTTTTCTTAAATGGAAATCTGAATTTTTTATTATATCATCTTTTTTTACTAATTAATTTTAACAACTTTTGTCTAAAACATTTTTTTATTTGCCTCATATTTTTTTTAGATATTTAAGAGAAATTTAGTAACTTTCTCATCATTTAACTTACGATATCTTATTAACTATTTATCGAAAGAAAAGTGGCACTAGATTTTTTTACTCTATTGGGTTTCAAAAATATATTGTTATAATAGTACAATGAATTTTGTTAAATTGATGATTTTGAAATTTCCAAAAGTCGACACATTATATATTCAGATTATCATATGTTCCTTTTAGTTTAAAACAGTTTGAACGATAAAAAATTTTAACTTTTAGAGATCGTAAAAATTCGCTTGGATAACTTCTTTAATAAAAAGCTGACCCAATTTTACGCTGCTCGCATAATAAAGCTATCTAGAAGATGGCTTGACACAGTCCAAAAAGATGATTATTGATTAAACTTGCGTCTTAATATATTTAATGTTTGAGTTTAACTGCTACAAAAAATTCGAACAAATTTTCCGACTACTCTAATAAAAAACATATGAAAGATAAGTATTTGTTTTAATAAAATGAAATATGATGAAATTGGGCTGTTTTTCTGGCTAGAATAGCCGTGAACACACACAGAGCATACTGTGGCACTTCAAATAATATGGCACTTATCCCTCATCGCCTTTCTACTATCCAGAGTCAGCAGTTTAGTTAGTATATAGAAGTTAGTATATAGAAGTCTGTGGTTTGAAAACATTTTCTCCGATAAAGCGTATTAAATGGTTACGAATGTGAGTCACTGTTCATGAACTTGTGCAGTAATCTGTTATGACAGAAACCAAAGTGACAATATATAAGACATCACAACTGCAACGAAAGTTTCAAGAAAAAACGTAATTACTTCTTTATTATAATCTTATCTATCAGATGTTAGTATAACAATATGCCAATATTTACATCATATATTCATTTCTACTTGTGTCAAAATCGATTACTACGTAAGTTTATAAATAATAGGCCACAAATGTAACTATTTGATGTAATCTTAAATTTTATCGTGTTGAAATGTCGCATTTGCATTTTACATATTAACACATTATACGGGCCGCTACTTTTTTTTAATTTTCTCTAGGATGAAGTTTGAAACTAGGTAAAAAAATTTTAAACGGGTTTTGTCTCAAGTTGACTAAAACACGAATATGTTTTCACGGTCTGTAATGTGTTAAAGTAAGTCCGTGAGATATTGGACTTTCAATTGTAGCCTTTCATAAATTTACTACTTATCGGACAAAATTATTTTTCCATAAATTTATTTCGCTATCTAAGCGATAAATATTAATTTGAAGCGAAATTAAAATAAACATGTGGCACGCCATATTAATACAACACAAAAGTATAATTGGATGTTTTATCTTTTTGCCAGTATTTTACTCATGCAACATTTGTTCCAATGAACAAACACACATGATAAAAAGAAGTACGTAAATTTTTAGTGTATATACATGTATATATTTCGGATATTACTTACTATAAGTAAATTATGAACTTTCCAGAGCTGTGCGATTTTAAAACTAAATATGAATATCATTTTTACATTTTCATATATAACGTATATATTAGTTCTTAATACTATATTAGTTTTTTTCATATTATATTAACATTACATTAGTAATTTTTCATTCTGTAACTCAATTAAAATCAATCTCTATTTTATAAATTAAAAAATAGAAAAAATTAGGAACAGAGTACTGACCTCAAGGAATACATATAACAACTTGTTAACTTCAGTTGCAAATGTCTCAACTCCCGAACTCCCGAACTCCCGAACAATTAATCTTTTTCAAACTATATTGGTGAGTAGTTATATGAGATCGATTCTAACTTAAAAATCAAAATGATGACCGTGACGTCACAAAGAGAGGAACGCTGATTTCGTCAAAGTCAACAAAACCTGACTTCACAGATGCTGAAGTAAGCACAGACAAGAATGACGTCACAAGGGGGAAGGAATTAAGACTCCCCCGGATCCGTAAGATTTCTTCCGCGGTTCGCAATGTCTGGTAGTTTGCGTATTGCGTTCGTCTGTATAACGACTTGTGACCGATCACTCCGGTCGTTCAACTTCTATATGTTATAATTCGACATATAATATGGTATTACTTTCAGGGACGGTAACGATGTTATTTCTTAAGAACGTATGCCCATATAAATTTTTGGCAAATATATATTCGCCGATAATTTGATATTACATATCAAGAATAATCGTTCTTCTGATAAATTTTTGCAGACGTATGTTCGTAAGACATAAAACTCTGCGGTATATTAAGCAATATGGGAAAGAAGGTATGCAATATGATTAAACAGTTTTTTTCTGGAAAACAATATATTTTTATATCTTAAAATCGTTACGATGTGTAGAATAAAGATCATCGATCAAATACTTCATACATAATATCATCCAAAGCACATGCCAATTGTTTGCAATTGAGCGATCCGCTGTCAAAATCCTTGCTGTGTATCATTATTGTTAAAATTTCTGAATTTTGCATTAACAATATGTGAATTTTTATATATATATATTGCAATGTTCGAATCTAAATAAACATTTAATGGTAACTAGTTTCAAATATATGCAGTTACCGAATAACGTAAGTTTTAGCTGCGAACCGTACAACGTGCGACGTTCCACCTAAATCGCGTTCTGCTAAATCGGGAATCCATAGCGGAGAGGATGGCGTTTCTGTTGCTATTATTGAAGAAGTTGTAGAATGTTTTCATCACGTTCCGTCATCGTTCCCTCTCAAGTTTCCAGATATAAAAACTATTGATTGCCACGATTGTCACCAAGGACTATTTCCACAGTAGATACACACAAGCCTTACGCCGATTCTAACCTCCAAATACTTAAAAAATGTCGATGTCAAGGCGTACCTTCGCCCCAAAATACGAATTGCACGATGCGGCTGCGAAACGTTGTAAAATAAAAAATAATTTAGACAATCCACAGAATTACAATTGTGTTGTACGAAGTTAATTACCTCGTAATGAGGCTTATCTCATTTTTTCTTGCGCGCTGGAGCCTGCTCTTCTTGCACAGGAACATAATAATTCATACATTTGGCACTGTCTTCAGTACCGGTGGCCCTCAGTACATTCTTCTTGATAATATACGTATCTCTTATCTGCCAAGCATTTTTATCATAGAACGACTGATATAATAGGCACGAAAAAGTCGTTTTTAAACACGTATAGTATTCCTCCATCCATGTATATTCTCAAATCGATGCATAATGCGGCATCTGTCCTTTATATGAGACATCTTCCTCATTTATTTCCATCGCATCAATACATTCTACGAAAGTATTCAATAAATCTTTGATACAGCATGTCTTAGCCACCTAATTAAATACTCATATAATCGATTGAATAGTGCACGTTATAATACGTACTGTATCAGGTTAGCAACGAAGTTATGTCGTTTTTCACGGGTAGGTGGCTGTACTTGTCATTAAACGCAACTAACTTCACTCTAAATCCTGTAACCTTTATATCATTTGACAGTTGATATTTCAAGCTTTTTTTAAACAAACTAAAGAATTGTTTGTTTGGCATTAAGTTAAAAATTAAGTTAAATCAACACTAGTATTTTCGCTATATTTTACTCTGTTACTTCCAAAATCAAAAGAATACTGTGCAAGCCTATCAAAAGTTATGTGCTGTATGTGGTGAGGAGTCCTTAACAGAACGTCAGTGTCAGCGTGGGTTTGCTCGTTTTCGTTCAGGAGATTTTTCTGCACCACGGTTAAGCCGGCCAATTGAGATCGATGACGACAAAATAAAAGCATTGCTTGAATCCAACTGCCATTATACAACACGGAAGATCGCTGAGAAGCTAAATGTATCACATACGAGCATTGAAAACCATTTAAAACAACTTGGATACGTCAACAAACTCGATTGGATTCCACATGAGCTCAAAAAAATTAATTTCACCAAACGTATCAATATCAGCGATTCTTTCTTGAGACGCGAGCAAAACGATCCGTTTTTGAAATAAATGTCAACTTGCGATAAAAAATGGATTGTTTACGACAATGTGGAATGAAAAAGATTGTGGATCAAACGTAGTGAGCCGTCACAAAACACTTCTAAAGCAGACACTCACCAAAGGAAGATTTTGCTATCTGTTTGGAAAGTTTACAAGGGTATTGCGTTTTTTGAATTGCTTAAACGTAATCAAACGATTGATTCGAAATTGTACTGTCGTCATTTGGACAAATTACACGAAACGATCAAGCAGAAGCGCCCAGAACTAGTGAATCATAAAGATGTTGTCTTTCACTATGACAACGCTAGATTACATACATCGTTGATCACCCGCTAGAAATTGTTGCAACTGAGATGGGATGTATTACCATTATATTCTCGCCTGACCTTACACCATTAGACTACCATTTATTTCGTTCCATGCAAAATTCCTTGAAGGAAAAAATAATCGATTCTAATGAGGTTATCAAACGGCACTTGGATCAATTTTTCGCCGATGAGGATCAGAAGTTCTATGAAGCCGGAATCATGAAGTTACCAAACAGATGGCAAAAGTTCATTGAATAAAACGTCTTTGAACGGACATATATTACATAACGGAATATATTACAAAATAAAATTTTTGTTTTGTATGAAAAATTCGCTTTTCATTTACATAGAAAAAAACATAATTTTCTTGTCTGATATTATCGGAGAAACAGATTTCCGATATTTATACTAAATACGTTCAGTGTTTATTTGGTATGGAGGTAATAGGAGGAAAATCATAGAGCAATAAAAAATTTACTTTGAAACATAACTTAAATTTATTTTCCTCCTCCCATCTCTTTCCTTAAAATTAATAATGATTAGCGTGAGCGGTGCGGACGAACCCGGTTGCGCGAATCGCCGGAGACTGGCCGCGGAGCACGGGAGTAATTTTGCAGATTAGGGGAGTCAACCCCCTTTTTCGCTTGTGATGTCATCTCTTCGTCTGTGTTCAACTTCAACACCTGTGACATCAGATTTTGCTGACTGGCAAAATCAGCGTTCTTTTTCTTGTAGCGTCACGGCCGCCATTTTGAATTTTGGATTAGAATTAGCCCTTTATACTTATTCTGGTGTATAGGAAGTACTTGCATTAATATGCAGTTAGAATTTTACCGTAAAAAAAAACGTACAGTTGTCGATGCTTCGCGATATTCGCTAACTGGTTAGGCACATCTGGCAATGTAAAATGAAAGTGTACGGAAAGAGAAGGGCGCTTTGATTAAATATTTGTAGGTATTCGAAATCAATAGACGCCGGGCATATAAATTGGTTACAGCGAAGCTGGCATTACATTTATCAGCGAATATGCGGTGTGGCGCTACTCCGTTGAAAGCTTTTCGAGAAGTAGCGGAAATCACGTTCACAAAGCTACCGCGCGTGTAAAATACGTGCAAATAGTGCTCCTGAACTCTCTCTAAAACATTTTCAGCTTATTTTGAAACGTGATATTAAAAACGCAAATTGTAACAGCATTAAATGTTGATGGGATCACTAATGGCCCAAGTGGGACTCGATACAAAACAGCGAAAGTTGATGAAAAGGCAAGCCGAAGAGAGCAACGCGATATATAATATTACGAAGTGCATACACAGCCAACGAGAGACGAGTTTCAAACATCAGAGGGAATAACTTTGAAAATACACCGCGATGAAAAATGTTCAGACATACACGTATGCAGTTGGAATCAAGTGTGCATTTTATGTACCACATCAAACACCGCACGCAATATGTTTATTCTCCTTTTTATAGACTATAGCGGAACAATAAGATGCGAATTATTCAGCGTCGCAGAGTAAGCAATGAAAATTCATTTTCGCTGAAAAGTAATCTCGTTTCCTTCTCGCGTTTAACGTTTGAGCATTTCCATTATACCGCTTCCATTTAAGCTCAACGCGCCGTGATTACTGTATCATAATTACGCAATTGTCCCGCGGGCACACGATCCGCGATGCATGCGGCTTTTAGAGGGCCAATTTACAACCTACAAGACACAGCGAGTGAGCATCACCACAGGGCATAATAAAGAATGTTATTCGGTCGGTGGCGGTGCGTGTGGGCCTATGTATGATCATGCGCGCAGCGATTTCGTACATGAGCAAATTTGTGTGGCGCGCGACTGCATGAATGCGCGGGCTGTGTGCTCGGAGGAGAATTTCGACCGATCCACTCAGATGATTGGAAGGAAACTGGGCAGGAAAATCAGATGTCGAGGCGGAGCTCCTTCACGTCCTATTCAGAAGAAACCCCTCTAGCATATGAATGCACTCCTCTTGCGGCCTACATGCATTATGAGTGCGCGTATGTTATGACGCATCTATCTATTACATAGAGACACGACGATGCGACGCGGTGATATTTGCGTATTATTTTAACCCGGGACACATACCTGCTCGCTCGCGTTCTCTCTGGAAATTTTACAAGGAAATAACGTTAGAAACGTGGCGTGGCGTGCGAGCGGAGACCGCGGACGAATACACGAGAGACATTCTTCGAAAATTATCATTTTACACCACGGCGACGGGAAAAATCCGCGTGTGCGTGTAATGTAGCAAATATAATTCCGCAAGATGCACTCATCAGGATGTACCGAGCGTGTGTCGGCTTGTTCATCGACAAGAAAATACCAAAGATCTCCGGTTATAGGAAAATTTTCGTAACCACTAAGGGGGCCCCAAGAAGTTCGGAGGTAATTGAAGAAATATCATCGACCATTTTAATTATCCGATGCAAACATCTGAACATGTAATGTGTATAATAAAGTATCAATTTTATAGTTTACAACTATCATTATACAGCATGTATATAGAACTATAATGAAATACGGGATTGAAAAGGTGTTGAAATTATTTGAGTGTCTGTTATTTTGCAACGAATAGGCAGAACAAAATTAATTAAATTCTGTTTTATACAAAAAAAATCGTCAATTTTGTTACAACATACTACGAGAATAATGTACAATGATTGAGTAATTAAAACAAATAAAGAAAAAAACGTAAAAAGTATCGTAAAAGAATTAAACAAATCTTAAATAATCAACACGATGTTCGCAGCGTGATTTTAGTAAAACAGCGTAGAAATGTTAAAAATGAATTTTCCGTGTATAATTTTATTTAAAGGTTCTTTATTACGGATATATATTTATTATGGAACTCACGATATGCGTGCTTATATATCTATAATTCTTGCCTGTACTGTAAGAGCACTTGGTAAGAAACAGCTTTCCTTCGACGGTTAGCTCATTCATGTTGATTCTCGTTAACTGGCTTCTACCATGGCTGAATAAAATTCACAGGACTCAGGTACGCAGTCCTAGTCAGTAGAATTTCCACGAAAATAATGGAGAGGAAATATAACAGTTTAACTTCAACATCTTTTCAGTAATAATCATTAGATTCTGACGATATTAAATATTTTTGTCAAACTGTATTTTGGGTGAATATGCATTGTTCCGAAAAATCAAAATCTCAAAATTTGGGAACTGAGATAATTTTTCGAAAAGTTATAACAAAATCCGAATAACGAGATAATATTCGGAAATATAATTTCACGAAGTGTGCAACTGTTCTGAAGAGAAACTATTATCGTGAAAATAATACATTCAGATGTACTAATAATATATATCCACTTAGTTACACTCAAGTGAATAGGTACTGATGCATCCTGTTACATAACGAGACAATTCTAATATTCCAATAAAATTATATTTCGAAAGATTGCTTCGATATTCGGATTTCGGTGTCACAAGTTTTCACACACACACACACACACACACACACAGAAAATTATCCGAATATTTAAATCTCGGTCCACTTTTTTCGAGACAATACAAGTCTACCAAAATTTATCGACAGGTGATTATTAAACGAAAATTTTCTGTTACGTTGTGAGGTCAATGGTATCTTTAGTATTATCCAGTTGATGGCATGATATTGCGAGATGTATACGAGCGTTAGCACGACCGCCGTTATGCACGCTTGCGAGTTATATCGATCCTAGTTTCCAGAGTTTATTTGACCGTAACTATCATCTTGAAGGCGAAGAAGGAGCTCTTGATTCTCTCCAGAATGCACAACGAACAGACAATTATGGAGCGGGGAAAGTGCCACTTAAACGTCAGTTCAATGGTACGCGCCAACGCTAATTAGATGGTGTTTAAGACCAGGCACGTGGAAAATGAGCGGGACGATAAGCGATCACGGCCGAATACAGTTGTTGGCCGGGTATTGTATCGCAGGTAGTTCTCCGGGATTTCCGATGCCGACCTGTTTCTTCGCCCATGACGATAGGTCCTTTCCCTTCAATCTCCATGTCAGAGGAAACGCCCTCGGTCGATTCTCCTCCGCTGTGGAATTTCGAGGAGTCTGCGAAAGATCGGTCGGGATTTCGAGAGTAGCGACGCGACCCTCTTTTGTCAGATTTAAATAAAATCTCGCTTGCCAATAGTGATACTGTAGAGATATATCGTGCCTACTTCACACATATACGCATACACGCACATACATATACGCGCGCGCGCGTGGACATACATGTATGCGCATGAGCAGATGAATTAAGGTAAATGGTCACTCACCTAGGAGGGAAAGAGAGAAAGAGAGGGGGGAGAGAGAGAGAGAGAGAGAGAGAGAGAGAGAGAGAGAGAGAGAAGGAGAGGTACCTTGATCGTAGAAATTCGAAAATCTTTGGAACGACAATTTTCCCGTACATTTGCCAAATTAGAACTGTAATTTCAACGGTGCTTTCGGCATTTACGACATTTTTAAAAGAAGAAAACGTTGGGCAATATGTTATAAGATAAAGCGACTATAAGCCTCTCACAGTGGAACGCTTCATGAAATTTTAAGATTGTACTGGTCGTAGCTCTAACACGCAGCAGTCTGAGACGAAATGCGTGTACGGATATATTATGTAGTTCGTAGCAGCAGGGAGCTATTTTCTGTGTCGTAAGAATGGACTAGGGATACTAGACACGTTGATATGTATCATATGAGCATGACACAATGCTAACACGCTAACCTTTAACTGCTAATACGATGATGTCGTGTGTATTGGTATTGGGTTGTTCAGAAAATAATTTCGGTTTTTTGCATAAAAATGAAAGATGTTTAACAGAAAGAAAAGTTTTAACAGAAAGAAAAGTTTTATTTTGTTAAGTATTGACCATTTTGTTTTAACACCTTTTGCCATCTTTGAGCTAATAACATGATGATCCCACATTCGTAGAACTTTTGGTCCTTATTGGCAAAAAACTGAATTAAATGGTTGTTGACACCTTTATTTGAATGAAATTTTTACCATCCAAAGAATTTTACAGTGACTGAAACAAATGATAATCGGATGGTATTAGATCAGGTGAATATGGTGGATGTGGTAACAAATCCGATCCAAACGCTAACAGCTTCTGACGAGTCATTAAATTTGAAGTCTGGCATTGTGTCTGGCATAATGAAACACAACACCTTGTCTGTTCGCCAGTTCTGGTCTCTTGTGCTTGATGGAATCATTCAATTTGTCCAATTGATGACAATACACTTGAATCAATCGTTTGATTGTTTGGTAGCAGCTCAAAAAAAGAAAAACCTTTCCTTTCCAATCCCACCAAATAGAGAGCATCATCTTCTTTTGATGGATCAGCTTTCGATGTGTTTTGAGCTGGTTCACGTCTACTCCATGATCTTCTGCGTTTAATATTATTATACACAATTTATTTTTCATCTCCAGTTATGAGTCCTTTCAGAAACCGAGATCGTTTTCCTCACGTTTCAACAGCAAATCGCAGATGGTAATGCATCGAATCAAATCTCTTTCTTTAAAAACGTGTAGAACTCAAATAACGAGCTTTGAAACGAAACCAAGTTGTTTCAAATGCTCATGCGCGGTCGAATTCGACGATAAATTCAATCTCTCAGCAATTTCTCGTATTGTTAAATGACGAATTGCGTCTATCAATGCCTTTATTTGGTCTTCATTAGCCTTAACTGGCTTTTCAGAACGTGGTGCATCTTTGAGGTCAAAATTCCCAGAATGAAATTTTGAAAACCAATTCTGACACTGGCGTTCAGTCAACACATCCTTTCCATGCACGGCACACAATTTTTTTCTTACTTGCGCTGCATTGTTGCCTTTACGATAATAAAAAAGCAAAATGTGACGAAAATGCTCACGTTAGTTTTTCATTTTTAATGCGACGCCAAACAAAAACAACTTAACAGATTCCAAAACAATTTTTTTTCAAATAAAGCTTGAAATGTGCGTTGTATAAATGTAAAATGATTTTCTGGCCTAGAATAAGGTTAACTGCTTAAAAAGACAACTAATACCATCTATTTGAAAAAAACCGAAATTTCCGAACAACCCAATAGAATATACGCCGCGTTGTAACACGCAACACACGTCGAAAATCGATGCACGAGATTACGCGCGTCTTCCTGTGTATCTTTTCACGGGAAGAAGTAACGCATCTCGTGAATTTACGATGCAATCGGATCACACGGATCTATTCGATTCGTGGGACGAGTTGCCGTAAATTAATCGTGGATTTTGCCTGTCTAGCATGTTGGTGTAACATGTTAACGCATAGATTGCCATGAAGATCACCATTATAATATTTGCCGCGTTTTATTAACTTACATATGAACTATTACTAATTGCATACAACAAATTAAATACATAAATTATATAGTTGTAACAGTGGCGTATTTTACGCCTGTTTACATAAATTGAAAATTTGAAATTCTTTTTTTGGCAAAAATGTTAAGGCATCGATATCTTCTGAGATTTAATTAATAGAGAAAGCGAAATTTTTCAAGCGACTTTCAATATTTTCAAATAGACTATTCCAACAAACTTTTAATCTGTGGCTTAGCTTCAAAAGTGTATTGTTCTAAGATGTTGAAAATTCAAAAATAGCTGCTGATGACTTTTTTCCATAAAAGAGTTTCAAAAGATTTCATGAGGAATAACATTAGAAAAATAACAGATGCGAATTACCGGACACTCTGTATATATACATAAAGAGTATTTTTTTTTATGTAAATTCTCTTCTTAATTTTACAATGTTTTCTAGTAATTCAGAAATAAACTGTCAGTAGAGTTTATTTCGATAAAAAATATTGTGAACTTTTAAATACGTAGTATTTAATATATATAGATTATAGATTGAAATTTTTAAAACAGCACATACCAGACGAGAGCGAAATAAATTAAAACGGAATACCGATATGTTCCTCGACTACAAAATTATATATTTAATAATTGTTGTTATAAAATTATTTCTCCTCATGAAAGAGAAAGCCATCGAAATGAGCTAACAAATATATGCATCGTGCATTGTACTCGTACTTATTTGAAACATTTTTTATGATTCTCTTAAATTTTAATTGAGCATTGAAATAAACACTGGAAATCAACGTAGCAGTCAACGTGTTAATATTCGTCTACGTCAATCATAACATTGATTGATTGATTGTAAGCTGTTATAATACTAGTTGAATGATTCTTTAACGCTTTCGCAGACTCATCGTAAGAGTTGACTTTAACTTTTACGATCTATAACGATTGCTTGATTTATAGCCAATTGTCAGCCAATTCAAACAGTCAATTAAATGTTTTTAACGATGTTTTGAATGAGGAGTTGCGATTTATAGACAGGCAATGTTTGTTTCTTATGACTACGACTGATATTATAATATGAACAGACGTTTAAATGTCGTGACAGTTACTGATGATCAGCATTGTGATACTATCATATTTTACTAGTTATGTATAAAATACAATTAACTATATTTGAAAAGTCGACTATATGGCTAATAAAGAGTCAATGGAGAAAAAAAGAATACACGAAGAGAGAGAGAGAGAGAGAGAGAGAGAGAGAGAGAGAGAGAGAGAGAGAGAGAAAGAGAGAGAAAGTATTACAGCACTTTTCATTTAAATTTTCACATCTTTTCACATTCTTTTTATTTTTAGTACTGCAGGAATATATTATAAGTAGAATTGATCTTACTGTAAAACGGTAAATTGTTTAACAGTATATAGCGCTCAGTAGCACACAATATTTCAGTGTCTGATTTATAAATAGTATGAAATGAAAGAATAATAAATTATGACAGAGTGTATCTCGTACATCGGTATTTCGGGTCTCTCTCTCTCTCTCTCTCTCTCTCTCTCTTTCTCTCCTTCTTTCTCCTTTTTTCTCTTTCCTTTAGTTACAAAACTTTAAAATAATATTTGCTCTAAAAGTTTCTCTCCATGTATTTGTTACATCTCTACATGTAACAATTTATTCCGAATTAGATATAACAAACCAAGATATAATCAACCAAATCCTAGAAATGTCCTGGTCTAATTTTTTTGTTAACTGAAGAGAGAGACACATATACATGTAGCACACATATGAGACACATATGCAAGAGCTATATTAGATTATTGAAGATTGAAATCTGACCAATCGAGATAACTCGGGCTAACACGAACATTAAGTCAAATTCCAATTTCTAACTCGCAATCTTGAATATCCAATATTAGTTTGATACAGGCTTTATGTGCATGATTTCACTAGAGATAGAACAGAGTAGGTAACTTTCAAAATTGCTTTACTATAACAGATGCGCTTGGGGTTAAATCGATGTCCATGAGTGTATATGCATCCCAAATTACGTTTATTTACTACATCTAATTGGTAATTCAATCATCGGTTGAACTGTTGCATACTCAACAGAAATCAATGCGGCAATATCGGCGTGTATAAGATGTTAAGATTAAGAAAAAATGCGATCAAGAAAAAACGATGTAAAAACGTACTCGTTCGGGTCGCTTGACGTATGATACAGATTCAGGTCCTGGAATACCACTTGCACCCGTTCCTTTCCTCTTCCTTGGAATTCGTATGTACAATGTGTCCTGGATGGATATGGATTCGGGTATGCTGGCGACATGACTACACCGGTTTTTGTTGAATCACTGTTGTAAACCACATCGCAGAGTGACGCTGTAACAAAAGAGACACACGGGGACTTAACGAGCGGCAACAGTCGTCGACTAAAGGCGAACGTAACGAAAGCAATTAATTGATGTGCGACCAAAGAGGGAGAGAGAGAGAGAGAGAGAGAGAGAGAGAGAGAGAGAGAGAGAGAGAGAGAGAGAGAGAGAGAGAGAGAAAGGCAGAGAATGAGAGAAAAAAAGGGCAATTAAATTACGCAATGGCCTCATTCGTTGTAGCGTTCATTTTTCGCACCGAAAGATACATTGTCACAGTTAAATTATGAATATTTCGTGTTTTAATTACAAGTGGTCGCGCATCGACGGCTCGCTGCAGTATGCAAACGAGTGCTGTCGCTGTGCCGTGCCGCACGAAAATCACGCAAAGACTGCAAAAGCGCAATAATAATTATCATACATACTTATTAGTTACATTAGCGAGAAAATTAGTGATGCTCCGGTAATTAGGATATACGACACAAATTTTTCACAATTTCGCCCTTGAGAAGACACGATGATGAATACGCAAGGGAGGCATGCTCTCGCTAACAGCACCGATTAAACCTCGGACGACTCATCTGTCAGCGAGGGAATTATATAAATTTCGTAATGCAAATAGGCTTTACGTTCTCAGCGCTGTAATATTTCTTTTCGCAGTACTCCCGTCTCCGTCTGCATAAGTCTGTATCATTCGCGCGGCATTAAGATTGAGCGAATCCCACGGAGAGCAAGGCACACGAAATTATTTAATGTGATAAATATCTTAACCCGCGCGCGTTGCCGCGTATAACGGCGCCACGATTGTGGCGTATATTCGTTTCGAGTCTCTATGCTTTAATCTTCCTGACAGTTATTAATCTTTCCGTAATTTAACGCCGGAATCGCTGAGGTACGTTCTTGCAAGATGAATCTCTCGAAGAAATGCCGTCATTAGGCAAACCCCGGCGATACGGAGGTGAGCGCGTATGTATTTGTGCATTTCCTTGCGAATATTTTTTTTCATGCAATCTCCGTTACGCACGAATTTTTGCTCACGGTAGATAAACCGATGCGATATCTATTCGCGTGTAACCCATTAGTTTCATCGTGGCGCAACTGCAAAATTTGGAATTAACACACAGTTCATTGGAAGGATCGAATAAGCACTTGCATCTCCGTGTGCCCGATATATCACGATAAAAAAAAAAAACAAGACAATCTGCGATATGACATTGTTATTGGCGACTGTTTTCGCGCGCAAGGTCTTCTTCAGATTCGCGCGGACAATCGCGTTCGGAAAGTGTTAACTTATCGACTTGGTTCTCAGAGCTAGTCTGCTATAATTAATATTACTACATGGTGCGTGTAATCAGACACCGGAAAGCCGAATTCAATAATGCATCGTTGAATACGGAGCTCGCTATAATTCACCGTCTGGCTGCACAATATATCTGGGATTCGAAATGTTGCCGTGTCTACGACACGAAGAAATTCGATAAAACTGTCATTTGGCGAAGGTCAAATCCCTGCAATCTCAGCGACTTAAAGCTATCGACACGAAACCGACAATGGCTTTTATCGAGTTTGGAAAAAAGTAACGCAATATCGGCTAGGCAACCAGCCATCTTAACGATCTTAGGTGCAACGCGTGGACTTGTATACCTGCTATATATATATATGATGTATATATATATATATATATATATACATCATATACATATATATATATATATGTATATATATATATATATATATATATATATACTTATAGCGTTTCTTATTTGACCCCGCGAGCTGACGAGACGAGATATTTGTATCAATTCCGGCATGGCGCTTTCAACAGTCACGCCCGAGAGGGAAAGGTGGATGCGTCGATAGACGCGACGCAGATTCGATGCGCTGAAACTGAAAAGACGCAAGATATCAATGCGTCGCGTCGTCGTTGGTCATGAATGTTGTATGAGTGTTTGTATCAGAAGTGAACTTATCTCGAACTTTGCGACGCGAGAATATTGGAACATCGTTCGCGAGCCGCGCACACACGAGCTCTCTTTCCTTTAGATCCTGTCTTTCTTTCCCTTAACGTCGTTTTTAGCTCGATTTCCGCTTCAAGAGACTTATGCCGACGGTAATGCGCTCGCGACATGTGTTAAGAAGCACGGAGGTATCGATGAAATATTTGATAACAACAAGGCAAACCTTTTACCATATTGCGACCTGTCAACTTCGACACTGACATGTTTATCGATCGACGTCAAACCTTAATTCTTAAATGGAGAAATTGCGTCTACCATTAATTTCTTTTGGTCTCTCGGTCGTCCCATCAATGTATAATTCTCTCCTCAACAGCATTATTGGAAATGCTGGACTGGAAATGGGCATTATGCCGCACCATAATGGCCGCCATCTAAAGCTTTCTTATTGTTGAGCATTGCATTGCGTTATATATTTGCGGAGAAACTTAGGAGAATGCGCGCGCCATAAAAATAAAAAAAATAAGACAGAAAGAGGGATGGAAAGAGAGCGAGAGCGAGAAAGAGAAAAAGAGGAGAGGAAAAAAAGGAAACGGACATTATACGATTTTGCGGGCATCTAATGTCGCGAAAATGGTATGCAACGCTGCTTTGTGTAAGCTCGCGTTATGCTGACCACGTTTAACGGTATTCGATTAAAAATACATTAACTCTTGGAGAAATTCAGCTTTGTCCCGCTACGCACTACTTAGAAATATATTTCCATTAATTAATTTACAGATTTACCGACGCAGAGGAGACGAATGCGATTTTTTTTCGTTAATTTGTATGTTGCGTGTCTTTTATATTAGCGTCGGTAAGCCGGCAACCCACGAAAGTTATCGACTTTTGAACATCGTTTGTAAAAGGCCAAATAACTGACACCAGAAAAGAGATGCGCGTACAGCAGAAGCGGCGAGCGTTTTAATTTGCATTCATGAGCCGTCGTCTCAAAATTCTTAGAGACACTGAATATTCCCAGTACGTTTCCCCGTTATATTTGAGGAACGAATTCACTTAGAGCGATCAATTCCTATGCTCGTGCGGATATTGTGTCGTCAGACGTGGCTGTTCCGGTGAGATTGGCAATCGTGACGATTTTAAGAATGGTGGATCGCCGTTTAAGTAAACTATCATATATTATGTATGAGAGGAACGATATTAGAAGGGAGGAGAGAGACGGTATCGTTTTTTCCAGAAAAATTCCATTTGCGTCGGCATTTTTGTAGCTGCAAGTTAAAATTGCGTGTGCGCCGCCTTAAATCTCCCATTTCCCCGGATACTAATAATTAATAAAAGCCCGATATTAATGAGATTTAATCCGAAAACGACGCAATTTCATGTTGATGTTTTATTTGCGGACAAAAAAGAGCTTTCAAAAGCACCCTCCCTATATATTAGGTATACAAATGAATAATCCAAACTTTTTTAAGAGGCTAAGAAATTAAGTTTCAAATAATCAAATTTTCCCGTTCTTTTACGGTTATGTATGTAGTGTTGACATATAGCTATTATATACATACCAACATATAGCTACCAAGGTCCGTAAATAAAAGAACGGGATAAGGTAAAGTCCTCTGGCGTCCGCCATTTTCGAGCCAGAGAATCTGTATCGGTATACGTGATACTATATACGTATAGTATTATGGTTTAGTTGTGTGAGTGAACAGAGTAATGAAAACATAGTTTAAGATGTAAGTAAATAGTTTAAACACATTCCAAAATACCAGTGAGAATTTTCAGAAAAAAAAACAATTACAATGCCGGCTATAAAAACTTATAAAAAGTACAAAAAATTGGAAAAAACGAAAATAATTTGACATGACGGTATGTGGTTAATCAGCTGAGCCACATGGTCATTTTCGAGTTAAACCATGTGAAGTAGATGAGAGGACCTTGTTTCATTCTTCTATTTACGGACTTTGAGCTGTTACAAATTACATTTAGTATGACGGAAGGCTCAACATAACCTCAATAATTATTTCGTTCAGTGCAGTCAAAAATGGCAACAGATAAGGTGCATATCCGACACTGCATTCTTTACGAATTCCAACAAGGAAAAATGCTGCAAAAGCACACGAATCGATTTGTGCCTTTCTTGAAAGTGTTGTATCGTACGATGTGTGTGCATTTTGGTTTAGACGATTTAAAAGCGGCGATTTCAGTTTGAGTAACAAAGAACGTCCTGGAGACCCTCAAAAGTGCGGTAACAATGATTTGAAGCAACTGCTCGCTGAAAATTCAGCACAAATGCATAAAGAGCTTGCAGAGCAATTAGGAGTAACGCAACAAACGCCTGGACGAGATGGGGAAGATTCAGAAAGAAGGAAAATAGGTTCGGCATTAACTCACTGAGGCCAACAAAAATCAACGAGTGGCAGTATGTCTTTCTCTTCTCAATAAGCAGCGTAGAAAGTCTTTCTTGTGGAAAATTGTTACGGGCGATGGGAAGTGATTATTCTCTGACAATTCGAAACACAGAAAGTCCATGGGTAAATCCCAGCGAAAATCAACATCGGTCGCAAAGCCAAACACCTCAGAAAGAAGATTCTGCTCTGCATTTGGTAGTATATGAAGGACGTGATTTATTATGAGCTAATAAAACCGAATGAAACAATTACTACGGACCGCTACCAATACCAATTAATCCGTTTAAGTCAAAAACTGGAACGAAAACACCCGTATAATGGCAAAGGAGATCATCCTGTTTATAAAATTGTTGCATGATAACGTTAGGCTACATTGCTTCTACGACAAAAAACATCATAATGAGTCCAAATGAGTCTGGATTGGGACTTCTTGCAGCACCAGACATCGCTTCTACCGATTACCACTTATTCTAGTCGATACAACGTGCTTTGTCCGGTATGCATTTCAAATCAATAGATGAGATTCGGAAATGGCTTGACGACTTTATCGTGTCCAAAGACACAACATTTTTCCGACACAGAATTCATGAGCTGCCTGAAAGATAAAGTTATAGAAAATAACGGCGAATACTTTGATTGACAAATTTGTTTTTTACTTTCTTTTAAAATAAACTTTGAATTTAGCTGAAAAATTTGGATTATTCATTTGTACACCTAATATATGTAGTGATGATTTCATCGTGCTGTTTCTGAAACTCTCGTACCGCGTCGGGTAATTGAGTGTAGGTGCAACAAACGCCGCATTCGCACAGGGCGTGTTGTCGGAATAGTTTTAAGCTCGTTTTACTGCATATGAGATATATATCCGCAATCTGGCCGCTTGGCCGGCGGTCAGCGTGCGAGAAAGGCGGCTTCACGGCAGCCTGGTCGCGACGTGGTAAAATCGTTGACAATCCCCCCATCTTACCACAATCGCGGATTTCCTAATTAAACAGCACATTTAGCCGAACAACCGAGTCAGCAGCCGCCGAGCGCGCGGCGGGTATTAATAATTTACGAACTTTGTTGAAATTAATTTGAACGCCATTTGCGAGCCGCGTCTTGGCGGTAAGTCCTGTCCTAACTCTGCAGATTTAAGCAACCCCTCTCCCTCCCCCGACCACTCCCTCACAACCTCATCCTCTGCATTTCTCTTTACGCTCCCCCGCAGATTTCGCTACCTCCCCTAGCCCAGCCACGCTTTCGCCCCTATATCCGCCCCTCACTCAGCAGAATCCGTAGCGAGGATATATCCGCATGGGTTTCCGGTTCCGTTCGAATGATGAACGTTCATATTTTCTTGCGCATTTTGGCATAACCGCTAACCGCTCGATACGAACATCCACGCCGCGCCGCGCCACGTCATGCGCGCACGCTTACGTGTAGTGGCGGTTGCGTCGTCGGCAAAAAGTTCCGCTGAGTTCCAGCATGAAATTTAATTAAGACTTTAAATTACAGTTTTTTTTAGAAGGGCCGGTTCCGATCATTCCAAGACGATGACCCCGGTGATGAAAAATTACTTTCTTCAATAACGCCATATTCCCTTTTCTGCTTCTTTCTCTTCCTCTCTCTCTCTCTCTCTCTCTCCTTCTTTCTCTCTCTCTTTCTCTCTCTCTCTCTCTCTCTCTTTCTCTCTCTCTCTCTCTCTCTCTCTTTCTCTTTTATGAATATACATGTATCGATCTTTTATCTTTTAAATTATGCGAGAATTGCGTGGAGAGAAAATTGCCCGAAGGGAATGTCATTTTTAACGTGAGAGCAAAACGTAAGACAACTCGTGAAAATTGCAAAATCTTGTTACGAAATTCATGTTCGCATAATGTAAACGTCAAACGCATTTGCGAAAAATACATCAATACTCACAGATGTGATATAAACTCGTGGATCAGAACCACCGAAAAATATGACCAGGTAATCCTTCGTGAGATATTTGCTACGATATCGAGTCCTTTTTATTTCTTTTCCGGGATAAAATAGGTGACCCATAGACTTTTTTCTTTTTTTAATCTACCATCGGCCACATAATGTCGCGTGTATGCAGAATAATTGATTAATTACAAAGCTTTCTGGACAATAACGCCTCATTGCGTAAACGTCGTTAAGTGCTCTTTAACGCATATTTTTTCTTCCTTTTGCGTTTCTTCCTTGAGCGGCTCGAATAGCTGCTACGAATAGATGGGGATAAAAAAGGTATAGCCTGCGGCCTAGAAAAAGGTTATCACCTACTTTACCGGCTAGCGAGATGCTCGTTCATCGTTTGCAGGCGCGTTAAGTGACCTTTGAGACCGGGCAAGTTCAGCATACTTTATTATTCGGCAAAGGTCAATAGTTCATCGTTATTTTTATCCGCCATAATAAACTGTCAGCAAACGCGAGAATACATCAAATGTCGCTTTGATCTTTTTACGTTAGCGTTTTGTTTCTGTTTTTTTTTATGCCGAAATACAGTTTTTGTTTCAGCTAAAAAAATAAATAAAAAAATATTTTGTAAACATCGCGAATAAGTGAAGACCTCAGCGCAAGAAATGTGCGCGGCACCATTTGTCATTAAAATTTGACATTTTATGTATATGTGAACGTTTTTCGAAATTTACGACAGTTTCTTGCGGACACTCTTCTTCATATTGTCTCGTGATCCGCCATGATCAAAAAGCCATAAATCCTACCAACGATAAAAGTTCATGAGAATCGCCAAGGATCACAATGAATTTCATTGTAACACGATTGACAATGTCCAGCGCAGACACAATTGCGCGCGCTCTGGTCGTCTCCAACGATTTCCGACGGTATTTAATGTCATCGATGAGATACACCGGTTAAGCGGGGCATGAAGCATGCCGGAAACAGACCGAGCGCGCGATCTTTACCAGGGAATTCCGTGAGATTGGCGCGACGCGGATATACAGTGGTTTTGTCTCTGAACAAGTCCGTAGAACTGGATCCGGTGCAGAAACGAGGAGGAAACGAGACAGAGGTGGGCGGTCGAGCTCTCCGCCACGTCGGAGAGGAGATGAGGGTGCCAAGATGAGTAAGGAAATGAGGGAAGAGAGAGGAAGAAAAAGGGGGAGGGGAGGAGAGGGAGAGAGAGAAGGAGAGGGGGAGGGGGTGAGAGAAGAAAAGAGAGAGAGAGAGAGAGAGAGAGAGAGAGAGAGAGAGAGAGAGAGAGAGAGAGAGAGAGAGAGAGAGAGAGAGAGAGAGAGAGGATGAAAAAAGAGGAATGGAGAGAGGAGAGGCGCGGCAGAGGCGGAAGGAAGAAAGGACGGACCGACGGAGAGGGTGAAGAAGGAGAGAAGAGAGAACGGGAGACGCAACTTACTTAACGTTGCTACAAAATGAAACGGTAACTAATTCGGACTAGGTTGGCTGATTTATTGGCTTTTCGCACCAAGTCGTCGCATTTTGTCGCTCAACATGCCCCTCCCCCCCCCTTCCCGTGCCTCCGCGTGTCTCGCCTTTCGTTCTCTGTCTCTTTCGTTGTCCGTTCGACGACCTCGTCCGCGCCTCGGTCTGCCTGTTGTGCTATTTGCTCCTCGTAAATTATAATTACATTATTTTCATCTTTGTGCAGGTGTAAAGCAGAACGCGCCAACCGCCACTGTTGCCGTCGCTGCCGTCGTTACAGTCGCTGTCGCTGATGTTGGACCGTTATCTTTTTTCGTTGTCGTCGCAGCGTCCTCCTCTTCCTACTCTTCCTTTTCCTTCTCCTCTTCCTCTTCCTGTTCGCCTCCTTGCAACGGCGTGGCTGAATATTTTGATCGATATGGTTTCCAACGTTCGATCGCCATTTCCATTAGCTGATGAGCTCCTCCTGCGCGAGCGCGCACATACGACCAGCGAAAGAATAGAAAAAGTTGGCGAAACGAATGGCGCTGAGACGTACAACGGGTGGGATCGCGGGCAAGCTGGTACTTTATGCGAGCTATCGCGGTGTTAGCGCATTCAAAAGTCGATGAAATATTTAATCTTCGCGCTCCATTTGTGTGCGTGCTACTTGCACGCCCCAACTCACCGGTTACGGAATCATGAGAGAGTCGGAAGAGAGGGCTGTACGGTCAATCGATTACACAATGTTTTCGAGACCACTCGACCTGATTCTCCGTAGCGGATGTCCGGACGAATTTACAATTAATTCCCCCCGCGGGATTTCGACGGAAAGTTTCAGCGCTTAACTCTTTTCTGTCCCGCGCCGTTGAATCAATATCCAGCGAACGCTCGCACGATCAGCACGTTGACCCCGATATATGAATCCATAGGTGGAGAGTATCCATCATCTATCAATGCCAACGAGCTCGCGCACGAGTTCGTCCATCAAGATCTCAATTAGCGACGATCATAAAGCTCGTGGTATGAATGAACAGTCCGCGTCGACGCAACTTCGTAATCCTCAAACTCGGTTACAAACTTAATCCTTTCAGCGCCAAGTCGTTTCAAAATACTTGTTACACCACGTTCTCAATATGTTCAAACGATGCGGAAACTTTGCCTAAATAGCACAGGTCTGGCAATTATGCGCATCCATCAACGGTGCAGGGCCAAGTCCCAATCAGTGACAATTTTTAGTGATTATATAGAAAGGATTATACATCTCAGATTTCTTTCATCTTAAAGTGTGTTATAAAGGGTGAATTCTGAGCCTTTATACTTTAAACTATGCACGGGTCGCATGTAATTCCTAAGATACAGCTATCACTTTACACTACGACGGTTTTATCTTTCATTAATTGTAGCTGAGTTGTTACAATTCCAAACGTAACATTCGTGATGTTTATCTTTGTTTACATATTAGTGTTTACACAACTGATTTCTGCGGGTGAAAATATTCTTCAAAGCCTTCGTTTCACAATTAATAAATTGATGGGTTGATCATACGCTAAAATAACATTGTAAACAAACCAACAAAAATCCTTATGCAATATTTACACAAATTTAAAGGCATATATATGTATAGTAAAATTTATAAAGAAATATTTTAATAATAAGTCACTTAAGCTCAAGCTTAAGCTCAAACTTTGTGTAAGAGTTTTTTATTAATATTTTCAGAACGTAATTTTAATATATAGGCTTATAAATACAATAAAGCAAAAGATTAGAATATTCTGGACAAACTGCTTGTAAAAAGACTGGTGCATATAACTAAAAAATGTGAAGAATAGGATAGACAGCAGCAGAAGAATAATTCATTTTCAATACAATTCAATATAAAATATTAGGTTGGTGCAAAAATAATTGCGATGTTTACGTGATATTCATGATTTTTTTTTCGTAATATTCATGCGGCACCCATCTATCCAGCTTTTTTGTTTTTCCAATTAAGCTCAAATGTCAAGCAATTGTTGAATGATTAACATTGAGTTCTTCTGCCATTTCTCGAGTTGTTTTACATGGGTCCGCTTTAATAATGGTTCTTAAATCATTATTGTCTGAAGGATGTCCATGACTCTCCGCATTTTCAAGGCTTTCGTCCATCACGAAATTTTTAAAACTAATGTTGAGCTATATGTTCACTAATAGACTCTTCGCTAAAAACAAATTTGATATTTCAAGCAGTTTCTGTTGCTTTACGTCTCAATTTAAACTCATACAACAAAATCGTGCGAATTTGCTTCTTTTCCGTGACTAATTTAAGAGGTTATATCCAATAATACTAAAGAATGAAAACAATAGGCATAAGCTGAAATCAGTAATGCCAATTTTATTTACAATGATATATTACATGACTATAACAAAATAACGGTAACTAGATAACTAGAAAATCGGTAATCGGAATAACGGTAACTAGAAAAATCAGCGCCAAACTTAAAATGATAAAAACCGCAATTAGTTTTGCACCAACCTAATACATCTCAGATTTCTTTCATTTTAAAGTATGTTATAAAGGGTGAATTTTCTGGGCCTTTGTACTTTGAACTACGTGAGGGTCGCATGTAATTCCTAAGATATAGCTATCACTTTACAGTATGGCGGTTTTATCTTTCATTAATTGTAGCTGAGTTGTTACAATTCCAAATGTAATATTCGTGATGTTTATCTTTGTTTACATATTAGTGTTTACACGACTGGTTTCTATAGGTGAAAATATTCTTCGAAGTTTTCGTTTTACCGTTAATTAATATTACAGCCTTTATTTTACCGTTAATTAATATTATAAACTGATGAGTCGATCGTACGCTAATAAATTAACATTCTAGAAAAACCAGCAAAAATCCTTATGCAATATTTACACACGTTTAGAAGCATATGTGTGTGTAGTAAAATTTATAAAGAAATATTTTAATAATAGGTCACTTAAGCTTAAACTTATGCTCAAACTTTGCGTAAAAGTTTCTTATTTTAGTATTTTCAGAACATTTTTTAATATACATACAGGTTCATAAATATAATAAAACAAAAGATTAGAATATTTTGGATAGACTGCTTATGAATTGAAATTTATTTAAAGAGACTGATGCATGTAACTAAAAAAATGTAAAGAATAGCATATAGACAATAGCAAAAGAATAATTCATTCTCAATACAATTCAATATAAAGCAAATCTTTAAAACAATGCATGTCAGAAACTACACGTGACCCGTATTTATATAATTGCAGAAATCACTCAGAACTCTATCTTGTGTAACCTATTAAAATTATATTAAAATCAAAGAAATTCAAGATGTACAATTTTTTCTATATAATTACCCGATTCTTTAACAAGGATGACAGGATTTAACATGGAAAAGACACAGAAGGGTGCTGATGTTCTTCGAAGTAAGATATTACAGAGAGCGCACAAGAAGAAAGAGAAAAAATGAAGGAAAAAAAGAAAGATCAGGTCGAACTAATTACCATGAAAAGAATTACCCTATGAAAAAATATTAAGCCCGCGATATAAAATCATCCCTTTCCTTTAATTTCGCCCTTCCCCCAAAGCAGGTCGGCTGACGACATAATTTATCTTAGTCGCAAGAGAATTAGAGGAAGTTTTGAAAACTTTTCTTCATGCGTTCTCTCTTCGACCGGGCCGCCGGTCGATAAACAATAACGAAACATTTTCAAGATAAACCAGCTTCTCTACGCGATTACACCTTTATGTATACGAATGTGTCCTGCGCGCGTGAACGTCTCGATAACTTCGTGGAACGCACTTCCTACGGCCACGTATCTTCGCCAGACATCCGTTAAGACCACAAGCTAACGGGATTCAGACCTGGCGCGAAACGACGGCCATTCTTCACGAGAGGAGGTACCCTCGTCGTTTTATTTTTTCTTCACGTTCGTCGGATGGACCCGAGACAATCGGTAATCGTGACAGCCGATCGCTCTTCCGGAATTCAGCCGGAGGACAACGAGTTTCATGAGGAGCTCTTTTCTCTTTCTCTTCCCCTTTCTCCTTACTCTTTCTCCTTCACTTTTACACATACACAGGGAGTCTCTCTCTTTGTCCTTCTCTTGTTTCCTTTTCGCACCTCTCTTACGTCCTAAGCCGAGGACAAGGCAGGTGGCAATGATTAACGCGTTTCCCAAGTGTCTTCGCGGTAAAACGTGAAATTTTGTGGCTGCCCAAAGAATTCCGCGAATCCGCGGAATTCGCGCGGTCAGAAAACAAGTCCCTCAGTCGTTCATCATGCGAGCACCCGCGATCCGCCGCATTTCTTGACGCGTCCGGCGTTGAGGAGGCCATGAAGGAGAACTGGGTACGAACCGAAGAAACTGGCAATTAAATGTCACTCGTGTGCTCAGACGGGATGAAGAATCGTCGGTAGTTCGGTGTGTGTGTGTGTGTGTGTGTGTGTGTGTGTGTATGTGAAGGAATCGCGTATTATAGAGACGGCGCTTATATTAACGCGAGACGTAACAGAACGCAAGCTCGTTGTGCTTTTTTCAGGTTCCGTCTCAGCGCGCGGCTCTGCGGAAGTTTTATACCGACAGCGTGGCTATAAACGCCGTTATATCAAGGCGGTCAGTCATGGTGAGCTTAGTTAGCCAAGACGTTCGGTAACGAGGGTACACATAATTTACGAAGTTTGAATATTAAATATCTCGGCGATCTATGGGCGGGTTCAAACCCACGGACGCGGTCGTTTCTACTGCGTGGAAGCGTCTACGTGTAAGATAGACTTAGCATGTTAGATATTATTTTATGACGTAAGTTGTTTCTAAAAACAGCTGATTTTGATAGAATGGTAAAAAAGGCAAAATATTGGTGAGTTTCTGTGCATTGCGCATGCACAGAAGTGAAAATAATCGTTGGCAACTGATAATAATTTGTATATATCGTATGATATCGTGCATAAATTGTATCTAATATTATTTTCTCTGTGAAATTATTTAGAATTATTATTAGAAATGGAGGTGTAATTGAATTAATTTGAAAACTCAGGACTTCTATTCAAATTGTTATAATACGCTCATGCATATATTTTCTTGAATGAGAATCTATGTGGTTTCCGTCGACATCTGTTCATCAGTCAAATAGACAGTTGTTCATCTTACCTGTATAGGCAAAGATAGTGCAACTTAGGTAATTATAAAAATAGGTAATTGTAATATATAAAAGATTGTATACATTTAGGGCTTTTTCATTCTTATATATATTATAAAGGATAGAATTCTGAATAATCTTTAAAGAAATGAAAGTTGGAGTTCTGAGTAATCTTTGGAGAATAAATGGGAATCAGTTGTATATAAATTTTTGTCTGAGACCTATTTTATTTGAAATTTTTACAATTCTACGTTAATGAACTTGTTACTCTAACATATATCGTATGTTTTGTGTACATTTTTTATGCGCCAGTCTCTTTGAATACATTTCAGTTCACAAAAGATTTATCGATAATACTCGAATCTTTTGTCTTACCATCTCGATGACTAAATCGATGACTATTTTACATGCTAAAATAACAGATTTTGAAAAGACTAGCAAATATCTCTATGCAAGATTTAAATTTAAGCGACATACTACTAAAATATTTCTCGTATAAATCTAAGCGATATACTACTAAAACATTTCTCATATAAATCTTGTTACACGCCCATTTAAACTCAAATTTTATGTAGAAGCTTTTAGAAGTCTTTTCGGGATTTTCACAGATTGTTGAGATCTGTTAGTTATACGATAGACTCATCAATTTAATAAAGTCGAGGATTTGAAGAATATTTTCACGAAACTTAGTCCACAAGTTTGTGTCAACACAAACATAAACTGAGAATATCAAATAATTCTATTAGTAAATTGAAGATTTTGATGGATGTCATTAATGATGGATTTTATAAATATAGGGAAACTTTTAACAAAGTAGGTTAGAACAAAATTACTTATATTGGTCATAAGATTAGATCGTAATATTAGGAAATGTTGTCCGCAACACTTTATTTAGAAAAAATATAAATAAGAAATGTAAATAAAGATCCACACGAATGACACTTGAAATGATAGAAATGTCTAAATATATTGAATGACAAAATTGCAACGCTTAAGGGAATATATTTTGTGAGACATACGTGACATCCGCTATTTTAAAGTACAATTGACTCAGAATTTCGTCATTTATATTATACTTAAAAATCTGAGATGTGTAGCCTTTTCCATATAATTATCGAAAATATCGTTAGCTTTCGACTTTTTCTCTCCGTTCTGCTAAAAGTATGTATGCTGAATCTATTTTATATCATTGTGTGTCAATATGTTTCTGTTTCTATTTTTCTATATTTTTCTTCCTAATTACTACGTTTCTTTCTAAAACGTTTCTAAAACAGCGTCTCAAAAATGGTTCTCTCCGGCTTTTTTTTCTTCGTCTATACCTGAATTGCGGTTACGTCCTCGTAGGAACATAAATAAATCCTTGCGCGCATGCTCATCCATCCGCGGATCCTCGAAATTCTCGAATCTAGGTAATGTTGCCCTTTCCGTGATATATTTCACGCTGATCACTGAAGTTCTTTCGCTGTTGACTCGCAAAGCGCAGCTGCTCGCGCAACCGTCGACAATATATCACAGAGGCGGAGGTAAATACGATGCCGTTCCAATTTTCGAGCAAGATAAAAATTCGCTATACACATTTTGTTGTTTGACTGCGTAATATCCCGAATGTCGATAACCACGGACGTGGAAGCTATAAAGCGCAACGGTGCAGCTTGCTGTGCCGGCTTGCTGAAATGTTGTTTAAAAAATTGTGAAATTTGTCAAATTAACGAAGCGCTGTTTCTTTTGCAACCTTTATTCTTTTCTGTCATCGATGCGTCATTGTGCGCAAACAAATTACAAAAGAGCAGAACGAACTGTTCGACGTTATTTCATTTTCCAAACATTCATTTATCCAAGAGTGTATGTATGCGTGCATATTATGCATTGAAAGCACAGAGAATCGGGACATACAGTATGATTCCGTGAGAAAAGAAACATTGCACGAAATTATTATTGCTTGAAATTATTATTAAGTGTACAAATGAATAATCCAAATTTTTCAGCTAAATTCCAGGTTTATTTTAAAAGAAAGTAAAAAACAAATTTGTCAAATCAAAATATTCGCCGTTATTTTCTATAACTTTATCTTTCAGGCAACTGGTGAATTCCATGTCGGAAAAATGTGTCTTTGGACACAATAAAGTCGTCAAGCCATTTCCGAATCTCATCCACTGATTTGAAATGCATACCGGACAAAGCACATTGTATCGACTAGAATAAGTGGTAATCGGTAGAAGCGATGTCTGGTGCTGCAAGAAGTCCCAATCAAGACTAATTTGGACTCATTATGATGTTTTTTGTCGTAGAAGCAATGTGGCTTAACGTTATCATGCAATAATTTTATGAACAGGATGATCTCCTTTGCCATTATACGGGCGTTTTCGTTCCAATTTTTGACTTAAACGGATTAATTGGTATTGGTAGCGGTCCGTAGTAATTGTTTCATTCGGTTTTAATAGTTCATAATAAATCACGTCCTTCATATACTACCAAATGCAGAGCAGAATCTTCTTTCTGAGGTGTTTGGCTTTGCGACCGATGTTGATTGTTCGCTGGGATTTACCCATGGACTTTCTGCGTTTCGAATTGTCAGAGAATAACCACTTCTCATCGCCCGTAACAATTTTCCACAAGAAAGACTTTCTACACTGCTTATTGAGACCAGAAAGACATACTGCCACTCGTTGATTTTTGTTGGCCTCAGTGAGTTAATGCGGAACCTATTTTCCTTCTTTCTGAATCTTCCCCATCTCGTCTAGGAGTTTGTTGCGTTACTCCTAATTGCTTTGCAAGCTCTTTATGCGTTTGTGCTAAATTTTTAGCGAGCAGTTGCTTCAAATCATTGTTACCGCACTTTTGAGGGCCTCCAGGACGTTCTTTGTTACTCAAACTGAAATCGCCGTTTTTAAACCGTCTAAACCAAAATGCACACACATCGTACAATACAACACTTTCGAGAAAGGCACAAATCGATTCAGGTGCTTTTGCAGCATTTTCCTTGTTGGAATTCGTAAAGAATGCAGTGTCGGATATGCACTTTATGTTGCCATTTCTGACTGCACTGAACGAAATAATTGTTGAGATTATATTGAGCCTTCCGCCATACTAAATGTAATTTGTAATAGTTATATGTCAACTCTACATGAACGTAAAAGAGTGGGAAAATTTGATTATTTGAAACTTAATTTCTTAGCCGTTTAAAAATGTTTGGATTATTTATTTGTACACCTAATAGTTGCAGTTGTCGGGCGATCTTATATTGTGATTTTATTACTGTTACGGATGTTAAGTGCATGCTGCAAAATTTGTGAGAATTTATGCTGCTCCACATCGTATAATCTCTTGTCTATATCGTAAATTATCGCTGCCAGAAAGCCTTATAGCCGACATATCCGTGGTTCATTATTTTCCCTTGAAGCCAATAAATGCGACACGGATGCATCGAGCTTGGCTCGATGCGGTACTTTAGATCGGATCGTAAATATTCTCTAATATCTGCCAGCTATAATACATCTTTCTACCCAAACGCGTTCTCCGTTGAAAAGGTAAATACGGATACCTTTTTAATGGTCCGATTACATGTAATAAACATCACTCTTCTCTGATGTTTGACAAAGAAGAAAGAGAAGAGAGAAGAAAAAACAGCGTCATAGAGCCGCTTAACCAGCGATTGTTGTCGAAGATCCTATTAAACGCGGTGCATACGTCACATTCAGGTAGGGATGCCATTAAGAGGAGAAGTATTTATAGAAACAATGTATAAATATATTATTGAAATGTAATATAACGCATCAGCTACCCATTATGTCTCCATTATAGACGGTCTTTGATCAAAGGCAACACAGTAACAGTTTTTACGGAAAATCCAATTTCCATTTCCAGATGCGACCGTCGATGAATATGGAAGTACGAACTTTCCTAAAAGCGCGCATGCTGTGCGCCGGATAATCGGAAATTCGTGTAATCGGTTGGAAGCGCACGGTTACATCCGAAATACACTTTCACTCATGTCCGGTCGCAAGAGACATCTCGTTGACGTTCGTCGAGGAAGATCCGATTTGGCCAATTATTTCGATTATTCGGAGAATATTCGCATGTGCGCTCTTTTTCCCTCGCAACTCGCGGAGGTTGGTCGCTTTATCGCAAATGCATTTAATTGGCAAAAAATGTTTATTCTCTCCTCCGACTTCCTCCGTCAAAAAGGATCGCCATTGCGTATCTTTCAGCGGCGCTCTTTCAACAGCGACATTATTTAATCATACTGATTTCTCTTGGCTCGTATCCATATTATTGTATGTACTTTCATCGCGCATTTTAAGTACTTGCTCGTATAAAATCTAGTCTCATGGCAGAAAGAGAGAGAGAGAGAGAGAGAGAGAGAGAGAGAGAGAGAGAGAGAGAGAGAGAGAGAGACAGAGTGAGAGAGAGAGAGAGAGTGGTAAAGGGGGAGGGCATTTAATAACGTCCCGTTCTCTGTTTTCTCGTCTAAGTCTCGTCCAGCTAGGAATAACAAATATGTCGGAAGGTACGTTCAGGGCACCAACCGCGAGCACTGGGTACGTAGATTTAACATTCGGACACGAATCGCGGCTTATGAGAATTAGTATTTATTTTACATTAACTCGCAACTACAATGGCCGGGAGTTCGGATAATATAACTACTCAGCCGGTCCGTAATACAAATGTCGTTGCAGACCGTCACATCCTTCCGACTCCTGAGGGCGCTTAGATCGTCCAAAGCACAGGTCTTTGTGTGCGCCATAGTGTACCCGCGAGCGTCAGAAAACTTGTATAATAGTGTACACGGCTTCGCACGGCCTCCATAAAATGTTTTATTTAAACGCGTTCTCTCCGTTCATCCCCCCTCTTGGCCCCTTCCTCTTCTTCTCTCTCACCTCTTTCCTCCTCCTTTCCCCCAGCTTTCTTGGCTTCGTAGAGATCTTTCGAATCATGGTAGACTGGATCGACGTTGTTTCATAGAAGCGAGCTGCAATTTCCTGGCCATAATACCTTTCTTTCCGCCGATAAGTGTACGCCTCATAAATTAATCCGCAATTCAGAGCCGGCTAAAGGTACTTGGGAGTTTGCTTGCGCGCGAGTATTAAGGAATTCCGTGTAGCGCTGAATTGTCGTCATACGGAGAACCGCGACCAACGTCGTCAGTGGTTTCCTTCGACACCGGGACATCGGCGAGAAGGAAAGAGGACGAGAGAGAGAGAGAGAGAGAGAGAGAGACGACGCAGTGCGTAGCTGCGCCCGAGTTCACCTCGCTTCGTTCCGCTTCGTGTGAGATTAACTCCCAGTCCTTTGTAAATTCAAGGGAAGAATTCGAGGGTCGCACTCTCGCGCCTATCTCTCTCTTTTTCTCTATCTCTCTCTCCTATCACATCGCGCGCTCGTATATGCCGGCTTCGTTATATAATTCCCGCGGGTTGTAGGCGATGCGGAGAGAGAAGTTGAGGCAAAAAGGAAGACTGGCGCACGGCCGACGGTATGTCTTCAAAGAGAGGAAAATCGTATGTCAGAAATAGAGGAAAAGCCTCGGGACGTGCCGATATCTCTCGGTAATCCGTAATTTCGCAACAAGGAGCCTCATACGTCACGCTCATACTCGCACCGCCGCTTTCCTATCGCTCTCTCCTTATCTCTTTCCGTTTGCACGAAATCTAGCGGTGGCTAGTGACGGCAGGCAAAGTGACGTCGGAGCAACTGCGAATCCGACGAAGGTAGCTTTGATGTAAAAAATCAGAAACGATTGCGCACACTCGCGCGCCATGGAATCCTGGCGTCGGATCGATTCGCACCAATCTGACTGTTAAAGCGCAGCTTTATTAGCGCAGAGTGGCACGTACTTTCTCGTTTTAGAGTTTTCGTCATCGAACAGCAAAAATAGGGCGAGAAACCGTATTTTGTACCGTGTTCCAAGAAAGAGGAGGACAATTAGACATTGAGATATTCGGGACCTTCTTAAAGAAACGAAGAATTTCAAGACTCAGAAGTGAAAACTTTTGTCAGTGGACGTTACTCCCTTACTTGTCGTGCAACGAATAAATATATGTACGCCTCTTTCAGCATGATTCTCGAATGAACTATTTTATAGACACGTATTATCTGATTACATAGTCCTCGGACGAGAAAATAGCGGACGGAAACGAGAGAATACTGCATCGCAACAACTATGGTTATTACTGTATCTCTCTTCTCTTGATTACCGCCATACAAGTGCACCTACGTCCTCAGAGATTGAGAAAGGAGAGAGAGGAAAGAGGGAGGGAGAAAAGGAAAGAGTGGGAGAGGATAGAGTAAGGTGAGGAAAAGAGAGGGAGGGGAGGAAGAGTGGAAGGAAAAGAGAAGGGGTGAGAGAGAAAGGGAGAGAAGGAGAAAGCGGGGGTAAAAAATGATGAAAGGGGAGAGAGAAAGAGGAATGATGAAAGAGACGGGGTGAGAAAAAGAGGAGAAAGGAAGAGAGAGAAAGAGAGGAAGGGAGAGAAAGGGAGAGGAAAAGAGATGGAAAGGGAAAAGAGAAGGAGGGGAAGGAGGGGTAGAGAGAGAGAGAGGGAGGGAGGGAGAGAAGGGAAAAAGAGATTGGAGAGGGGTGAGGGAGGATGAAAATGGGAAAAGCAAAAGAGATAGATGGTGTATGTGTGCGCGTACGCGTGTGTATGAGGAAAACGAAAGGAAAAAAGAAGGAGGGAAGAAGGACAATAGGGAGGAGGAAGAGAGATGGAGGGGAAGCAGGAGAAGATAGAAGGGTCAGAGAGGAAGGGGAGGTAAAGGAGACGAGATTGGAGGGGGGGAAGGAAGTAGGGGCGAGAGCGAAAGGAGGGAAATAGGTAGGGATGATAGATGGAACATGAGAGCGGAGGAGCGGAAGAGACAGAGAGGGTTAGAAATGATGATAAAGAGAAGAGAGGAAGGGGAGAGAAGATGGCAGGTGATGGGAAGTGGAGAGAAAAAGAAGAGCGGGGATGGACTGAATGAGCGGAGGTAACGCGACGGATATGACAAGAAAGTTAAATATAATCAAGCAACGACTCCACAGTGACAAGAGTGATTCTAGAGTGAGGGTATAGATATATTCACGTACAGCCTGATGATTTTTTTTCGGGGCTGATCGTTTTGCAGGACAACGCGCGTACACCACCACAGGCCATGGTCTTAACCAAGATAACATGCTTTTCTCGCCAAGATAAGATACCGGGAGCCGTTGGGGTTACGTCCGCCGTGTAATCCCCAAGTCCGCGTAATTCCCCGGGAGTCCGGGAATCGCTGGTTCGCTGAGAATCGCCGGTTCACCCTCGTCCCGTCCCGTGATCGTCCGTGAATGTACTTCTGCTGGAGAAGAGGATCTCTCCTCGATATCCGAATGGCTTAGGGGCGAGCGGCGCGAGGGTAGCAACAAAACACATTAACACTAATCTGTCCGTACGTCGGCCGCAGTCAATGGCACGGCACGAACCCCATTTGTCGCCAGCAACGTCTCGGGACATTACATGCGGTTCTACGCGAGCGAATGCGTGTGCAGCACGTTATCCGTGCGAGCTGATATTTACCAAGTGCGTGGGAACTTGTAGCGTAAAAATCACCGTGACCAGTGTCGCGTATAGGTTTAATAGCTGTGACCACTTTTCTCCCATTAATTCTTCTTCAATTGGGACATTTGGTGTATCAATTTTCTCGTTAATATATAATAATTATAGATAATGTCCGTATTTCTATCCGTATATCATGTTTTCATGTAAATATGTATAATGGGGATAATATATTTTAAGTTTGATCCCATTGTAAATGCTGAAAAATATCAGGAATTTGAAACATGCAATTGTGTCTATTAGATACTGTGTCTATAGAAAAGTAAATTGATGTATTACATAAAAGAAGAAAACATGTGTGAAAAAGATATTTCACTCTGGATATTTCCAGGCCTGTACAGTCGGTTGTTTAGAGGTTGCAACATTTTATCAACACATCCCATACTCGATAGGAAAATATGCTTTTCAGTAATTATTAGAACGTACAGTTTCACACAAATATGAAATGCATTGCAAAACTTATCATATGAAAATATTGCAGATTTTAATCACCTATCTGTAAATTCGAGAATTTCTGGTAGATAATAATATAAAAGGAAAGAAGAAGGAAAAAATGCTAAGATGCAGTAAAAGTACCTTCGTTGGATATTATTACAATATTTCACCGTATAAGACGTGATATGTTCAATATACCGAAAATTCGAGGCGATCAAACTCTTCGCATGTTGGAAAGATGCGACGGCATCGCTCGATGGCTTCCTTCGATTCGGTCCAGTAAAGTTATAGCGATAGAGGAAGGTAACTACGTAGATGCTGGAATACGAAAGCGCGAGGTCAAGAGAGGTGGAAGAGGATTCGTGGGTTCTGACCTGACCGCTTATCGAACGTGGTTAACGGCGCCAGCCACTCCCGGCTTATCCCTCAGGACAGTGTCCACTGTCGCCGAAGCCGACCTGACTATCTGTCCGGCCGTCTGGCCCTTTGCATTTGGATTAGATGGTGCAGATTAGGACATAAGGAACATAGAACATGACATTGACGCTCGTTTCCATCTTTTAACGGCAGTTTACGATAAATCCGTAATAATTCAACTCATGTTTTCTATGTCATGCGAACGTTTCTGATATTCTTCCATAAGAAATAGTTTTTTTTGCAAAAAATAATTCCTGTAACACGATGAAATGAATATATTTTACGCGGAATCTGTCAGAATACTATTTCCTTAATAATCATTATGTCATTTATCAGCCAAATCTCTGGCATTCTACATTCATTCTTTAATCTACTAAATTCTCTCCTGTGAACTTATATATACATATATATATATATATATACACATATGTATGTGTAAAAAAGATATTCTATTATTTGATTATTCATTTTTTTTTGGCTTTAAATATTTTATGTACAAGGATCCAAAGACCAATAAAAATCGATGTCGTTGCACGGACGATCTAGATTTATTAAAATATATAGGGTATCCCATTTTAAACGAGCCAGGTAAAAATCTCGAAAAATATGAAAGATACTAAGAAATTTCAGAAAGTTGTATGGTTTCAAAGGAGACATAAAACAACTATATCATTTTGTTTACAGATGGCGCCATTTTCGAGACATTCATTGATCATTACTTTTCTTAAATGGAGACCCCAATTTTTTGTTATATCATCATTTTCTACCAATTAATTTTAACAATTTTATTTGAAACATTTTTTTATTTGCCTAATATTTTTTGAGATATTTAAGGAAAACTTGGTAACTTTTTCAACATTTAACTTACGATATCTCGCAAACTATTTGTCGAAAGAAAAAATGGTATTAGACTTTTTTACTCTATTCAAGAATATATTGTTACAATAGTGCCCCAACTTTCATTTTTTATCGACCTTTGGAAATTTCCAAATGATCAAATTAACATTATGACAAAAAAATGACAATATATGCTATGTAACAATATATTCTTGAGACCAAATAGAGTAAAAAAGTAGACCAAGAGTAAAAAAGAGACCAAATAGAGTAAAAATACCACTGTTTCTTTCGCGTTTCAAACAAAACTTATTAAAATTGATTGGTAGAAAAAGATGATATAATAAAAAATTCGGGTTCCTATTCAAGAAAAATAATAGTCAATGAATACCTCGAAAGTGGCGCCATCTACAACAAACAAAATGACATAGTTGCTTTATATATGTTCCTTTTGAAACCATATAACTTTTGAATCTGAAGTCTGAATCATTTTTTAATATCTTCCATATTTTTCGAAATTTTCGTCTGGCTCATTTAAAATGGAACACCCTATATAAGAATTCACGTTTTGGTCAATTATGGGACTTTTTTAGCACGAAGATATATAAAAAAAATATTACAGTGTAATATTAATAATTTATAATTTAAAAAGTAAACGTTATAGCGCAGTAATTCTTGTTACTCAGTTCATTGGTGATAACGAGGTAATGGACATGTGTCACTGCCCGATGAGTGAGAGACGTACGTAAATTGATATGCATCTTAAACGACACTTCTCAACAAACTTATACAGCAGGAAAATTGCCCGAAAAAAAAAAATATATCGAAACAAATACGTCAGATGTTTTAAAACAAATAAAGAAGAAATTTACCATCGCATGGTCCATATGCAAGTAATAAGTCCGTAAATTAAAAGGGACAATGTCACTTAATAGATAAAATTTTTCCAATTTGATATTTACTGAATCTATATGTGTGTATACATATATATATATATATATATTTATATATATACATATGTATATATGTACATATGTGTGTATATATATGTATCTATATGTGTATGTATTATAGTATGTACGTATATGTATATGTGTATAACACTATGAAAGCATACTATATTAAATATTTCTTTAAGATGAAATATAACCACAGTCGCGCAGAGATCGGTGTAATTATCTCCGAGACGTAGAGCCATTTCGTCCCATGACGATCTCGAGAGTGAAAATCACCGCGAAGTGCTGCGTATATATACGTGAACTGTGCGCGAGGGGGATTTATTAAAATTCCTATAGAGCCGTCTGCTGTGCGGCAGCTCGCGGAATTTGGAATTAGCTTCGCCGCTTTACGTTAAAAGACAAGACGAACTTTGTACCGTGGATGCACGCGGTTATAACCAAATGACGCGCGGAAAAGCGGAAATTGAATTCCACGATGGAAACCTTGCTACGTCGCACAACATTAAAACCTCTGTCGCCCTTGCACACTTATAATACCGAAAAAGTTAAGTTTAGCATGACATTGATCGCATAAAGAATGTTTTTTTGTAGTCATGGCCGATGATCATCATGCCTGAATACACGGAACAGCGCGTCGTCGATAATTATTTATATATCTATAGCCCTTAATATCTATAACCCTTAATATCTCCTTTATCGACTCTCGTTCAGAACGTAAAGACTTCAATAGATATCACACACTAGTATGCTAACATATAGTACAACATTATTTTTAAACAGTGATTAAACAATGTGTATTAAAGCTCTTGTTTCCTCATCGCAGCCATTTTGATCAATAACGTTACAAATGAGACAATATTTACAAAATATATTGAGATAAATAGATATATTTATAAAATGATATGTGTTCCATACAGCATAGATAGTTGTTGGCAACGTTGCATGTATATAACACATCACTTAATAAGTTCATAGGATGACATATAAATGACGCTACTATTGACAAATCCATATGATTTTTCGGAAGTACTAACCTTCAAATGATACGTGTCAAAATTTCATGACAATCGGACGTTTAGTTCAAAAGTTGCAGTGGTTTTAGTGACGCACGACGTCGACTCGTTTTAGCAACGCGTCGACGATTCAGCGGGCTGTTTGGAGCTCGTTCCAGCGCAATAAAAAGGATTTTTTGATGCGGTATGTGACAATGGATGAAACATGGATCCATCATTACATTCCAGAGTCAAATCGGCAGGGAAAGCTCCAGGGAAAGAGATTTGGCTCCAATGAAGAAGTGATTGCCGAAACTGAAGCCTTGCTAAAACGAATCGACGTCGTGCGTCACTAAAACCACTGTAACTTTTGAACTAAACGTCCGATTGTCATGAAATTTTGACACGTATCATTTGAAGGTTAGTACTTCCGAAAAATCATGCGGATTTGTCAATAGTAGCGCCATTTATATGTCATCCTACGAACTTATTGAGTGATGTGTTATATACAGGGTATCCGGGATTTTTGGAAACGAAAAATTGTGAAGATTAATCAGATTAAATTGAGAATAGAAGTTACATACCATTTTGCAAGAATCGCAATAGTTTAATTTAATAAATTATTAATAATTGAAAATGACTATATCTAGAGGCTCTTTCAATTGATAACTTGAAAATTTGTGTATTTGTTTGCAAAATGGTAAAGGACTTTTTTGTTCAGAACAACCTAATCTACAATTATATGACGGCTATGTGTTAATTTATCGATTTTTGGAAATTTTGAAATCATCAAATTAACAAAAGTCAGAGCGCTATTGTAACAATATATCCTTGAGAATAATAGAGTAAAAAAGTCTAATACCACTTTTTCTTCCGATAAATAGTTAGCGAGATATCGTAAGTTAAATATTGAAAAAATTATCAAGTTTTCCTTAAATATCTCAAAAAGTACTAGGCAATTAATAAAAAAATGTTTCAGACAAATTGTTCATATCAGTTGGTGGAAAAAGATGATATAATAAAAAATTAGGATTTCCATCAAAGAAAATTGATGATCAGTGAATATCTCGAAAGTGGCATCATCTGTAAACAAAACGCTATCGCTGTCTTGTGTTCCCCTTCAAACCAAACAACTTTTGTCTGAAATATTTTTCTCTAAAATGTCGCGTTTACAAAAAGAATCGGGTGGTACGGGTGGTCTGGGACATCTTGTATCTATACAATATTTCAATGTTGCAACAATGTTCCTGTAACTTCTGTGCTGTATGGGGCATAATCGATTGAATGCATCAGTAAAATATTCCGAATACTTTTCGAGGACTATTTTGAAAACTGTCCCGCAAACTGTTCCAATAATCATGAAATTAACTGTAAAATGACGGCGTTGAACGACAGGTTAGATGTCAAGCTAATTTCACGATAATTTATTGATTAATGGAACAGAGGGAAAGTTCTCAAAATATTTTATAAATATATTTTATGTCATTTTATGAATATATCTTTGCATTTCGGCGTATTTCGCAAAAATTGGACGCGTGTTTCCTCGCTTCTAACGTCGCCACTAACCAAAACAACTGCGGCGGAAGATCAAGAATTCATAAAATTATCACATTTAATATTCCGGCGTATTATATACACATAGATGCTCACAATTGAGGATCGAATGAAAATAAACGTCTGGTAAGAATTGAAACTGGTTGCATGAACCTCGAATTTACGCGGCCGATAAAGACGGCGACGGCTCGTGTACGCCACGTATAAACGTACGGACCCACACACGTGGCGCATTCCGCGAGACCAAATTGCGCGATCGTGCGAATCGGAGAACCGTCGAACATTCGGGATTACACTCTCCCTGGGAATTGCCACGTACCGCCTCGAGAGCGCGGCTACGTATATAGTCATTTATATTACTGTGCCGTGCCATTTGAAATGTTTAAATGGCTCGGCAGAAGCCCAATGTGTAGACGCGCGCACACGCGTTCCGTATTAGGAATTGTTCCCTCTAATCTTGTAAGCATATTTTCTCGCGGTAGCGTTCGACCTGCTGCATTTTTAGCTTGTGTGCGGCACAATGGAAAGAAGTCACGCAGCCTTGATGTATGTGACCACGTGTTCCCTCCTCCTCTCTCTCTCTCTCTCTCTCTCTCCCTTCTACGAATTTTTTGCAAGCGGAGAAACGTTAGACTTCCGCTTGCGAAATTTGCATTGATTCCGTCAGAAAATGAGAGAGCTAGAGACAAAGAAGATAAAAAAGAAGAAGAAGAAGAAGAAAGAGAAAAGAGAGAGGAATGTGTGGGAGATACAGATATTTAAAAAGTAGTCAGCGAGTTGTAGGGCTAAATTAAAGTATAAATTAAAAATTCGTCTTTAACATCGCAACGGAACAATGTCCCGAAGCTCGTACCGTTCGAATAACCGCGTACTACCGGTCTTGCACGCAACTGTGCTTTAACATTGAAAATAATGCACTTCGATCTAGTGCGGAGCGTGCTATCAGCCGTGTAGCGCGGCCTCGATGGAGTTTCAGCACGCGTGCGCTTCTATCAACAAGCAATGCTGTTGCAACCGATAGTGTTGCCATCGTTACATCTTTTAGCATGGGTAAGTGCATAGCCATCGCGAAAATTATCGGCTCTTGCCTAGCGAAATATTCTAACATTTCAGGAAAATACTTGCTTGCTTACTCGCTTCGGCTATGATGCTGGAGAGAAAAATATTTCGGCGTTTCGGAATTTTCGAATATTTCGGAAAATTTAACTGACTGCCAGCGATAAGGTTTTCGAGAGACTTATAAAGCAGTAAAAGTAAGAAAAAGAGAAAGAAAGAGGGGGAAAGGAAAGAAAGAGAGAAAAAGTGGGAGAGAGGGAGACAGAGCGCAACACATGAAGCTGGAAGGAAATTTAGATCGTACCGTCGTGATGCAGTTCATTTCCGTAAGATTTTATTTTACGTGTCCTTTATCACGGATATCTTTACGTTCCTCATCGTTCTGTCGTTCGAGATGTTCGACGAGGAGGAGCACCCAATTGATTCACGTTCGTACACGTATCGAGAGTTATCTCCGGTACGCCGTAAATGCACCCATTGAAGGTGCTTGAACACACATGCTCTTTTTCACTGCATCGGGGAGTAATCCAGGGCTGCGCACGATCGGCTGTTTTTCACCAAATTCCGCCACCGATTGCCGATCGTTCTTACTACGCTTCCTTTGCATTTACCACACCGAGCAAAAAAAATGACTAGATATAGTGCACGATGCAATGAAGTAATATCCGTCATCTGGCTTTCGCAGACGTATAGAAAAAAATATACAAGATATATATGTGACTCCAGTTATGTGCGGGTATAAATCATCAAACAGAACAGAAAAGGTTTTTTACTATTTTATGAGCAACTGTGATAATTGTTGAAGTGTTAATTAGAATAAGAGTATTAGCGAATGAGTGTACATAATGCGGTGAGATTTTTGCGTAGCTCTTTTTTGAGACGATATTTCATCCAATATAAGAATTTAAATTCGAGCAAAAAGGAATATATATATAATTACATAAAATTATATATTGTATGTAAATTATATATAATTTTATATCAGCCATATATGCATTTTGTTCGACACCTCTACACCTCTACACCTTTGTTGCACTTTCTCAGTTTAAGCATTATCGATGACGCGGACTGCTTGTATATAACGAAACATTAAACTCTTTATGCTCCGTAATAGTTCATTAATAACATTTTTCCGTTATTCTTTTAATTTTTAGGCACATTTTTGTTTTGAAACTGACTTTCTGCTTTGCTTTGAATTGGACCTTCAATTTCTTCTATTTGTTATTATCAACAATGATAATCAACAATGAAAATGATTCGTCACAATTTTTAATTTCCAAAAGATCCCGAACATTCTGTATATATACCAGGTATGTCGGTAATTACTTTCCGGTTTTTGTAACAGATGTCACTAGCCATAAGTATGCAATGTTATGATTTGATACATATGTCATTTTATTCTACTGACATTAATCTCAAAACTACACAAGTTACGTTCTGCCAAAATAACAGCGTATACATACATGGTATACATACATACATACACACACACATATATATATATATACAATATATATATATATATTGTATATATATATTATATATATATATATATATATATATATATATATACACAATATATATATATATATTGCAAAAAATAATTACTATTTATATCTTTTGTTCGTAGAGGAGTTCACGCTAGTAATCCGTTTCCCCGAGTTCCGTCTCGTTACTTTATCACACTCTGCTCCCTTTTATGAAGTCGGCGAAAAGGACGAAGGATAAGGATAGGATGAAAAATTGAGATGGTGTTCGCACGATCTACTCCACTTCCGTGGGACTTTGTTTTACGTTCTCACTGCGACATTTACGAGCTACTGCGACGTTACACGGTGTATAAGAGACCGGCGTTGCGCGGAACAGACACCAGCTGAAATTCCAATCTGAATGTGTTTCTCGTGGAATGGACCCAGAAGAGTATTCGCGTATGCACGTGTACGATATACGAACGGTGTTGGTATCCGTGTATACATTTTGTCGTTGTGTCGTTTCGTCGTAAAGTCGTGCTATTATATTTGTTCTCCATTGCGAGAAGACGGATGCATAACCGGAACGACGAAGTGATGAAATGTGGGGAAAATTCAGTGATAATTATACGACGTACGAGAAAAGGGGAGGGGGGAGAAGGAGAGAAACGAGGGAGTGGGGAAAGAACGATGGGGAAAACCGTCGCGTAAATTTCACGCTTGGATCTCGTCGGACGGTGCCATTATCGAGCGGGAAGTGAAACGATGTGAAAGTATATACAGCAGTTTGTAGAAATCCTCCGAATATACTTCACTTTTTATTATTTTTGTCAGCTTCAGCAGCTTGCAAAAAGAAAAACATCGTCGTTGTAATAATGAAGAGTTAAAATGTCATTAGCGAAATTAGATGGGGTTATAATTAAATTACTTTTATCGACGCTCGAAATAAAATGAAATTTCACCTCTGCGCCGTTCTGGATGGTGCGCGCGACCGAAGCGCCTTTGAAGCTTTCCAGCGGCCAATTAATCGCAAAGGCGAATAAACACGTTGCGCAAATAAACTGGATTGCACGGAAACGCATGAGCGGAACTAACTTTCGAATGGGAACCACAAAACGTCGGCCGATATTCATCTGGTGCATATTGACGCGACACGACGCGACGCGACGCGGCGCAACGCAGCCGCTCGGTTGTACGATGCAGGTAAAACATGCTCGAAGTCGCAAAGACGTATTGTACGTAACAGATGGTGTCTGTTATAATCACGTGTCCTGCACATTCAGAGCGCGGAATGGCGTGAGATATCGAAAAAGTTTGCGGTGGAAACGGGAATGACGCACCGCGCTGCCGCCGCGCCGTCGAAGATGTCTCTTTGCTTTCCTATACAGACGATGATTCGTTGATCGATGTGGCTGGCAGGCGCAACGGTCGTTCAACGTCTTTCGAGCCATTCTTCGGTCTTTCGCCGTTCTGCCATTCTGCGCGTCTTTTCCCGCTGGTTTGTCATCGTCTCATCGATGTCGTCGTCGTCGTCGTCGCTGCCGTCACATTTAACTTCTGCCGCGTTGCGCCAGTGTCGGGCGGGAAAAGCGACGAACGAGAGAGTTCCGACCGAGTCCACCTGATTCGTTAAATCGCTCGGCCTTTAGCGTAATTAAGCGCTCAAACGTGTGTTTTTACCCGCGGCCTGTCACGCTTCAGTTCTTCTTCTGCCGGCATCAATTCTGCCGCGTCGTTCGCGCGCGAACCGAGAGCTCAGATAATCCCGTATTATTGATCAGCACTGAACTTTCGCCGGCAGATTATGGGAATGAATCCTTTTAGCGATATTTACGATCTCTCCCTGGACGTCGAGAGCGCACCGGAGACACGGGGCCGCGTGAAAACTCGATGATTGAAATTGGATTCGGGCGGTAAATATACATTACAACGATCGTCGCGTACGACCTGTCACAAGAGCGGCCGCGGGAACTCGCTCTCGCCCGTCAGCGCATTACATATTTGTCATTGTTACCGGGATCGATCGCATGGCGGTCATCTTGGCGCGAATGTGTCGCAACAGGCAACGGGAAAAATAAACGTACGCACGCGGTATATTTATGTTAGACGGCGCCGTTGATATTATTTTAGCAGCGGGCGTTGAGGGAAAGCGAGTTCGTTAAAATCGAGGTTACAATTCGGTTACTGGCACGGAAAAACGGGCGAGCGAACGGCAAATCGAGTAACAAAAATCGATAGACGAGGACTATTGTATCGGGACGGCAGGCGAGTTTATTTTTTCATTTTGCGAAGCGTACAAATCAAGCGGAAGGATGTTATCAAAACTTCCGTCTGCGTGACAAATTGAATTACGGCGGAAACTCGGGCATAGGAGGGCACACGGCCGAAAACTGCGACGGGGAGAAAAAAACTGGGAGACAGAGAGGTTAAAAATGGTCCCCGTTGTAAATCCGTCGGTGCAACGCGGAAATCTGTCATCACGCGAAGAGAACCGCGCCCAACTGGCGGAGTGTGACTGCGGAAGGGGCAAGAGGAGGATGCATTATACCCGGATTTTTCAGCGATCACATAGGGTGGATACAAAACGCCAACTGCTCGAGAGAATATTTATAGATGGTCGTTGCTGTCCTCCTCCTCCTCCTCCTCCTCTTCCTCATCGTCGTCGTCGTCATCGTCGTCATCGTCGTCATTATCGTCATCGTCATCATTATCGTCGTCGTCATCGTCGTTGTTGTCGTTGTCATCGTTGCTGCTGTGCTGGTAGTCGTCGTCGTCGTCGTCGTCGTCGCTGTCGTCGAGCCAGCCATTGTCGTCGTCTGCGCGCACGATGACGATGTCTCTCGAAATCGATATGAATTTATGATGTTTTTCTATTGCGCCGACTTGGCTGAACTTTCTTAAAACGGCACGCCACGGAAACATTATGCGATAATTTATTATCCCCCCTCCCCCCTTCGAGCGCGGGGACTTTTAGGCGTGGACCGCGCCAGCGGTAAATTCGATACCGTCGAACTTAATAACCCACGGGCCGGAGCGCGCGACTACGCTGAAATTCCACCATTGGGAGCTCTCGACAAAATTATGTGCGCGCGAAGAACGCTCCTCGGATTTTGCGCGAGAGCAAAGCTCAGGGAATAGCGCGAGTAGAGTAGCGGCCGGGAATGGGTGGCGAAGGGTCGAGAGGGAGGGGAGGTAGTGCGATCCAAGAATTTTCAGACGATGCAATTGAGAAGTAGCGTCGCTCGATTTGTCATATCCTGCAGTTTCCGTGAAATACCCTTAAATCCAAACGGTTGGAGGACTGAATCCGACAGGGTGGGACAGAGGGGGGAGAGAGCGAGGAACGACTGCGCCCGCCCATTTCATTTAATTCGGGCTCCAAATGAGTAACAGATATTCGTGCAAGACCCCGTATGTGCTCGCGAGTGGCTGCTCATTCGCTTCTCACCTCGTCGATTTCCCGCCATTTGTTAATTGGCTTTGCCGTGCGTTTGATCGATGCCTGTCGATGCTCGATCGCTTCTGCGTTTCACACATTCTGCGATATAAGCGATCATGCACGGGCACGAGCTTCACGTCGGCGATACGCTCGCCGCGCCACTGCCCTGCGTCCCCGAAAAGCCGAATCACATCTCATTGAGTTCGTCGTAAAACCAGAGGTCCTCGAGTTCTTTGAGCGTAATTCAATGTGAAACACGCGCGCGCAAGGGTGCTCTCTCGCGCATCCTACCCGGTCCGAAGTAAGCGTACAAGCGCCGCTGCGGGCGAATGTATGCAGATTCGGAGACACCGCTCAGCCGTGGTGTCTAGGTCCGTGTTTAAACAGAAGAGCGCCATCAAACATTCGACTTGAGATGCACGAGAGCATTTCGCGTAACCAAACATACGTACCCGGACACGTTGAGGGAGGGAGAGAGAAGGAGAAAGAGGAGAGCAAGAGAGAGAGAGAGAGAGAGAAAGAGACCCCAACTGCGACAGAGGATACGTAAGGGAGGACGTGTTAGGTGACGGAGGGGGTGAAGAAAGAGAGAGACAAAGGGACAGAATGGAGATAGCGAGAGAGGGGGAGGGAGGGAGGGAGGGAGGGAGAGGGAGAGAGAGGGAGAGGGAGAGGCAAGGGTGATCCAAGAACGACAAATTCTGACAAACACATGAGAGATACTCGAGCTGGCCGCTTGCCAACGCACCACCTCCACTGTTCGTTCGTGCATGTTCCAGCGACCCGGTGCGGCACTAAGTCCCTTTTCTTACCCTCGAGCTGCTACAATCGACGTGGGGAACCACCCAGCCCCTCTACCATCCTTTCCACAGCAAGCAGTCGCCGTCACCTTAGTTTCTCGCGTATTCGGTCCTCATACGAGCGCACGCGTTCGAATCTATATTTCACGTGACGGATAAAAACAACGCGGCCAAGCGGCGTTACCGCTCTCCGACTCCTTCGTCACGCAAACATTGTTATGCATGCTCACGCTACGTTCATTCACATTTTGTATCTCGCGTCACATCAGTGAAGCTCGATAGTTTTAGCATTTGACGTTTCATCGATATTGGCCCGCTGCAAACACAGAAAACATATCGATAATACGATGCTAAGTTTGCGTGCGCTACCGTGTTATCGAACACAGCGCATATTAGGTCAAACAACGAAGGTATCGCTCATGGGTATCCCACATATGCTAACTCCATGTTATGCTGAAAAGCTCGCTCAAATGGGAGAAAATGCGACAAGAAAGAGAGAAGAATATATAAACAGTCTGTCTCTTTCTTTTCGAGCTGAATCAGGCGTAAGGATGTATGACAATAAGCTATAGACCGCTCTATATAGACTGCGCCTTCTTATGAAAGACTTCAAGATATATTCCTCTTCCACTGCTCGTATATAGGCATGCTACTTTCGCCTAGCTTTTTCCAACGAAGCCAGACAAAGATCGAACACCTATAACATAAGCCGTTCTTCCCAGATGTAGTTTTTGCAACTTCTTATGCAGCTATCAGTCTATGCATATATACAGGGTGTCCGGGATCTTTCGGAAACGAAAAATTGTAAAGATTAATCAGATCAAACTGAGAAGAAAAGTCAAGTACCATTTTGCAAAAATCGCAATAGCTATTAATGATTGAAGATAACTGCATCTAGAGGCTCTTTTAATTGATGACTTGAAAATTTGCGTACTTGTTTCCAAAATGGTAAAGAACCTTTTTGTTCAGAATAACCGAATCTACAATTATATGACGTCTATTGTGTCTAGCGGTAGATACGAGTATATTGAACTTTGAACCTGAATCTTGAACCTGTCGCTACGCACAATAGCCGTTGTATAATTGTAGATTAGGTCATTCTGAACAAAATAATCCTGTACTATTTTGCAAATAAGTACGCAAATTTTCAAGTTCAATTAAAAGTTCAGTGTCAATTAAAAAAGCTTCTAAATGCGGTGATCTTCAATCATTAATAATTTAATAACTATTGTAATTTTTGCAAAATCATACTTTTTTAGATTTTTCTTCTCAGTTTGACCCGATTAATCTTCATAATTTTTCGTTTCCAAAAGATCCCGAACATCCTGTATATATATATATATATATATATATATATATATATATATACATATATATATATATAGGGTGTTAAATTTCAAACATAGATTAAATATTACAAAAACTAAGTGACATCGAGGTTTATTGTTTTTAGGTTGTATTGTTTCAAAGAGGACACATTTTGATAAAAGAATAATTTAATTTCGGGTGGAGGCATCAAGGCAAAATAAAGGTTAAATTATTTTTTTAATGGAACTCTAATTTTTGGAACACATACATTTGTAGTTATTGTCACGACAAATTCAATAACCATATACTCAAAGTAATTAGAAGTCAAGTAATGGAAAAAAACTGAGGAAACTTTATTAATATATTTTAATAAAATCAATGTTTATCCTGTTCATATCGGCATCTATCATGATCTTGCATTAAAGCTTGATGTGAGTGGATATGGAATGTTGTGTGTATACACATATACATACACACACAAGTATATACAGTAAGCTTCTATATTGGAGTTTATTAGTGCTAGTAAAATCCAGATTTATGTGCACTAAGAATAGTAGAACAACATTGTTTAATTAATATCCACTAGACAGGATAAGATGTATGATTCTTAAGTTACTCATGCTCTTTTGTTCAGACGTTCATCAATATGGACAGCTCAGGTTTTATTTTCAATGTTCAGATGTCCAGTTAATATTAAAAATTTCTAGATTATTAAACATTTCTTATCTACTGATATGTTCAAGAATTTTTATAGACATTTTCAGTTTTTTTTAATCTATCCGATTTTTTAATTTTCAAATTTAGCAACTCTGACATATATGTAAATATGAAGAAATTATATATAAAATGTAGGATAAGAAATAATGGAAGAAACACGAACGAAAACGATAAAATAGAATTATGTAGGGCGTGTCTTTATGGTTCGGTTATTTCCAATCTCTCAGGTCTCTGTCTCCGCTTGTCTACATCTAGTTTATATATATATGCAAGACAAAAGATATTTTCGAAACCTCCAACCGCTCGCAGGTGAGTCTAACGTTGCTCGCAAGTCAAAACAAATAATCGGATACAAAGGATCATCCACAATCAAGCGTCTCACCGTTCGACATGTCGTTTTCGGGACGGTCGCGGTTAACGGACTTCTACAAAAATTTATATAAAATTTATTGAAAAGAGAGAAAGAGAGAGAGAGAGAGAGAGAGAGAGAGAGAGAGAGAGAGAGAGAGAGAGAATTAACGGCCATACATAATACTAACACAATACTAACATAAACACTCGATTCTGCTCTGTAATTCTGTTCATTTGCATCATATAGTATTGTTGTAATAAGATGCTCGATACTGTGGAAAACTGTGTCCTTTATATCTTTTATTGGAACACACAGTGCACCGCGACGATTGGAACACTGCCTATCCAACGGTATTTGAATTCTTTTAATTCACCCGAAGATCCGATCTTTTAATGAATTGTCTGTGTTTCTTCCGAGAACGAGAAGCGTATTGTTCCCGAAGTTTGCTAACTTCTATTTCGAGGATACATATACACACAGTCTTCCGTCTAAAATGAATCTTTTCTAAACTTCAACTGATAGAATCCCAAGATGCATTAAAAGAAAGTACATTCGCCTGAAAAGATAAGCCACGTCTCTTTACACAACTTTCCTCCGTTATCGAAGATCCCTCTTCGCGAGCGAGATGGTTAAGCCGAAGAAACGGCGTTAGATCGCAATTTGCATAATTTACACATCGAGTGCCGCACCGGGTGGTCAGACATAACAAAGTATAGATAGAGGAAGCGGCCGTGCGCGAGAAGGTATCTCTTATACTGCGCATCGCGCTACGTAAATAATCCATAAGCGTTGTTAAAACACTCGAGCACAAAAGTGACCATCTCAATGTTAATCGTCATGCGGGGGAAAAAGAATAGGAGAAAAAGAAAATTCTGCGCGGAGCATAAGTGAAACTCATGTTGAAACTCATACGCGTTTTTCCTCATTAGTGCTCGGGCTGTATTATCCCGACCATTTCTCTTCGCATAATACAGTCGGATACATCGTACGCGAAGAAGGGAATGGAAAAAGAACGGAAATGGAAATGACAAGAGAATAAAGGAGAGCGCGCTGGACGATATCGGCTGGGAGGACGTCAAAATGAGGTGTCTAATTACACTTGTTTATTAACCTAACGTGTCTCTCTTCTTTCCCTCTCCCTCGTTTTTCTTATACGAGCGTATGCGAGGAAACATCCTTCCGCGTGTTATTTCGTTTCTACGCAGAAGAGCTTTATTTACTTTAACTAGAGTTGAAATAATTCTCCGAGGTTTGCGCGCGAGTACCTATTATACTATATATACTTATAGTAGCTGCGTTCACATCCGCGTTCTTAGTGCACGTATCCGTTCCGCAAAAAATAAGAGGCAAATTGAAATTTTCTCCCCCCTATGTGTCGGCCAGAATTTCATCATTATTCCTTTTACGGGATTTACATCTTGCATCTTCGTGAGTAAAGGAAGGCAAAGTAACGATGTCGATGGAAGTTAGCTCTCTCACAAATCAATAACCTTGACATGTGTTGTCAAGGTCACAGTCTCGAATAACATTCAAAAAGTTACAGCGATATTATATATCAAAGATATTGACAAAAGGAGTTAAATAAGAAAGGAACGTAATTTTCGAATAGAGTATATTATTGAAAAGGTTTTATCAAAACTGATCCGCTATGTGTTATTTTTATACATTATTATTATTAATACTTCTATATATTATAACAATATAAACGTATTAGTACTACATATATATAAACAACACTTGGATCAACAATTATGCAGTTTATACGGAATGCAGCTCTGATGATTTTGATCTTGACATATTTGTTGAAGTCATATATAACTTATATATATGTATATATATATAGGGTATCTCATTTTAATTAAATGAACCAGGCAAAAATTTCGAAAAATATGAAAAATACTAAGAAACGTTTCAGACAAAAGTTGTATAGTTTCAAAGAAGTCATAAAACAACTATATCATTTTGTTTACAGATAGCACCACTTCTGAGATATTCACTGATCATTAAATCTTTTCTTAAATGGAAATCTAAATTTTTTATTACATCATCTTTTTTTACCAATTAATTTGAATGACTTTGTCTGAAATATTTTTTACTTGCCTAATATTTTTTGAGATATTTTTGAGATAAGGAAAACTTGATAACTTTTTCAATATTTAACTTACGGTATCTCGCTAACTATTTGTCGGAAGAAAAAATGGTACTACACTCTTTTACTCTATTTGGTCTCAAGAATATATTATTACAATAGCGCCCTGACTTTTGTTAATTTGATAATTTTGAAATTTCCATAGGTCGATGAGTTAACAAAAGTCAAGCGATAGGTTCAAGATTCAAGATTTAAAGTTCAATATACTCATATCCAAAGTTAGGAATGTTACTTTGTAAAAGTATCTAGTTACAGTTGCAGTTTTTTTTTATTGAAAAAGTAACTAGCTACAGTTACAAGTTACTGACCTTCAAAAATAACATGTTACAGTTATAGTTATTTAGAAAGTAATAAGTTGTTACTTTTCAGTTACTTTTTTACAATAACTGTGCTATTATTTTAAATTTTGTAATTGTGTAAATTCCTTCAATTTTATATAAAAGCAGTTTGTTGATTATTATATATTCCTCATATTATATATAATTTTTACAAATTAGATTCATTAATTGAAATAAGCAATTCATATTTATTCTTTAAGACTATTAATAACAACTGGGCAGAGAAATATCTAGTTGATCTCGTTTCCAAGTTTTTGCTGTAACTCGAATATTTCTGCATATGCTGGTCATGGCATTTTACAATACTCTTCCGAAAATTGAGATGTTTTATCTATTGCTTGGATTTTTTATATAACTAAAACTACGGAGCGCACTTTACGTTGAACGCAGGTTGACATGCAGGGCATGTCAACAAATAAGAACTGGCGACGAGTGACAAAAATGTTCAATAAGCGTACAATTTTTTGAAATAAATACGGAGCTATACGATTGCATTCGGAGAAGAGACTATCAGCGCTATTGCGTCATTGTTTTATATCTAATGAACGATAAAGATAGATGATGTAATAATATATTTTCCAAATGCAGCCAGAATAACTGTATGCTTGGATATCAAGCAGCGCACATTGCATTATTATGCTAGTCTGTTAGAAACTTAAGTTTGAAATATATAAAGTAACTAATAAAATAACTATTAAATTAGTTACTAGTTGTCAAACAAATGTTAAGTTACAATTATAGATAGAAAAAACGGAACGAAGTTATGTTACAATTACCAAAAAAAAAATAACTGTAACTGTAACTTTGTTACAAATAACGAGTTATTTCCCAACCCTGCTCATATTGCTACACACAATAGTCGTCATATAATTATGAATTAGGTAATTCTGAACAAAAAAGTCTTTTACCATTTTGCAAATAATTATGCAAATTTTTAATTAAAAGAGCCTCTAGATGCGGTCATTTCTAATCATTAATAACTTAATAACTATTGCGATTTTTGCAAAATGGTATTTAACTTTTCTTCTCAGTTTGATCCGATTAATCTTCATAATTTTGCGTTTCCGAAAGATTCCGGACACTCTGTACATTGTTCCTTGCTAACCACTGAACCACTAAAGCAATTTTATTTCTTAAAGATTTTTTTATAAATCTTGTTAAAATGACTGAGCCGTTACACGCACAATGATTATATATCGCTTACCGACCGATACACTATCGCGTTAATGATACAAGACTACATTAGATAATCGCTACTTCGTCTACCGCGATACGTTATTTTCAATATTAGTTACCAAAGTAGAAGCAGGAAGCCCGCCACGCGGGGAACAACGAGCGTTTCGTTTTACCGTAGCAACATACCTTTAGCCGGTTACGTCTGCAGCTACGAAACAAATATATCCACGAGGGGCGCATAAGTAAAATCTTGGCGGACACAATCTAAATGCAGCCGAGTCCTTCGTCCTGAGTGCGTAAAGTACGTATAAGCGGCCGTCTCGTTATCACCGCGAAAGTACGCGTCGGAATGGAGAGAGGCCGGGCATGATTGCGCGCACAACCTACGGAATTACACGTCGGCGGTTTGTAAACCTGTGACTAAAATTATCGTTAATTTAAATGCTCGCGCTTACAGTCGGCGAAACTGCATAATGCGCCCGTGAAGTTTAAGAGCGGCACCGGGGGCTTACACGGCAACCGCGCGTGCAGCCGGGGGCTTTGAAATTTTAACGCGAATACGTGGCGAAATTCCAAACTAACGCGGAAGGATTTAACTCCTTTGCCTGATACCGCGAGACAATTACAGGTAGCCGAGCTCAATGGGATTGAATCTCGCATTGTGCCGAGTTAAATACGCGTATATTTCACTGACAAATGCTTTCAGCTAAACGTCGCGCTGTTTAATAATGTGGTGAGGCACGGGCGAAATTTCAACGACAGCCTGCACTGAAACGTAAAGGAAGAAAGAGAGAGTGAAAGAGCAGATCGGGGAGAGGAAGAAAGAGAGAGAGAGAAGGGAGAATGGGTCTTGGAGACCAGAGCAGAGCCTGGAGGGTGACAATCGGTCCAATTGGTCTTTCTATGACGATGCATCGTTTAAAAAACGCCGACATTCGATATAATATTCCTTTTTATTCGGCTAAAGTCTGTATTTTTTTATTATTAGGTATACAAATGAATAATACAAATGAATAATCCAAACTTTTTTAAACAGCTAAGAAAATAAGTTTCAAATAATCAAATTTTCCCACTTTTTCACGGTTATGTAGCGTAGTGTAGTGTTGACATATAGCTATTAAAAATTACATTTAGTATAGCGGAAGCCTTAACATAATCTCAAAAATTATTCACTTCAGTACAGTCAAAAATGTCAACAGTAAGGTGCATATCCGACATCACGTTCTTTACGAATTCTAACAAGGAAAAGTTGCTGCAAGAGCATGCGAATTGATTTGTTCCTTTCTCGGCGAAGGTGTTGTATCGTACGATGTGTGTACATTTTGGTTTAGACAGTTTAAAAGCGGCGATTTCAGTTTGAGTAACAAAGAATGTCCTGGAGGCCCTCAAAAGTGCGATAACAATGATTTGGAACAACGGCCCTCAAAAGTGCGATAACAATGATTTGGAACAACTGCTCGCTGAAAATTCAGTACAAACGCGAAAAGAGCTTGCAGAGCAGTTAGGAGTAACACAACAAACGCTTACACGAGATGGGGAAGATTCAGAAAGAAAGAAAATGGGTTCCGCATGAACTCACGGAGGCCAACAAAAATCAACGAGTGGCAGTATGTCTTTCTCTTCTCAATAAGCAGCGTAGAAAGTCTTTCTTATGGAAAATTGTTGCGGGCGATGAGAAGTAGTTATTCTCTGACAATCCGAAACGCAGAAAGTCCATGGGTAAATCCCAGCGAACAATCAACATCGGTCGCAAAGCCAAAACATTTCAGAAAGAAGATTCTGCTCTGCATTTGGTGGGATATAAAGGGCGTAATTTATTATGAGCTATTAAAACCGAATGAAACAATTACTGCGGACCGCTACCAACACCAATTAATTCGTTTAAGTCAAAAATTGGAACGAAAACGCCCGTGTAGTGGCAAAGGAGAACAACGCCCTGTTCATGAAATTGTTGCATGATAACATTAGGTCACATTGCTTCTACGACAAAAGACATCATGATGAGTCTTGGCTGGGACGTCTTGTGGTACTCGGCGTATTCACCAGACATCGCTCCTACCGATTACCACTTGTTCCGATCGATGCAACATGCCTTGTCCGATACGCACTTCAAATCAGTGGATAAGATCTAAAAATAGCTTGACTTTATCGTGTCCAAAGACACAACATTTTTCTGACATGGAATTCATCAACTGCCTGAAAGATGGTTTATAGAAAACAACGGTGAATACTTTAATTGTCAAATTTGTTTCATTTGAAATAAATCTTGAATTTAGCTGAAAAATTTGGATTATTCATTTGTACACCTAATATTAGAAGTGATTTTCTCTCTCTCTCTCTCTCTCTCTATCTCTCTCTCTCTCTCTCTCTCTCTCTCTCTCTCTCTCAGACACAATATTCTCGTTTGGAGAACTGATTTGTGAACTATACGCAGCTCTCGGTAAAGGAAACAACGCAAGGATCTTAGCGCGAAGGCACCGAAATTAAACTCGCACTGTTACTCGAAGAGGAGAATTATCTGTCGTCGCTGTAACGCCGGCGTTGGGTATAATTTTGCAAAAGGGAAGTCTCGCGTGCACGGGAAAAAGTGTGAAAGGGAGAGAGAGAGAGAGAGAGAGAGAGTGAAAAGGAGCGAAGAAGGGCGGTGAGGAAGCGTACACATACTCGCGACAATATTTTCATGCAGGAGGCACGTACGTTTAAAAAAAAAACGAAAAAAAGGAACAAAAAATATACCGTATTCACGTGTCCACTTCTATCTGTCAAGAACTTAAACTTTGATTGCAGCAATAAAAGTGCTCGTAGAGCGTGCAATATGCATCCGTCGCAGGATGGCATCGCGTTTCGACACGGGCTACGCGCTTGACGCAGCCGATGTTATACGTTATAATAGGTAGTATGGGAACGCGCGTATGCGGAGTTAGCCCCTGTGGCGTTTTTCATTTTTTTTTCTGTTTTTTACATCTCAATAGCGACACCCGGACATTGTTTTCCCTGGCGCGTATCTAGCTAGTGTTAACTCCTCACCGTCGATGCGCGGTGCAATGGTCGCAATAGCTCACACAAAAAGCCCGCTCACTATTGATATTCTCTCGATATAATTAGATGCTGTGCGTTCCACAATAACGTACACGTGTATTTCGTGTTTAATCGGAAAGACCATGTCGAAAAGTGCGCGGGCATGTACGTGCAGGTCGCACGGGAAACTCGCCCGGAGGAGGTCTCTATGGCAACTTTGATTCGGTTCTAGGCGGGAATGCAGAAGTTATTGTCGCGCTTAACCGAGGACGGTAATATGTCAGGACGGTGTTACAGCGAATCTCGCGCATTCGACTTTTGTAGACATTCGTTAAGCCGATTTGCCTGAGCGCAGCCGTTTGCATTATCGATGGCTTTGCCCATGGGAAGAATGATCGAGCGATGCCGTCGTCAAGAGTTTCAGCGAACCGGCGATAACAGCGAGTAATCCGTTGAACGATATAGCTCCCCCTATCCTTCCCTCTTCTCAAACTCTTCCTCTCTCCTCTCTCTTCTCTCTCTCTCTCTCTCTCTCTCTCTCTCTCTCTCTCTCTCTCTCTCTCTTTCTCTCTTACCCATCGTATGGCAAAAAATGAACGGAGAGAAAAAATCGGGCACTCAGTCGACGGATAGGACGGTTAGGATACGGAAAAATCTCATGGCCCCCGAGAAGGTGGAAAACGGCCAAGTTTCTGCGAGCGAGCGAGCGGGCGGGCGGCGAGAGGCGATGGCGACAAGCGCGAAGAATTCGGTGGCAGTCGTTGTCTCGGCGCGAGGCGAACGGTACACGGACGGACGTTCCGTTCGTATATTCATAAAGCTGGGTCATTGCCGAGCTTTTGAGCCGAGGGAGCTTTCTTGTTTCTGCGACCGAGCGCCGAGATAAGTGGGAGTGCGGATGGCGCGCGTTGTTTGTTCAAGCTCCTTTTTCCCGACGGCCGGCTGGTTGTCCCTCGCACAGGAGGGTCGCGCCACTCGAGTCGCGTCGCGAGCCGAGGCACGGTCGTTACGTTGCATTAATCATTAATGGAGACCGTTGGCACTTGATGTTCTCCTCGACTCTGTGATCCCTCTTACCCCTCTCGGGTCGACAAGGCATTCGTCTTAAACTTCTTTCTTCTTCGTGAGAGTTGATCTTTCTTCGATGTCGTGTCATGAATATTCGTGCCGGCGTGCAGCCCGATAAATTGAACGGCTCGGAAGCGTGTGACCGACGGCCGACGATGTCAGGCACGCTGAGACGCGTTATTTGAGGTTAGAAATTGGAATGTCCGAGGAATGATCTCGTCGCGGGATGTCTAACGAAAAAAAAAAAAAAAAATCGATTCCGCGGACGAAATGTAAAGAATGAAGCACGCGAATATATCGGAGCGCGCGCGCGCGCGCTGCGTGTATTGAATGACCCACACGAGACAGTCGATTTTCGACATTTATGTTGCGACGGGACGCTGTGCCCGCTGGCGATGTTTTGTCACTTTTAGACCGAATAACGCACCACGGTATGTCCGGTCGTTTCATCCGCTGTATCGGTTCGGTAACACATGTACACGATGTCAGTGACAATATGGATGGATTAAAACACACGGATGAATATAAATTTCCCATCGTAAAATATTTTCCGTACGTTTGGTTCTGTTTGTTTTTCCGAAGATCAGCACACAGTAGATAGATAGATAGATAGGGGATAGATGGATATATAGACAGGCAGAGGCAGACACGCGTATGTCAGGCTCGTATAAAAAGAATTTGACAGTCCTCAGATTCTTTGCGTGCCAACATCGTACCGGGTACGACGGTGGCACGATTTGATTTCGATACAATCATTTCGCATTCGTGACAAGCTGCCCGTGCAGAGTAAATGAAAATCTTTCGAAACGATCTCTCTTTTTCTCTCTCTCTCTCTCTTTTTTCTTCTTTCTCCCCTTTTATTTCTTGACACTTGCCAAACATCTATTTGCAAAAAGAACGCGACGTAGTCTGTCTCTCTCACCTCCCCCCCTCTCTCTCTCTCTCTCTCTCTCACACACACACACACTCAAGTATTCGCTTTAAAATAGTGTATAATATTAACTTTCTTTGACTCGTATATCGGTCTCTCCGATCAACGAAATACAAAGTCTCTTGTTTGTTCTTCCAATACCATAAATATTATTGTGTACGAATACTTTAATTTCAAGTCAATGTTTATACCACAAACCACTTTTTAACCCTAGATCATTAGATCTGGGGATTTGAGTGACGTGGTTACTAACTTTTCATCTGTCAGACTACGGAATAAAATATCTTTTGTAATCGTTTTATTTATTTATAAAATCCTTACGTGATATGTTATTAGAAACTTTAAGGAGATATTTTAATGAAACTAAATATTACATCCAATCAATATGGTCACTACCAACTGAAACTGTGCTCTTGCTACAAATGCAACAGCCCTGTTGCAGAGTTTACAGAAGTATTTGGCCATCCGCTTTGACGGACAAAATGTACAAATTTTCCTGGATACTCGCTGTGACGGTAATTGTGAGCGTACTGTTTGTCCAAAATTTCTCCTCATAACTCTCGTATATCCCGACAAAGTTGCTTTCAAAAACCGGTTAGGGGCTGCCGTCTGACAGACGACGGATATGTGATGCAAGATTGATATCTTTATTTATTAAGTGTTCCGGTTGGTTTTGAGGGCTTAACATAGATGGCTATGGCTAGAAGCCTACTAGAAATATTTTGAAAGTTGGTACTCCATTTTAAAGCTTGGACATTTCTACAAATAATTTGACACATGGCATGTGCATTCGTGAACATAACCACACTTTTTGTGCGATTGAAAATGGAGCGTGGTAAAGAGCATTTTTGACATTTACTGCTTTATTGTTTCGATTCGAAGAAAACGGCAGCGGGAGCCCACCGATTCATCTCAGAAACTTATTCTGACTTTTCTCCATCGGCAAAAACATGCGATTACTGGTGTCGGCGACCTCGGCATGATGATTTCGATTTGAAAAACAAAGAACGTTTAGATCAACCAAAAAAGTTTGAAGATGCCGAATTGCAAGTATTATTGGATGAAAACTCAGCTTAAACGCTTCAAGAAGTAGCTGAAGCATTAAATGTTGGTAAATCAATCGTTTCATATCGTTTATACGCAATGGGGAAGATTCAAAAAGAAGATAAATGGGTTCCACATTCATTGTCTGAATTGATTATTCAAAATCGTTTAACCATTTGCCCTTCATGACTTTCTCGTCACAAAAAGAAGCAGTTCTTGCACCAAATTGTAACTGAAGATGAAAGATGGATCTATTGTGATAATTCTAAGCGTAAAAAGTCGTGGATAAGTCCAGGTCAACCATCGACATCGACTCTAAAACGCAACATCCACGGAAGTAAGATTTTATTGTGCACTTGGTGGGACATGAAAGGTGTCATATTTTATAAGTTGCTACAACTGAATCAAACAATCACTGCTGTGTGTCATCAACAACAATTAATCGATTTAGAATCATGCTTTAAACTAAAAATATCCAGTAATAGCTCGAAGAAAACGCAAAGTGATTTTGTTGCACGACAATGCTCGACCGTATGTTGCAAAAACAGCTAAAGATACATTATCGGCACTGCAATGGAAGGTCCTATCACACGCCGCATATTCACCAGACTGTGCTCCTTCCGATTACTACCTATTTCGATCTATGCAGCACAGCCTTGCTGACCAGCACTTCAAATCATATGAAGAAATACAAAAATGGCTCGATGAGTGGATTACTTCGAAGGACGAATATTTCTTTTATCGCGGAATTCACTTGTTGCCCGAAAAGTGGGAAAAAGTTATAGCTAGCGATGGAAAATATTTTGAATAAAATATAACTTAACGTCTCTCAAAAATAAAAGTTCTTTTGCAAGAAATCCCTCAAAATTAACCGAAACACCTAATGATTTAAATTAAATTATTTAAATATATTATTTCTTGGTCAGCTGGGACTATCCGATCAGCTGTGCAGCCGAAAAATCAATATACCGATCCGTAAATTGAAGAGCGATCTCCCTGGATGATGAGTTGATAATAAAAAGACAGTAAGTGTCGCACACAAACTGTCATCGAAGGCTGACGTGCGGCGATCGAGATCACGAGTTCTGTTTCGTTACGCAAAAGAGTTGTAAATATTATTGTAAATATTAAAAGTAGAGCGTAGTTTTTATGATAGTATTGTGATTATTTTTCTCGCGAACTCCGTTTGCGCACGATCTGGTACGCGGTGCGTAATATTAATTAAAAATGATTGGCAAAGCAATGGGCACGATACAGTGAGACGAAGCAGTTTCACGAAGATGAACCATGTCTTGGGTTTGTTTACTGCAAGTGGCAGAATAACATTGCAAACAATAGACTATGCATAATCTGCACGCTTATATTTACCTGTGTGCCGTATTGCGTGCTTATCAGGAGATCAGGAAACAAGACCAAGGTATCTTAAATTATTCCACAGAGCTTGTTTCCGCATTGAGCGCATTAATTTTTAACTCTTTCGCTGTGACAAGTACAAAAGTTGCTATGTAAAGTTACTTAGCAGCGAAAAGCAACAATTGTTGATAGCATTTATGTGAGACACTTTCATGTGCTAAATCTTTTAATGAGGTAATCATACAGGATGTTTCTTCAGTATTGCTCAATGTTAAAAATATTGATTTTTAAATCCATTTTATGGGAAGAAGTTTATATAAATATTTGGTTTCAAAGATCTTGTTTTAGAAACAAAAGTGTTATTTTATATTATCTTTTTCTCTCTTTTCTTAATAATTCCTAAATAAAAAAAATCTTTCATTTAAATGTAAAATGAATGGGCAAAGTATTACCTTTGTTTTTGTCTATAGTCATCGTTTTATAAAATCAATGTAGAAATAGTTTAATTTTTAATCAAGTTGAGAATATCAATTTAAATCAATTAATTTAAGTTAAAAATATCATTAGTTTATAAATTTATACACCAACGAACAGAATTGAATCTTTTCACGAATTATTATTATTTTATTAGTTACCTGAAAAAAATTACTATTAATATGTTTCAATAAAGCCGTCAGTTTAAGAGATATTTACATTTCAATATCATAATTCTGTTTCTACGGCATTGGTTTTTGATATATGTGAACATTGCTATTGGCAACAATGAAATATCATGTTGCAATATGAATTATTTTATTAAGAACAGGATAAAGAAAATTGAGCACCGAGCGGCTGTCAACTTGTCGACGCTCGTCGACCGGATAAATTCAATTAATACCTCAATAATTATCATGATTGTTTACAAAATGGTAGAGGACTTTCTCATTCAATTTGGAAAGCTCTGCTTACACACGAGCGTTGTATCAGACATATTGTATAACATACGTGTAGCAATTGGAAGGTATTGAAAAGCGTGAAGCACAACTAGACGCGTCAAGCATCGTGCAACTTTCGGGACAACACACCTTGTTTGGAAAGTCGCAAGTTCTCGGAGCAACAACACGTCTCTTTACGATTCAATAGCAACTCATAACCGTCCTAGAAACGGAAGTGAATACATCGGGTATAGTGTCGCATATTATTTCAATATGTCCGAATTTACTTGTGAGATCATGATATTAATTACAACAATTCTCGAGGACATTATGTATATTCATTGTTATATAGAATCGTCGAGAATAATGACAGATTGCTTCGAAATTTAAAAAGTAAATACCATATTTCAGTTTTATCAAAGTAGGAAAAATATATCACAATATATTGAGCTTTCGTATTCTTAATTTGTTGTCATCGAACAATTTCTCTATCGCTCTAACTAATCTAAACAAACTATTTTTCGTTTTAAATCTAGCAGATAAGATTTAGTACTAGCGGATGCGTCTCGTAAGTAGCTGTTGACATGCATGCAATACCAGAAATCTGGTTCGAGTTGAACAAGCTCAGCTTAAAGATAAGTTCATAGATTTTACTTTACTTTTCTCCTTTTAATTCTTTGTTGTCTAAAACTGACGCGCAGTCGACAGAATGTGTTCTTGTAATAAAATTATATCTCTGAATTTAATATAACTATTTTTCTGATACAATTCTTTTTTCTTTGTCTTAGATTTCTTTGTCTTGGTGTAACAAAAAATATGGCCAGTTCTAAATTCAAAGTTGTTCGGTGGGTGATCATGTATAACGGGTGGAGTAGGTATTAAATTCATGGAATGGAATAATATGCATACCAAAATAAACATAATACTTAAGTTGATATTTTTGTTTTATAAAATATTACGGAATATTGTCGAAATCAGTGAGATTTATTTTGCTCCTAGATATTCATACGCATGAATATGTGCCATCAGAAACAGAGTGCGTGGTACTATTTGAGATAATTACGGGATTGGTTTTCCAAATATTGAAGTAAATATTTTAAACTATTGCATATTTCGTATGAATATAAATTTTTTAATAAACACGTTGTATATATTACATCACAAGAAAAACTTGAAGATTTATTGAGCTAAAACTTAGTTCTTTTTTCTAATTGTTTGTATTATATTATACTTGGAGATGCTTATACCTTTTATGATTGTTGATTATTTAGTTAGTCTGCCATTTGTAATTTAACATATTATATTATATTATTATATCACATCATATTTTAACATGTAACCTATAATTATGAACAAGAAAGCAATTAGAAACATTTTTTATATAGAAATCATTAAAGCTTTAATGAAGTTATGCTATTTGAGCTATTTATTTTTGTTTGGTTTGTAAAATACAGAATTTAATAGAGCTATTCTCATTTAATGGGATCTCTTAATTATTTAACCGATATACGATAATAGCAATATACAATATATATACAATAAACACGTGATATGCAATATTAAAATTAAAATTGTACCATCATTCTCGTAATTATTTCGCTCTGTTTCGAAAATATAACTTAATGGCTATCGCAGTATCGCGCGTTCATAATTGTTAACATCTATATTTAATTTCAGATGTATTTTTGGTTTTACGTATGTTGCTCAAATCTATCGACTTTTATCTTTTATGTGACAATGAATCTGCACGATCAATGATAAACACGCTAGCGAAAAAGAAAGGGGATCGTCTTATTCTCAAATCGGTTATGTTGTAATTATTGATATTTAGTACCAATGCAGTGCAGCAAAGGTACGCAGCAAATTTCATAGTTAATTCTTGTTAATTCCTTTCAAATCTCCATCCTCTCTTGTTGTTAGTCATCTATTTCGAATCTGCTGTTGTTATTCTTATTGGTTGTACTGGTGTGCAATAAAGTTATTGGGGTTGTGATTGCTAAATCATATAATGAAGTCTTCTAGTCGAAGTAATTCTAAAGCATCCTCAACAATACGACACATGGTCGTTAAATCTGTACAATCAAATCTCATCCTAAAACATTTTCAACGATACGATTGCTATACTTATCATAGCAATTTTCCAAACACACTCATGCGTCGACAAGTTTCGTGATCGTCGCAGTTCCCGATTATTGCTTTTCTTACGTTCGTAACATGATTACATTTTCCAGAGAGAGAGAGAGAGAGAGAGAGAGAGACTTGCGTTGAATTAAATTCGCGCAATCATCGCGAAAGCATTCTTTGAAAAGATATCGCGGAACAGTTTCCGTGAAAGTACCGCATAGTGTAATCTCCACACCAGTACTTCGCTCGCGCAGTACGTTGATTGATTCCATGATCGGACTTCGGTCTGCGATTTTTTGCACGCGATTCGCGGGTCGGTAGTGTGTTTCCTGAAGTTTCCGGAACTTCTCGTGCCCCGTGATAAATATTCATGAAACGAACTCGCAAGACCCGATTTCGCCCTGCGTTAATCGAATTCCCGTAAATTCCCTTCCGACATAAATAAAAACTTTTCGTTGATGTCGTTGGGACACTCGTTAAACATCGTTAAAATTTGAATATTAACCGCGTCGCGAGTGTGATGAAGTGTAACAAAGTGTAATCAACGTACGACATTATAGAGTTCTGGATGTGGTCCAGAACGAACAGTTTGGTCGGATGACTTCGTCGGACAATTGGCGGACCTAGCTGAACATCGGTAGACCTGACTGTGGACGCTGGCGGATTACGCGAAGCGATGAACGTTTCGCTTCAACGCTCACAAACCGTTATTTTTCGTAATTCGCGTGTAGCCATAAATCACATTGATTTCCAATGAAAATAATAGGAATAGTTAATCTTTCGATTTCCGGCATATCTTTTAGACAAAGCGACATCGAATATTTCTGCAAAGAAAACTATTTTGCTTTTAATCTATCCCCTTATCATCATTTCTTAACACGTCAACCATGGGTCCATTCTTTTCAGCTGAACTAGTGCAATAAGGTAGAATGAGAAAAAATATAGTTGTCTCACTTTAACTTATTGCACTAGTTCAGCAGTGCAATTGAAAAGAACAGACCAAATGTCTACCAATATCAAACATGTGTAATGTACCAATTTTTTATTTCGAGTTTATCTTTCTTCAAAACTTTCAATTCTGTTGATCATTCAATTCAATTCAATTTTACTATGTAACAAGTTAGCTATCAGTGGCATATACTATATATATATATATAAGTGACAATGGACATTTTCTTATTTATAAATGAATTAATACTTCCTAGAATTTTTTCCCTGAAGAAATGAACCGGAATGTTCGCGAAATGGTTCGGAAACAAATGCAAGATGGATACGATACAAACCCGGAAATCAAATCAGATATTTCTCTACACCGTGCGGAAGCGGAAAAATATTAGATAAATAAACTATGTTCATATATAAAATAAAATTCAATGTACTTTATGGGGAGAGAATTTCTAAATAAATCGTGACGGTAAACGTAATAAAACAGTGAAGTATGAAGTTATCAAATGATAGTTTAACGAGTGATAATTTGTTTATCCATCGCGCGTGATCAGTGGAAGCACATAAATAATTTTCGTTACTAAAATCGAAAAACGTGTAACGTTTGTAACTCTGGTAAAGTTGACTTTTCTGACCTATATTTATTTTTCACTCAGTATAATGAATAGTATCTACACTGTAAGTCTGGAATTCTCTTTTTTTTAACATCTCGTATAAATTACAATAAGCATAAACCTTGCGTAAAAGTCTTAAATAAACCTCTGATAATTACCCACGCTCAATTGCTATAAATTTAATGTAAAAAATATCTAAATAAAATTATGTATCTCTAATATTATTACTTTCCTAGATGCAATGCTATACACTGATTATATATTTATATTATAACAAATAAAAATATATTTTTAATCTAATCCAACTTAGCCTAACCTAATCCAACTTTTAATATGTGAAAACACCTCAAGTAATTATTTACGAAAAAAAATTAAATGACTAGAATACTAGAGAGAGAGAGAGAGAGAGAGAGAGAGATAAACAAATATATAGTAACAAATATATAATATGTAAATTTATCTGGGAAAGTAGTGTAATATATTATTAGCGATATATAATATTATTTAAACTTATTTGGCATGAAACTTCTTTGTGAAAATCCATTTAAAGGTATTCATTGGAGATCGTTTGAAGTATTTTCATTAAAATTCATGACAATAGAACGTGGGTGGTTTTCGAAAGTTCACCTTAGACTTTTGTTAATCTATTTAGAATATATTATTTTGGTAAAAGTTCGCAATAGGGAAGGTAGTTCTGACTGACTTGATCTTGACATATTCTGTTCAGAAAATATAACGCTGAATAACCTTCAAAAGATTTTAACTGTCGCTGACGGTTGTTTATTGAAAAGTTATGAACAAAAATGTTTTATAAGTACAATGCAGTTTCCCGATACTGCATACATAAAAAAGTAGATAGTGTAGTGGGTTTATGAAAAAAGGATGTGCACATATAAAATAATACATTATCTATTTTTTTATGTATACAAGGTTCTTCTATTTATAACTTTTCAATAAACAATCAGCGATTGAAATTTTTTTAGTTAAAACCTTATTGGGTAACCTTCGTTAAAACTTCGGTTAAAACCTTTTGAAGGCTAGCTTAGATAAGATAACTTCAACAACATATGTTAAGATTATTGCAGCTGAATGTTCTACACTGAATAATTAACGATTGTTTTTAACAAACTATAAACGACCGCTGAAACTTTTTGAATGTTATTCAGGATTATATCCGTGACAATATATGTTAGAGTTAATCGACGATTGGACCTGACTATGTATTTGTAAATATTTACCTCTATTTTTCATAAAAAAAACGGTCAAATCTTTCTCCGCTAAAATGTCTCTATTAAATATTTTGATGATTATTTCTATATTATCGATATTTTGGGAGATCGTTATCCACATCGGCTCGATATTGGATTCTGCTTAAAAAGTGGAATTGCTCATTTAAATGACGCGCATTTATAATATTTTAAAATCCCTTTGTAGTTAAGTTGATACCACTGTGCTTAACTGCAAAATTAGAGCGCGATCTGTCAATTAGTTTGTTCATGGCAGCTGTTTATGTCAGTCGATTTCAGGTACCATCTGCAATTTTTACGATGTCGAATAATATGGAGCAAAAAGTTTGCCTTAAATTTTGTGTTTTCAACGGACTTTCTTGTGCCAACGCGTTGAAAATGCTGCAAGAAGCATATGGGGATATTTCAAAAACACAAGTGTATAAGTGGTATAAATTGCTCGAAAAGGATCGTATAGTCGTCAAAGACTTGCCTCGTTCTGGTCGTCCATCCCCTATCGTCAAATACTGACGGAAACAGTAAAAGAGTGAAAAAATTAATGCTTGAGAATTGCCGTGTGAATGAAAGAGAGATTGCTGCCGAGCTTAATATATCAAATGGCTCTGTCTACACTATTGTGACCGACGACAACTTATGGATTTTGCATCACGATAATGCACCATTGCACACATCGCTTCTCGTACGTACATGACTATTTGGTCAAACAGTCGACTAACGTCATTCCGCAAGCACAGTACTCGCCAGATATGGCACCCTGTGACTTTTTTCTTTTCCCAAAACTCAAATTACCGTTTCGTGATAAGCGTTTTGAGACGATTGAGGGCAATAAAAGAGAATCCACTGAAGGGACTGAAAGCCAAACCAAAATCGGCTTATGAAGAGCGTTTTGAAGATTGGGTTAAGCATTGGTACAATGTGTGCTGCACAGAATAGGAACTATTTGGAAGACGACAAAATACATTTACCTGAATAATTGAATATTTTGTATTTCATTGTCCGATTCCGGGTACTCTTTGAGCAGGGGGTAATATAAAGATTAATATTTTAATAAAATCAATAATATAATAATATTAGATGTAAGATTCGGTATGAATTTTCCATCCATTTAACGCAAAGACCAATTTGCCCATTCCGAGAACCTTAATTTTACCATCGAAATGACACAAGCGACAACAATTTTTCCCCGTAATCGAATCGCGTGAAAGCAGCGATAAAAATTTTCGGTCGAAAACCGTCGACAATGCAACACGCGTAGCCATCGCAGTAATCTATAGGAATAGCCCGAAGTGTCACGACTATCGCGTAACGTCCGGCAATACCTGTCGCGTGGCAGAATGATCCGGCACTCGTTATCGCTACACCGATTTATCTTTGGCCACTCTAGCCGGGATGGCCGCTTGCGCTCGCGAGATCGTTTTCCAATTATAATCGCCACCGTCCGCGAGTTAACTACCCGAACTTCCGAGCGGACACCTCGTTACCGTGATTCTTCGTGCATGGTGCCCATTGTAACTACGGTCGAATAACGGCGCAAGTGCTGTGCGTGCGTACATGCGTGCATGCGTGCATGCATGTGCACGTGGGTGTGTGAGAGCGGAAAATGCAGCCGGCGGATCCGTTGGACGGTAACGTCTATGGAAATTCTCGCGCCGAACCGGGCGTGAATTAAATTATTTATAAACGCGTTGGCGCGCGCGCGGCGCGAGCAACGATCGCGCGTGCACAAGAGCGGAAGTCGCGGGAGGCGCGGGAGGCGTGAGCGCGGCAGGGGTAATCGAAGAGGCAAAGGGCATTCCTCCCCCTTTTGCCCCTTCCGCCGCCGCCTATTCCCAGTGTTTACGGCACACGACGTTGTAAACGCCCCTCGACCACGCAGCAAGTTCGGCGAACTAATTGATTCAATTAGCACGCGCGACTTGCGCGCGCGCGCGAGCGCGGACGCAAATTAAATATGCCAAGCCGATTCTAATTAAAGGCGAGCAGGGGGGAGGGTACTCCGCAAGCGGCTATATGGACGCGCTAGTATCCCGATCAGCCATGCGTCTCTTCTCTCCACCCTCAACCCTTTTTACCCCCTCCCTCCCCCCCCCTCTTTTCTGTTTTTTCTCTATCTTTATTTATTGTCGCAAGTCGTGTAACAGATTATGTATGACACTCGCAAGCGGAGCGAAGCGATACGCTTGCTATAAAAGACGCTTGCTATAAAACACCAGCAGTTTGATAATATCCTAGTAATTAACGTCTTCCTATTTTTTTCCTACTAGCTAACAAATTGCGAGGGTTGTTATATCGACTGTGTGTACGAGCTACTTTAAAAATACACGAGATACACGAAATTGCGAGCGTATAATAATAGCGACTGCCGTGTACACAAATGGACCGCCGTGATTAAAATGAATCCGGGTAATAATGGAGTGGCTTGAAAGGATACCTTGTGGCTTTAAATATTCGCGCGGGCGCGTGTGTAGTTTCACGCGCACCCGTGCGCGCGATAAGAGTACGAACACGCGCGCGTGCGCGCGTGTGTGTGTATGTGCGTGTAATCGTGTGTGTGTGTGTGTGTGTATATATATATATACGAGTATATGTATACGGTTTCTCGTTGTCGCAATTTCATTATCCGAAAATAAGCTGCGATACTGTACCGCGGTCGTATCCGTAATGTCGGTAACATTCTCTCGGCGTGCTCTCGTTGCTGATGTACACGAGAATCGATGAAAAACGTGGAAACAAAAAAGAAAAGAAAAACAACGTCGTGTCATAACGGTAGTTTATGTTCGCCCGATGCGCGCACGTAAGTACAGCTATTTCTCCAAGCAGTTCGACTCTCCTTCTCCTACTCTTCCTCTCTCTTCTTCCTTACTTTCGCCACTATGTTACTTAATTTTCGCTGTAACGTAAATCATATCATAAAGGGGAGCAGTGGTAATTTCACGACGACGATTTGACTATTTAGGTTAATAATAATTTAGGTATCTGCGTTAGTCGAAATATTCATCTTTTAACGTGCGAGAGGATTGCATGATTAAAAAAAATTCATCCATAGAACGTCTTTGTGAAATCGTTCGTTATAAGATTATAAAACTCCGTCGAAAACATTGAATTAATGACAATTAATTCAAAGTACGTTACCCACACATACACGCTATATTTTTCAACTGCACGATACAAAAGGCAATACATAAAAGTCGTTTTAAAAAGTAGTTGGTTCATAAAAATATTGCTAAAAAATGATTAATACAATATGAAAAAATTCAACAAACCTGTATGTGACAAATGTTTATGAATATGACTTATGTACTTTAATATATTAATACTTTAATACTGTTATAAAGGAAAATATTGGTCACTTTTATATAGAACTTAAAAATCCTTAAAAAATAATCGCGTCTCTCGCTTTTCAACGTAACTAACTTTTGACTGAGACTATTTCCGTGCGTTACGTATTACTTTAAAAATATATTGTACACAAAGTGCTCATTACAACGCACTACAAAGCACATTATAGGAAAACGATTAAAAATGTCATTTACCATCTTTCGAAGAATTGCATAAAATTTCGAGTTATACAGACCGATAAACAAGGATTTGTACTTCTCACTGAGAAATACATTAAATAGGTGAACAGATGAAAAAGCAAGAGGAAGGAGAAAACGAGAAGAAAAATGCAACTAGTATTCGCAAGGCGGGGACAACGATCGACCCTCGTTGGAAATCGTTGCTCGTTAAAGCGTTAAAACGGTGAGTTCATCGAGTACGCTCGTTGCGCCACGGCGACGATGACGACGACGACGACGACGACGACGGCGCGGTCGTGCATCGTAGAGCGAGCCCATGCGGCGCGCAAGCGGCATGCACTTTGACCTAGCGATTATCTCGGAAGCGAACTCGCTCTACCATGCGGTGCGTCAACCCAATAGAATTCTCGATAACGCCATTATACGCACGGCGTGCAAACTTGATGCTTGCGCCCAACTCGGGCGAGTTTACAGGCTGCGTCGGGGTGCTTACGGGACCTAAACCCTGGTATTGTGTCCGGGGACCGTGGCGGTTTATCGGCCGCCTCGACACTGTGCTCGTCGTCGTCCCCGTCCTCGTTCTGGTTCTCGTCCTTGCTCTCGTCGTTGACCTCGTCCCCCTCGTTTTCGTCGTCGTCATCGTCGTCGTCATCGTCGTCGTCGTTGCCCTTGTCGCCCTTGTCGTCGTCATCCTTGTCTTCGTCGTCGTTGTCGTTTCCGTTTCGTCGCATCAGCGTTGTGGTGTTTTCAGTTTTCCCTCCGTCCTTAACGACGTAACTGCACCGGCAGCCGGAACCGCGCAGGCAGTACGGAGACTCCGCTGTGCGACGCGACACCCCTCGACGCTGTTCCCGGTGACTATCGCCTCGCTAACGTCGTTCTTATTCAGTCTTTCGAGTTTTCGATTAAAACTTTAATTGCGCATTATTCGATGCAACCTCTGTGATGGAAAAAGGCGGGACAGTCTGCGGGAGATAAGGGGGAGAGGACAATTCGTCGCTTCGTTCGTTGCTCGTTCGGAAGTGACCGAATTGCTGTTCTCCGCGTCCTCGTGCGCAAACGCGCGCTTGTCTTACTCGGTAATTTACGTTTTAATAAAGGGATTAAGGGATAATCGTACTGGCTGTGCTATGCAACCGGATACATGTTTAATGCGTGTGTCAGGGGAGGCATGTCTCGCTGGGACGGAAGAATGAATGTTTCGGCGACAATATCTGCAGTTTCGATAATCGTGCCGTTATGACAGCTGTGGTAAAGCTCACTGAAACAATGATGACCAATGACTGTGAACGCTGCCCAAATATAACGTCGTATCTTATAATTTAGTCTCCGATTTTGACTTATCTGCCTCGCAATTGCTGCTGCCAAGCTCTGTGTATATCAGGTGCTTGCGAAAGTTCGTAAAGTCACAAATAGATGGCTGCAGCAGCGATTTAGTAATTGCCTTCTTTTAAGTTGCTTTTTAATTTTTAAATGTTGACCGCACTCCCTCGATCAAAATTGATGGTTGACGACATAGACATAGTATACCTAAACTGCGCATTCTTTCAAATTTCAAGGGTGGGGGTAGACCTCATGTAGAAAAGGATGCACTCTGTTTTGTCTGTACGTTCTCTCTCGCATGTACTCTCGATGGAAGGGGAACAGAGGAAGCAGTTGCTAACCTGAACTTGAACGACAGTACAACCGTTATACTTGCATATACCTCGAGATGAGCTGAAGGTACGGTGATCTAGGTTGATCACTATATCGGAAAAAGAAAACAAAGAGACTATCGTACAGGTTAGCAACTGCCTTTTTTATTCCCTTTTCCTCGAGAGTGTGCGAGAGAGAACGCACAGACAAAACCTAAGAGTAAAAAGAAACAAGAAGTGGTGGGGATAAGCCTCATCGCGGACGGATATATGTCAGGGCAACCATCTTGAGCGTCTACTTTTTTTACGTTTATCAGTAAAGTGGAAGAGCTCATAGACTAAACAGTTTAATAAATAAATGTCACGAAATATAAGTGCATTGTCAGACTTGTGGACTAACAACAGCAACTTGAAATTATGGAACAACGTTCCATCGGTCAGTTCTTTGAATTCAATATCTGCTACTTTTCAATGCCTTCTGTTCCAATTTTTTAGATAATAACAAGGTTATGTATCGTTTTTATACTGTTAAAACTTATTTGTTACATTCTGGCTATACTGGCCTTATTGTCTTGACTCTTATGCACGAGATGATAAAAATTCTGAATGAAGCATAAAAATATAATTACCAGAGCAAATTATCTTGAAAATCATGCTTTAAATAATAAAACATTCTCTAATAATCGCAATAAATTTTGAGATATCTTCCTATATCTCTGTCATGCTAAAATGCCGAAAAATCATTCAATATTAGCGCTCTTGAGCGGCCATCTTGAGCGTCTACTTTTTATGCTAGTATATATAATAACTTTCGTTCGCTCGCTTAGTACTAAACGTTCTTTCCTGTTTCTTTTTAATCGCAGGACAAAACAGAGTGTATGTATTTTTTTAATAGATCTTATACGAGATACGTAGATATGGACTGGCCATTGCCTATAGTTTCTGTTATAGAAGTAGTGTCCGGAAAAGGTCAGACAAAGACAAACATACTTTTCGATACTTCTCTCTCTAAAATGTCCGGAAGTGTACATTGCGCATGTCTGTTTTTAATATGTTGCGTGATAGCAATATTCAAATATTCACTGTCAATGTAATAAAACTATATAATTTAATATAACGAAAAGATAATAATAAAACTAAAAACAATAAATTATAGTGATAGGACGGAACAAGATTATGCAAAAATATAAAATTAGGGAAAATAGAAAAATATATTTTACAAAATATAAATATTTTTATTTATAGAAAACTCGTATGATAAAATTATGGTTTTTAATAAAAATGTATTGTTTATGTACTCGAATCTTTCTTTTTGTAAATCGAAGTTTATTTTAGATTAATTATATATACGGGTATGAGCTTTAAATTTTATAATAATTTCATTTATAGCAAGAGATATATTATTTAATGTTTTAAATATATATGTTTTTTACATCTAACCTCAATATTATGTCTTACGAGTGTATTATGATGATATATATCATATTTCGAGCGTTGTTACACAATGATACACCAATTAGAATGTTCTACTATATAGTATATGTCAGACGTGCGCAAAATATATTTCCGGACATTTTAGAGAGAAAAGTATGTTTCTCTCTCTAATCTTATCCGGACCCAGTCTACCATGTATTGCCAGTCTATATCTATAAGGTCTATGATCCTTTTCTACATAGATATAGTATACCTAGATTACTCGTTCTCCCAAATTTCAAGGGTGGGAGTAGATCTCAAAAAGGATACATTCTGTTTTAACTATGCGTTCTCTCTCACATATTCTCGATCGAAGGGGAATAGAGAAGGCAACTTGCTACGATAGGACAGCGGCTGTAGCTATATGTACCTCAGGATGAGCTGAAGGCACGGTAACCTAGGTTGATCACTATATCGGAAAAAAATAAAAAAATTGCGGCTATACTGTCGTATAGGTTAGCAACTGCCTCTCCTGTTCTTTCCATCGAGAGTGTGCGAAAGAGAACGTATAGACAAAACAGAATGTATTTTTTTCTACGTGAGCTCTACCCCCATTCCTCTAACACAAGTCTAGGTATACTAGGTATACTATGTTTATAGTTGACGATTCGTGGTTTCGAATAAAACGTCACATTTAATGCAATTGAAGATAAAACCATGAAGATAAAGCGCATCTTCGTCACTGCATGTTTTATTATTGTATTTTAATCGCGGTGAAATCGCTGCAATAATTAAACTGATTTGTGAGAGAATATTATATGGAGAGAATATTATATCCGTCTGTAAAAAATAGTTTAAAATGTTTTGACGATTATAATACCAGCGACAAGCCTTTTGGTCGTCCAAACAAGATGGAGAACAACAAATTGAAAATATTGCTTAACGAGAACCCAATTACTAATTCGGCCCAAATATTAAAAGAGTTTGCAGGGCAGAAACGGAAAATTATATATTGAAACGAAAAATATATTTTGATGTTTACAGTTCATACTTTTCAATGTGTTAATGAAATTTATAAAATAATTTTCCACTGCCTTATAACGTTATACAATAAATCTTTCGAAATTGTTATTTTTGGGCGATTTTACTTCATTTTTCTCAAAATTATATACAATAATAAAATCTGGATAGTGGATTCACGTTTAGCGGCCAAAAATACGTTGGAAATATAATAAAACACGTTGGGAATATTCGCATTCGCAGAGCAAAAAAGATAAAAATTTGCCGGATAGTGTAATTACTGAGTTAGTTTACAAAATGGTAAAGAATTTATTTATTCCATTTAACTTGCACACGAGCGTTCGGACAACTAAATTCAGGAAATCTGTGTACATAAGCCAAGCATTTTCTCCATAGAGTGAATTCGAAAGTTGATTTGAAACAAAGTGAAAAAGCTATTTTTTTATTTTGTTGTTTTTTCACTCTAGCTTAGATCGGTTGAAAAGGTCACCATATTCGTTTTAAACCTACGAGATATAAATTGCTTCAAAAAGGGTGAGCATATTATATATAGTTATATTTTTCTTATCGAAGCAAACAAAAAATTTCTAGAAATATAGTATCTAAAACGTATTTATCAAAAAATCATGATAAGCTATACCTGATAATCTATTTAGCAAAAAATAACAGATAGTCTCTTAAAATATCCACCGATATGTTTAAAGACAAGCTATATTGATGATTTGCCTCAGCAATTGCATGAAGATTTTTTTCTGCATCTTCTCTACATCTTCTACATGTATGGACATGATTGTAGTGAAAATTCGTAATACCGTTTTGTATAAATATAGCTTCGTTGGTGAACAGAATTTGACTGTACGAAATGTAGATTTAATGCACTTTTTATGAGAGAAGCCACTGAGAAAAAGTCTATCCACTCTACACTCTAACTGGATAGTCTGGCTGAACGAGGGTCTATACTTGTTGGATGTGGTATGAATGAAGCAATTGTTTGCAAAGAACTTTTCAAACAAGAGTAGCATTAATTCGTGTTGCGAAACCGAAATTCTTCTGACGCTGGGGAGGGGGGTATTCGGATTTCCTTCCACCTCTCTTAAAATGCGTTTCTCATTATTATCAGTAGAAACAGGTCTATATATATATATTTCGAGCCTGAAATCTTGATGATGCATCCTAAATGATCCCGATTCACAAGGGCATTGATTGTTTAAACAGCGTGTGGGATTGAATTGTCTGATTCCTATTTCGCATAGAAACATCGTACAGCTTGAGTATTTGCTTTGGTAAGACCATACATTAAACGCATGTCTGTTATTTCCTGATTAGAACAAGCCAACATCATTGGCAAGATTCTTTTTAAACTGCGCGATCACTGATTATAAGGACAGCTGACTAATATTCATATATTGAAGCAAGATGATAACACAGAACAGTTCCTTCGTTAAACATTAAAGTAATAATATGGTATGATACTCGTTCGTTTATTCACTACGCATGATCAATAGCACATAAATACCAAACCCTTGCATTATCAAAACCGAAAAATGCTTATAACTTGAAAGGGATGGTTTCTCGACTTATATTTATTAAAAGCGCTTTTTACGTAATACAATGAATATCATTTACCCTGTAAGTCTAGAGAAATGTTTCATATAAAAGTTTTGTAGTTCCGAAAGGAATAAAATATGGTGCCTTTAGTTTATTTTTTAAAAATCATTTGAAGGTGATTTTGAAATTTTTAAACGCGATTACAGCTTTACAAAGCATTATAATAGAATATGTTTTCGTGAAATATTTTTCACGTGACCTTTAAACGACTTTTAAAATATAACTAATGGCACCATGTTACATCCCCCTCGAAACTATAAAGCTTTTGTACGAAATATTTTTTATTAAAAGCCCTGATTTTCGAGATATATATTTTTTTTCAATTTTAAATATTTTGTTAAGATATATTATTATTTAAACAAATAATTCATATTTATAATCTACGATTAAAAAAACTACATCTTGCATTCAATTTTGTTTCGTAGCCAATTTATTTTTTGTTCTTATTGATGACAGGAGAGCGAAAATTGAAGGATAATGAAATAGCTTTAAAACCAAAAACGGGCAAAAATGAAAATGGATATAACCTTAATATTTTTCGTAGCTCTGCATTTGTGTCAAATTTCAAAGAAATGAGAATGTATCTTATAGGATAGATTTACTTGCCAGTATGATCACGAATATATCCGATGCGAACGTAACTGTAAAAGCACGCAGATGGATCGCATTTACATGGTAAACGATCACTGTCTGTTTTTTGTCGCGACTCGAGTTTCCTTGTATCATTGATAACAACAATAATAGAAGCATTAATGTAATAACTTCGGCTGATTGAAAGAAGACTCAATTACATCGAAATTGATCAAGAATACAACAGATCACGAGACTCTCGAAACGAACATTATTTTCTTATGCAATAATCCCAGAAATAACGCGGCAGAAGCTACGAACGAACCAGCCAATGAACGGAATAGAAATATCTGTCGTGTAAGCAAATTATAAGCGACGAAATAGCCGTGTAACCGACTCGTTTTGCCTTTTCCGGCAGAGCTCGTAGCCAAGGATTTAATAATGCATACGATTCGTTTCCGCCTTCCTTTTCTTTCAGATTATAGCGGTTAGATATTTCGAGTTCCGAAAATAATTAAATTCTGCATTACTAAACCAGGATATCATTTATGACTAGCAATGTGGAGTCCTAAATATCCTCGGCGAGAAAGGATACGCTATTTATAAAGCAGTGCAACGCGCGCGGAAGTGCGATACCGACGAGCAGCGTCAAAAGTCTGAAAAGTTAGACACCGGCGTGATGTAATTTCATCGATACAGCATCCTCCAGCGGAGGAGCGAGGAAGTGCTGAAATTATCGAATGTTTAAGATCGCGCTTCGCGTCACTTTCTCCTTTACTCGTCGACAAGTCAGCACGCGCGCACTGCCGGGGCAGGGGGGGGTCACTGGCAATCATCCAAGACCCCGGTTCAGATTAACATTCTCATTCACGTCGAAAAGTTGGAGGTATTGCTGAGGTTAGCCACGGGCAAGGTGACCGCATGCATTCATTACGGCGGATCCACCGCACGCTATCGAGCTCGTCGCCGGCGAATTTTGCGCGCGCGCGAATCTCTTATATCGAAGAACTATTTTTATATCTCGTTACCGAAATCCATGAGGACGAAGGAGCGAATGGGGGATATGATTATGATGTTTAATTTGCTAACGAAGCCGACTGGTCCGAAGAAAATTATCGTCTGCGTGTAACGCGCACGCGCAGTCGCGAGTGGAGCTCCGCAGCAGCATGGTGAGCGCTCCCATTAAATGGAAGTGGAGCGATCTCCAGCCGTTTCTGACTTTCCAGGTGTGTGTGGACTAAATAATGCATACATAGGTCGTTGCATAATATAATACTGCGGATACACGTTACTATGACCTGGCAGCAAACGGAACGGACGCGAATGAAATTTTCTACGCGTGCGCCGCCTCGAAGCTAGGTTGCACTTTTGAAAGGGAAAAAAGAGAGGGAGAGAAAGAGAGGGGGGAGAGGGAGAGAGGGGGAAAGAAAGAGAGAGAGAGAGAGAGAGAGAGAAAGATTTTACAAGAGGGTCGCTAAAAATGACGTAACGACGCACGATCCGGCACTCTCACAAGGGAATATATAATACTACCATAAATCATTCATAAATCCACATCGGAATATATCTTTCGCATCACCTGGAGCCATGTATACTAATAGGCCGGCCTGCTTAAGAGTCACGACGCAAGCGGTGTATCTTGCGTATCGAGCATAACTAATCTTGCCGTGCGTTCGAAAATGATTTTTCTCGCAGAGCGGCGCAGCGATAAACCGCAAACACACGATTCACGTCGCACACGAGCGTGACTACTCTCATCACGCGGGGACGGTGATTTCATTCGCGGTTCGCGTGACATACCTCGTAAGTAGATTACGATGCCGGCGAAGTGAGAGCCGGTAATTTGCAACTGATGAAGTTGTAATTGAGTTTTATTGCATTTTAATCCAATAAAATCACGTGCACACACACTGCGACGCGGTGGCGACACTGTGAACGACGAGCGGTCGGCGGGTTACATTTGTCGCCGGTACAGCTTCGCATCATCCAGCTGGCACAGGCCGGCTGTGCTATCTGTTAAAATTAACGCCGACAGGCGCAAAGAATCACGCGCGTTTCACTGCGATGGAGAGTATCAGGTTTAGCGGCTCTTTAGTGTGTCTATTTAATCCATTGGACGATGGGTCATCTGTGAAACGCGTACAGGAGGACGTTTTATCAATATTTTAATGGGCAGGACTGCGCGCGTTCAGTTATTATGTCATTCGGATTTCGCGTCAAGAGAAAGTGAGACAGGGCGGAAGGGGGGAGGAAGAGGGAGAGGGCGAGAATCGAAGTAAAACGTACGTAAAACTTGATGATAGAATTTACGTCAAGTCCCTCTCCTCGGATATTGACACTTTCGGGTATTATTACATTAAAATGTCGCTTAAATACGGCATGATTGGCGCGCGGCGATTCACCACACGGCGATTTATCACACATAGTGATATCGAGTCGTTGTTCGGTGATAAATTTTAAACGTCGGTAGAATTATTTATACACAAGCTATTCAACGGATTATAGAATCGCGGGGGATTAGTGTGCTTGCGCGATTATACTCTCCGTGTAAGCAGAAATATTGCATTGGACGTCAATCATGTTATAACACAGCCTGACGATTAATAATCACTTATATTTCCGCAATGCATGAGTTCAAAGAACGAAGCGAAAACTTTATTATACCGTTATTTCAATTCGTTCCGCTCATAATTGTTATCAACAGAAACGTCACAAATGAAAACCTCGGGGCGAATGACGCATTCGAGACGCATCGGGTGTACATACAGGGTGTTAAATTTCAAATGTAACAGGTCAAATATCTCGATAACTATACGGTATCGAGATTTTATCTTTTTCAGATTCTATTATTTTGAGTGGGATATATTCTGACAAAAAAAAATCGATTTTGGGTGGAGGATCAAAGTAAAATAAAGGTCAAATTATATTTTTTAGTGGAATTATAATTTTTTGAACACTTATCTTCGTAGCTCTTGTCACGACGAATTCAACGATCACATATCCAAGGTGATTAGAAGCCAAATAATGGAAAAGAAGACTCGGAAAATTTTATTGATACATTTTAACAAAAGCAACGTTTATCCTGTTTGTATCATGATCCTCTTGCGTCAAAGCTTGGTGTAGATAGATACAGAATGGATGTTGGGTAATTGACAATGTAAAAACTGTAAACACTCTTCAGGAAATAAACATGTAACAGATAGACTAGGCATATGTAAGAAGATGCAGGAATGCGTACTATTTAAATCAATTCAGTTACTGATATTTACTAGTAATGCGAGTGCAATTGGTAGAATCGTTAGAATAATTTGTTTCCATTTCCTTTCCTTTTTTAATTCATGTTATGGTGCATTATATCAGTGAGTGAATATTGCGACATGTTATTCATTTATAGTGAATATTGACAAAATATTAGGTGTTCCGGTTAGTTTTGAGGGATTTTTGCAAAAGAAACACGTTTATTTTTGAGAGACGTTAAATTATAGTTTATTCAAAACAATTTCTATTGTAAGCTACAACTTTTTTCCCACTTTTTGGGCAACAAGTGAATTCCGCGATAAAAGAAATGTTCGTTCTTCAAAGCAATCCACTCATTGAGCCATTTTTGTATTTCTTCATATGATTTGAAATGCTGGTCAGCAAGGCTGTGCTGTATAGATCAAAATAAGTGGTAATGGGAAGGAGCACAGTTTGGTGAATACACAATAATATTCCATAAGATTATTCATGTTACTTATGTTTTTTGTAATCTCCTCACTCTTGTTTCTTCCACCGTTTGAAGTTTCCGTCTCGTTTTAAGTGCAAAAAGTGCGAAAAGTAGCCAACCAATATTAGTAGACCTAAGGTTGCGTTCCGATATTCACTGCTAGTATTGAAAATCTATATTTCGTGTCACGTATACTGTAGAGATTTAGTACTGACAGTTAATATCGGAACGCAGCCTAAGTATCCACCAATAAAAATATGTTCCTAAGCAAGATGGCCGTGATTGAATCCCTCTTATATCTTAAGAAGCAGGGTCTGTATCTGCGCTCCCTTCATATCTTCTTACCTCTATTCTTACCATGGAAATCGCCGACATCAGTTTTAACCGATGAATGTTTTAACCGATGGAGAAAAGTCAGAATGAGTTTCTGAGATGAATCAGTGAACTTCAGCAGCCGTTTTCTTCGAGAATCGAAACAGTAAAGCAGTAAATATCGAAAATGCTCTTTACCACGCTCCATTTTCAATCGCACAAAAGATATGGTTATATTCATGAATGCACGTGCCATGTATCAAATTATTTGTAGAAATGTCCAAGCTTTAAAATGGCGTATCAACTTTCAAAATATCTCTAGATTTGTAGCTATAGTCATCTATATTAAATCTATATTAAATCCTCAAAACTAACCGGCATATCTAATACTAGAGAAGTTGCTAGAAATTTTTCGTCATTTGGCCTCTAATTATCTTGGGTGTGTGGTTATTGAATTCGTCGTGATAAGGATTACAAATGTAGGTGTTCAAAGAATTAAAATTTCATTTAGAAAAATTACTAAACCTTTATTTTGCCTTGACGTCTCTATACCAAAATAAATTTGTTTTATTAAAATGCATCCCTTTCGGTATACAACCTAAAAAAAACGGACTTTGATACGGATATCACTTGAACGGATATCGTTTAGTTCTCGAGGTATTTGACCTGTTATGTTTGAAATTTAACACCCTGTATATACGTATGCATTCGAATAGGACACGGCTGTCGCGTCGTAATTGCACGCTCGCCGTATGGAAATGCGTTTTCGAGGCTCCAGCCGGCGATCGAAGAGACATTTTCCCAGTGTCGTTTAGTATATTGGGTATGCATCCAGATTCTTTCACTGTCGCGACTCGCCGCGCCGTCTCGGCGGGGAGATTTACGCATCTCCGTCACAAAGCATCTTTCCGCGCGCCTTCGCTCGATGTTCCACGCAAATCGTTTGAATCTTTCTCTCTCTCTCTCTCTCTCTGTCTGTCTCTCTCTCTCTCTCCATCTTCTCTCACTCCCCCTCTCTGAGAGGCATCCTGTCTGCGACAAATCCTGCGAGTTTTGAAATATCCGAAGTACACTCAAAGGTACGTTCGGTAGGAAAATATGACACGATGACGGTCGGAGAACGAAGCGTAATTCTCTTAGCTACGCGGCGCGCATCGCTAGTGGTGGTTCTTCCTTGCCCTAAGGACACGGACGCAGTACTAAAGAGTAATATAATTACGCGAGGTATACAGAAGGAAGGAAGTACGTCGGCGAGACGTCGGGTTTCTACGGAGGTGCCCCTATCGCTCTCCCGTATCGTTTCCGCGACCTTTATGCGCTTCCGCTAGTAACGAGATTATTCAGCAACGTCGACGATTCATTGTTGTTGACATTCCCGGAAGTTCGCCGGAATTTTTCGCCGTTGATAAACGACAAACAGGCGCGAGCCCGCGAAACGATCCCAGGACGACTGGGGCTTGCGTCCCCGCGACGAAGCGGATTACTCCAACACAAAAGGGTGCGTGCGCGCGTAGCAAGCTTCGGCAAGAGAACGATAAAGACAAGTTCCATTTCCCCGAGAGGTGTTGTCGAACACCCTATCGACGAATTCGCCGCGAGACGCGAGACATTAAACGGCGAATATTTTCTTTTTCTTCCGTGGCCGAGATGTTCCTCTTTCTTCCCTCCTTTTTTCCTTTCTCTCTTTCTTGCGTTCTTTCTTTCGCGTCTCTCTTCGTCGAGACGCTCGTTGAACTCGAGAGGCGGACGCGTATCCTCCGCAGGTATGTGTACATCAGTCGCCGTCGAGATGCAATTACAATCGATTACGTGGGCGCATAATACGCGGCGACGAAATTGCTTCGTTGTCACGTATAAAATCGACTTACATTAGACCGCTTCACGTGCGCCGTCGGCGTCGTTCCGAAACGGCATTAGCGGGCAAACTTTCAAGCGATCCGACGAGACGAGGGGTCAGGCGTGAAAGCGCAGGTGGCGAAGTCTGGCATATTAGCGAGACTCCACGCGCATGGGCTTACAACGCCCGCGTCACAACATCCGTGAGAGAGAGAGAGAGAGAGAGAGAGAGAGACCACACCGTCTTCCTTTTTACCATTCGAAATTCGTGGCGCGTGGTGGACGTTTCCTCCCCCTCCCCCTCCCATCGCCACCCTCGCTTATCCACAACCTGACGGAGCCGCGGCCGGAATGCCGTTGATAATAGAATATTAGAGAAGGCGTCGGGGTGAAGTTAGTGTCTAGTTGTTGGGAATAGGCGCTACTACGTCCGTAAGAGCACCCGGGCGAAGAGCCCGTCTCTATAATGCATGAGATGCAGACGCGACCCTCCTTAGATATGCATGATTGGCCATTTGCTTAGCAAATACACTGTTGCTATGGGACCACTTACGACAACAGCTGCTACGTGGCAAATTGCAATTTTCCCGAGCTGTTTGCTGCGTGTACCCTCGCGGTGATTCGTAAAACATCGCGCGCGCCGCCGCTGCCGCCTGCCGCCGCCGCCGCCAGTACCACACAGATATGGATATGGATATAAAACCACGGACGTGGATTACGTGCTCCATTCGCGTTCCCCTTTACGGACTCTCTTCTTTCCCGCTTGAGCGGAAGCTTTATTTCCCACTAGACTGTGGAAGCATTTACCCGCGCGCCATTCTTGGCGCGCCTTTAAAACTCCTGTTACACACGTACGAAAGTTCGCGTTCTTTTTACGGTTGTTTTCTCTAAATTGCGCTGATATTTTGTAGCGGTTCTTACACCCGCTGAATGCTTTAACCCGCTATTTGGCAAGCTGTGTGTGTGTGTGTATGTGTGTGTGTCGCATAATAGCCGACCACGAAGTTCCGCCGTTCCGAGGGACGAAACTCGCCTGCTAACAAGAAGAAATGTCGAGTGACCAGCTCGATGCGATATGGCCGATATTACTTTTCTCTCACGCTTTATTCTTTCCTAGCGCTTTATTCTTATCGACTTTGTTCTCTCATCCGGACATTTTAGCGTATAATTATTAATAAAACCAGTCTCCGCACACGGTGAGCAGAGAATATTCTGTTACGTTTAACACTTTTCGCATCTTCCGGATAATTCACTCAAATTTTCGCGTTAATTTAACATAAAAAATAAAAGGAATATGTTATAAATAGTGATAGATAGATACGTAGGATATGTTTAAATTCTCTCTACCGACAAACTTACAGGACAGATTCTGTGCTGAAGAATAAATAAAAGGTCTCAGTAAACATATGTCCGCAAAAGGCTGGTTTTTGAGATATAACCTTCGGAAGATGACAACAATAAAGGGAAATGTCTCGTTAATAAGCGTAATAAGGGAAATGTCTCGTTAAGAACGTTAATACAATACGTTTCTTACCTGTTTTTGGAAACAATATCTATCAATTTTGATAATTTCTAAATATTAACTGAAGAATCATTTAACGCAGGTATATTGTTACCGTTTGTAACGAGTGAAATTAAAATACGTATTATTTTCGCTCGATATCATAGATATTTGCATTCTGGAGGAGTTTGTTGAAATTTTGAAAAATTTTTATAACAGTATATATCTAGAGTTACACTCATTTGTAAAACACGATTTAATGAATAAAATATATTTTCTTAAAACAGATGTGCGCGCGCGCGGCAACTATAGATCTCAGATACTGTGAGCGTTTGAGGACATATATTTACTAAGACCTTTTTTTGTCTTTTTATGTAGAATTTATACTGTTTGTTAGTGGAGTTCAGATATACCCTATATTTCATATTGTCCAAGTTTTAAGATGGCGTTTATTACTGAAAATAATTAACATAACTTGTTTGTGATATATAGAGTATGTCAGCAATAATATATAGAGTATGTCAGCAATAATATCTATACAAATTTTATTTATTCCATAAAATTTATTTTTCTCTCTCTTTTACACCCCTTTCTGCTCTCACTCTTTCTCTCTCCTTCTTCATATATATGTACAAAACAAAACGAAAAGTTGTGAAGATTAATCAGATCAAATTGTGAGGAAAAGTCAAGTACTATTTTCAAAATCAATATTATCAAAAATCGCAATAGTTATTAAGTTATTAATGATTGCAAATGAAGCTTTTTTAATTGACAACTTGAAAATTTGCGAACTTATTTGCAAAATGGTAAAGGACTTTTCTTGTTCAGAGTGACCTAAGTTACAATTATATGACAGCTATTGTGCCTAGTAACAGGCTCAGAATTCAGGGTTCAATGTTCGATATACTCATATCTATCGCTAGACATAATAGCAGTCATATAGTTGTAGATTAGGTCGTTTTGAACAAAAAAGTCTTTTGTCATTTTGCAAATAAATAGAAAAATTTTCAAGTAATCGATTTAAAGAGTCTCTAGATATAGTAATTTTCAATCATTAATAACTTAATGACTATTACGACTTTTGCAAAATGGTACTTGACTTTTTATTTTGATTTTATTTTGATTGATTTTAGTTTGATACGATTAATCTTCACAATTTTTTGCTTCTAAAAGATCTCGGACACCCTGTATACTAATAGAATTCTTATATACGTATAGAATGTCCCAGAATAATTCATGTTACCTGAAAGTGCAAAGGGCGTACAGAATTAAAATTGAAACAAAAGTCATATACTGTTTTGCAATATTTGCAATAATTATTGAGATATTAATTATAGAAATCGAATGAATGAGACAGCACGCACGCCAAGATGGTAAAGGAGAAGCATTTGAACCTCTCGAGTTATGGCTTAAGCTATAGGGTGCATTTAGGCAGCACGCTATCAGCGCTAACGCGTCATTCTATCTTTGTCGCTCATTAGATATACAACATGCAAGGATAGAATGACGCGTTAGCGCTGATCAGTGCTAATAGCACATTCCCTAAACGCAACCATGCCATGTTCTAGAAACGGTTATCGACACGCGTCGAAAGAAGGATAACATGTCGCTGTTCTCGTGCTTATATCACCGCTTCTACGGCACACCGTGCTTAGGCTCGGCTACATACTTGTTATCACAATTACGAGATCACTTTATGAGACAGCAAAAATAGCTGCAGTAACAAAAAAAATCGAAAGAGAGATAGAAACCGACAGTGTCTACAGATAATCTCATAATTTGACATTTCACTATATCGAATCCGAAAGAAATATGATATTTGCAAAATAGTAAAGGACTTTTTCTTCAGAGTGACTTAAGTTACAATTATATGGCAGCTATTGTGCCTAGCGACAAGTTTAGAATTCAGGATTTAAAATTCAATATACTCATATCTATCGCTAGACACAATAGCCGTCATATAATTGTAGATTAGGTCATTCTGAACAAAAAAGTTCTCTACCGATTTACAAATAAATACGCAAATTTTCAAGCTACTAATTAAAAAGGTTTCTAGAAAATATGGTCATTTTCTACGTTTTCTAACGTATTCTATCGTTTCTCGTTACGAAAATATTTAATCCGTTGGAGTATGATAGAATTCTCATACAGATTTATCGTGACCTATCGTGACTTATCGTGATTTAACAATCAATATTGGATACTAGGACAAACATTTGTCTACATGTCCCTCGTATCTTTTCTCCGCCTTTCGCTGTCATTCGATAGTGGTCGCTGCTAAGAAACGATCGTGCATTCAGTCACTTCTCATGAAATCGCGCTGTGCTAGTTCGTCAATCTTCTTCCACTAATAACTTAAAATTTTACATGGTTGTTCAAAAAATGATAAAGAATTTTTCTACTTATTTTAATTCGTCCTATTTGCACATAAATTTTGACGTATGTTATAACGGATAGCCTGTTTACACAAATGTATATGTGTATATTTGCTAATGTATGGTAAATATGCTGATTATTATTACGGACAAATGTATTGGTAAATATTAGAGATGTGCGAATCAAGAATTTTTATGTCGAATCGAATCGAATCTCATTTCTTAAATTCGAATTCGAATCGAATCGAATGTATGAAATTTTACTCGAATTCGAATGAAGTCGAATGAAATCGAATCGAATCATTAAAAAGTTTAACATGACTATTAAACATATACATAGGCAAATAATAATGGAAGATTTTAATACGTAAGGGAATATTGATATTGTAATATCATCTTAAAGTAAAATATATATTTAAATAATTAAATTAATTTATAATTAAGTTATTAATTATAAATTAAGTTAATTACAAGTTAAGCGTTCAAACATACAGGCTCGGATGGCCCGTTTTGTAGCTGATACACGCAAACGATAATGTATTTGATTCTTATTCGAATTATTCGGATTCGAATTCGAATAGTTCGCACATCTCTAGTAAATATCTATATAAATCATCTATTTTTTTTTATTATTTGACCTCTATAATTATCTTGGGCACGTGATCATTGAATTCATCGTGAAAAGGGCTACAAACATAAGTGTTCAAAAAAATTAGAATTCAATTTAAAAAAATAATTTGACTTTTATTTTATCTTCGTGCCTCCATTCAAAATCAGATTTTTTTTATCAAAATATATCTCCTTCAAAACAATATAACCTAAAAAACAGACCTTGATATCATTTAGTTTTTGAAATATTTGACTTGTTACGTTTGAAATTTATCACCCTGTATACACGAACAAAATTCTAGTATGCTAATTCCTTCAAACATTTTTAATGATCATTTTTTGTAAGCGTTGACTGCTATCTAAAATCTTTTAAAGGTTACTTTTCTTAAAGGTTTAGTCACAGCCTAGACGTCGAAGGTGGCATTTGTAATTTGTATAATTACCAGCTCTCTTTCTTTTATCGTGCATATAATATTTCTAATTATAAAAACTATCTAATTATTAAAACACATTTTATACTATAAAAATATTTTTACTCTTTAGGATTATCATATTATATTTGAATTATCTTTACCTAAAGAAGGAAACAACAAACTTTTTTGGCAATTTTTAGTCGATCTCGTCTTTATTTTTACTAAATATCTTGAATAATTCCTTAATATTTTTCTTGTTTACCGATAGAGAATTATGTTTGGCATACGACACGAAGTTATCGAATAATGTCGACTATGTCGACGGTGCGTGTTCACTGGTGAAGAGTTATGCTCGATGTCATATATTCCACCTGATCGGATAAATTTATGCCCGGAGTTGCATATATATCAATATCAGCATATAAGTATAACGCAATCGTTATACTTATAGTTAACGTATCCGAAGCTCATTTTACCCTTTGTACCTACATACCTACGTCAAACATTGAACGGAGCGTTTTCCGCTGCGGTTACTTTATATTTCACGATTGCCCTCACCTAGCAGCACTCCTGAATCTCTTTCGTGAGATGATGAACTCGCGGCGCTTACCACCCTAGTCTCTGCCGCTGTCATCAATAATAAAATAAGTAAGCCCCTATATACCTCTAATAATATATGGTACAATCTTGACACACACGCAAAGTTAGATTGTACTACTAGTACTAAAACTTGCCGCTCGGCTGTTGGAGTTTTGTAAGTCTATGTCTTAGTTAAATACATTGAAGTGTAGATTCTGAAACTTTGACGATACTCCTGGATCGATGAATATTTTTCATTTTTCCACAGCCGTGTGATAAGAAGTATTTACGAAATTTCTAAATCCCCACTGGAAACGATATTTCTCTGATATTCTCCAATTTTTAACGCGTTTGTCACTAGCGTCGCGTACGTGTGACAGCGATAATTTTTCGTTCTGTGCTATGTGAGCGAATTAAGTTCATTTTACACAATTATATAAAAAACTGCAGGATGGACGCGGTGGAGAAGGTTTTCCCCAAATGAATCGTGGTAACGAATGTGTTAAATACGCAACACAGATAAAAGTGAGCGATATATAGGTGTGCTACGTTTTCTCAAATATAATGCTTTATACGAAAAAATATCTTTTACCGCGAAATTATCATATCGTTTGAATTATCGTTACCCGAAAGAAAAACGCCGAGCTAATATTTCGGCGATTTTAATCGATTCCACCTCTGTTTTTGATAAATATCACTTGAATAATTTTTTAAAATGTTTCTCTTATTTTTAAAGCCAGATTCAGCTAAAGTTCGCCATTTAACACAATTAGCGGCCTGAGAAGATGTCTTGAAGTTTTCACAGTGACGGATAGGTAGACGTCTCAAGCTCATGGGCCTTACCAGATCGAAACTTGTGAACCGCCGCGCCGCTTCCCGAAGTTCGCCAACTATCAGAAAGTTTCCCAGCCAAGGGGGACGAACCTTGATCCTTTTCTTCGTTGTCTTCCCCTCCCCTCTCGGAATTAATATCACTTGCTGATTATAATTTCGCGGTGAAAATCGTTGCGTCATTAGAAATACCGTTCAAGCCGTACGAACATGTAAATCGATAAAGTACAATAGTCGAATATATCGAATACAATCGAGTTCCAGGAAAAAAGCAGAAATACGAGAACGTGAGGATTGCGCGGTCGAGTAGAAACAGCCATCTAATTGTACACACGCAGCTGATTAATTCCGACCGAGCGACGACTTGCAAAGTGAAATCAGCCGGAGACTTGGAATTTTATTCGCGCGAGTAAGCAAGGAGTAAAACGTTGCGCCGTTGCGAAACCTTTAAAATTGTGTTGCATCACGCGCTCATTCTTCCACATCCCGCGCGTTCCTCAGTTTGCAGCTCCGTGCGAGGAACATATTGGTCGTACGTGAACGGGCGGCTTTAGGAGTGTTCTGCATTATTTATGTCTCGGCGGTGCATGCACACGAGGGTGCACCCGCAGCCAGCCTCACGTGGCTTACACAGATCACGTTAATACCTCTTGGGGCATTGTCGTATTTTATGGAGAGCCGCGACCCGACTTTTCTCCATCGGTAGAACCTGTGCGCCACTTTGTTCCGACAAAAACTATCCTTTTCCCCGCCTTTTCTCGCGCTAAGCGAGACATGGCACGGCGTGACACGGTGCAATAGGTCAGAAGTATTAGGTAACCAGAGAGGTTCATGTGCTCTTGTATATTAAAAACTAAACAAAAAGGGCAGAAATTTTCAGAAAAAATATTACAACTGATATACGAATAAATGTTACAATTGTTTTATGAATAAATAACTGGTAATTCCTCATTATCAATAACGAAGGCTCTTTTTGAACGTGGTGCATCTTCGAGCGACTCGTTGCTAGAAGAAAATTTTTTAAATAATTTCTGTGCACTTGTTCTTTTAATTATATTATTATATATTATAATATATATAATATATTATATATATAATATATATGTATGTGTATATACAGAGTGTCACACACCACCCGTACCACCCGATTTTTTTATAAACGTGAGATTTTAAGGAAAAATGTTTCAGACAAAGTTGTATGGTTTCAAAGGGGACATATAACAACGACATTTTGTTTATAGGTGGCGCTACATTCGAGATATTCACTGATCATTATTACTTTTGTTAAATGAAAACCCCAATTTTTTATTATATTATTTTTTCTACTAATTAATTTTAACAACTTTTGTCTGAAATATTCCTTTATTTGCCTAATATTTTTTGAGATATTTAAAGAAAACGATAATTTTTCAATGTTTAATTTACGATATCCCGCTAACTATTTGTCGAAAGAAAAAATAGCACTAGACCTTTTTGCACTATTTGATCTCAAGAATATATTGTTATAATAGTGTTCTAACTTTTGTTAACTTTATCGACTTGAAAATTTCAAAATCATCAAATTATATATATAATCATAATATTACTAATACGAAATATATTATTTCTTGTTTTTTTTCATTAATGCTTTATATTGCGTCAATTGATCTAACAGAAATACACAGATAATAAGAGATATATGTATTTCGTGTAATAATAGGAGAGATATGTAGGTGTTTAAATATGTATATATATTTCGAATGTTACGATAAGTTATGAATTTTGCATTGCAATATTTTTGGAACAAAATGATCAATAATTTGGAAATTTGTATTCAATATTTCAATATGATGTATTTTGTATGTTACATATAATTTTATTCGCTTTGCAATGAATATTTTAAATATTCATTTTTGTGTAAAATAGACATGCAGAATCGAGCTTCTCATAAGCGTTTATTACGAAATCAGGAATGTTGTTATTAATTTACACAGAAATAGGTTAATGAAAAATTAAAAAAAAAATTCGCTCGTAAACATTTGTGGATAAAATTATTATTTTAAATTTGATGTTATCTTTAATATTTTGTGTTCACTCTATTACCTCCTTAAGTTTTAATGCTAATTTTTTTCGACGTGTTTCCAGCTATACGTCAATCCGTAGCGTTAGCGACGAATATGATTTACACAACCTCTCTTCTCCCCTTCCTGCTGCCCCACGTCCTCGAAACATTTTACGGCTATGTCGCGGCTAGATGTTGAACTCCCGGGGCCGTGACGGGAAAAAAAAAGAAGAAAAATCCATTCGGCGTAATGTGTAATTTCGCGCGCGTTGATTCGCTCACGCGCGGGATTGCAGCGCCGATGAATAACGAGGGCACACTGCCATGCTAAAAATCCGGTAACGGCTCCGGCGCGCGCCCACGCGGGTTGGCAGATGCGTTTTACGAACTACATATATTTCACTGCCGACGCACCGGTGACTTCTACTATTTCACATGATTTCGGCGAAATAACGCGTCGGTCGCGTTCCTGTCTATCCTGTATTCCGACACATCCCTGTCTCTTCTGGTTTCGATTGTATGTTTGTTTTCGTTGGTGTGCTAGACAAAGCAGGTAGGTAGATAGGTAGGTAGGTAGGTAGGTAGGTAAGTAGGTAGGTAGATATAGATGTGTAAGAGAAACTCAGTGGCAGTTGAACTTCCATCGGCGGCGGCGGCGACTGCGACGACGGCGCATCTTCTCGCGAAAGCGACTTTGCGGTGAACTTGCTTTGATCACATCGCCCCCGCCCCGTCGACCCCCAAACAATGAGAACTCAAACGGACTTGGATGCAAACAAGGTAATTATAACTAAGAGCGGCGGCTAGCCGGTATAAGAAACCGCTCCCTCGAAGTAACATTTTTAATATATTCCCAAGAGCTTTACGCTGATCGCTTTAATTACGAGAGGATGAAAACCTCTTCGAGCGAACTGCGCCCGGCGAATCATCGTGGTTACGGAAAGCCTTCTTTACGGCTACGTTACATTCAGCCCGATTTAATATATATCCGCTTCTCGCGTCTGCGTCAGCCCGAATGGTTCATGGACACCTCGTCGTATTGCCTTACTTTCTTGTATAAGACATTTGTCCGTAGATATTATTTTGCAAGACAGCCCATATCATGCAAGTTGTTTCATCGTTTATGACAAATTGTCGTTTGACATTTCATTAATTCAATATTAGACATATATGTTTACATAACACCAGCTTTATTGTCGAAGTTTGCAACAATATAGCTCATTAAATATCTCTCGCCTTACTAAATTAATGTGAGTCCACTAGTTACTAAAATTAAAAATACTGAGGATAATAACAAAGATGCCATAAAATAGCTATAAAATTCAAAATATTAATCATAAATCTTCTATTTTACCATAAACCAATGACCTACTTTAAGTTAAAAAACCTACTTTAAGTTAAAAAATAAATTTTGAAAACTGTATTGAACTGTATTAAAACAACTGTAAAAATAATTGTATATAATGCAAATAAAGGTTTTTATTGTATCTATGCATAACTTATATAAAAAGTACTTATGTAATATATATATATATATATATGTATGTGTGTATATATATAAATATGTATAAATAAATATAAATGTATATATTTATATTTGTATTTTTATTTATATTTATATAGGAAAAACAGATCTAAATTTAAAAAATCTTTATGCTGGAGAATAATATAAACTCCAATTATATTATTCCAAGTATTTGATATATACAATCTGGCTTCTGAGTTAATATTTGAGGAGGTTATATCGCTAAATGCTGTATTTTTAGTGGCGTATCAAGGGAGCTACTCATGTATCCAGTATTTATTAGACAAAATTACGTTTCAATTTATTCATTTCACTATATAATATAAGTAATAAATATGAATGCATTTCACTATATAACTAATAAATGTGAATTTGGAATCAATTAAGATAAATATATATTTAAATAATATTACAAATACGAGAAGTATTATTTTTTTTTGTTTTTCCTATTAACACTGTATTTGTGCATTAATTGATGTAATAAAGATACGTAGATAATGGAAGTAAGTATATATATATATATATATACGTGTTTAGATATATGCGTATGTATATGAATTCTGAACATTATACAAATTATAAACTAGCCACTGCTATATTTTCGAAACAAAACGGTCAGTAATCTTGTATATTACATATTATTCGATATTTCTCTCTCTCTCTCTCTCTCTCTCTCTCTCTCTCTCTCTCTTTCTTTCTCAATATATTTTATATATTATATATAATATATTCGTTTCTTAATATTTAGAAAATAGGCCGAAGAAGAAAATGTGAGAAAAATCATGTGCACATATTTTTGTAAACAAAATTATGTTCCAAGTTTCATGTAATTTTTAATATGTTTTCTTTATATCCTTAATATGTCTCACACGGATAAGCATAAGCGAAAGACTGACGCAAACGTTATAATGGAAGCAGACCGTAATGCAAAGAGAAACGAGGAAAAAAATGTAAACAGCGAAATATAATGGACGAGAAACGGCAAAACACGCAGATGAGGAAGCGTAATAGAGAGCGAAACATCTGAAAAGAACAAGCGTTTGCAAACAAGTATCCAACGACGAAATAGCAATCGACGAGATCAACCGCTGTCAGCTCGGAATGACTTCCGAAGCTCGAATAGGCAAATGCGACTGTCCCTCTCTATGCAAAATAAGATCGTATGTCATCGTCGAAACGGAAAGTTTAATTCATCATGCTCTGCGTGAATCGGGCTGCGTAATATTAATGCATACGTTTTGTGGCCATTGATGTGTACTTAGCATTCGGACGGATTACGCGAAACCGTTTAATCGCAAATCATCTCGTGTATTATACGAAGTCAATATATTATCGGTCTCGCAGATGTAGCTACGAAGAGGGATTGTTGGATAATAGAAACACACTGCGCGTTTAATCCAATGAAGTAGAATCTGCTCGAGCGAAATTCGGACGCGTTCACAGATTTCTGTGGAAATTGGTTTCTCCCTCGCACTCCGCATTAAATAGTTCAATAGATCCATACGCGCGCAAAGTGGATCGATACGCTGAAAGTAAAGGGAGCAACGTCATAACGTGCAGTCATGCGGCCGAAACAAACAACAAGAAGAATAATTAAAGAAATTAAAACGGGAAATCTCTTTCCGCACGCGAAACGCGAGCGTGTCTATGAATATAATATTTCGAAACGATTATCCGCGCCTCGATCGTAGATCGCTGATTGACAGTCTTCATTTCCCAGCGTGGATATTGTTCCAATGAAGAATACTTCGCAATTGGATTTTGCTATCGCACGCAGAAAATTTCATGAGGCGTGCTAGTTATTGAACAAAAAATTATATGTCTTGGTACTCGCGTAACGCGCAATAGCAACAATGGGGCGAGAATAGAAGGGGGAGGGAGAGAGAGAGAGAGAGAGAGAGAGAGAGAGAGAGAGGCACGATGGCGTGCAAGTTGAATTTGCATCGTTGCGTGTTGGTCGAAAGGTATTACGAGACCGTCATTACTTTCGCATAAAGAATTCAGTCTTGTGGGCTAACGACGCCCGGTTAGTCGAGGGGCTCCCTCTCTCTCTCTCTCTCTCTCTCTCTCTCTCTCTCTCTCTCTCTCTCTCTCTCTCTCTCTCTCTCTCTCTCCCGCTCTCTCGTTCTCTCACCCTGGGTAGTCGTGTCGAGGTTCGGCGTTAACGTTAACGTTAACATTAATACACATAACCCTGACGTGACGCTTGCGCGTTGGTATCGGCGACGGAACGACCTAATGCAGGCGGCCGCACCGCGCTGCCGCACTCTCCTGGGAAATACCGGCTGGCTTTACCTGCTACGTTCTATCTTTCCCGGTATAGCGGTCTATCGTCCGAGGCAAACCTACGCCGGCTATCGCGGAGCCTTTGGTGCATCATGCGGCTTGTATGGCGCGGCCAAGGCCTTTCTATCCTGTCGGGATCAGGAGGGCCTTTGGCCCGTAAGACGACTTTCTTCGTTGCAGCTTAGGATCGATTACCGTGTAACTCGCGGGCCAGCTGAATCTCGCGTCGTGAGCTGCAAAATCATTTTCGCGGGCTGTGTGTGTGTGTGTATGTGGTTTTGTTTGAGTCGATAACTCGCGTGTACAGGGTGTGACATCAACATATAAGTATAACGGTCATATCAGTATAACGGGTTGCCCCTATTCGGACAATGCAAAGGTTACCGAAAAAGTCACTCGTTGATTTTGTTCATAATAATGTTTGCAGTGTTCCCAGTTATACGAGTGTAACTAATTTTACACCGTGATCGTTATGACAGTTTATTAATCATTTATGACAGGAGTGCGGAACCTCAAGATCGTTTCTGCAAAAGTATGAATCGACCAAAAATGCAGTATAAATATTGATTGCAGCTTAATCGATGATAATTATCCGCGATGAAAATATAATATTGATTGATAATATAAGCAACGATAATACAAGCGACATATTTTCAGCACATCATAGACTTGTATCTTGACGCCTCTTTTATCAAAAGTAGGGCTTGATAATTGTCGTCGATCAGAAGCGATCTTTTGTAGAGACATGGGTGGAATATATGGTATATAAGACTTTTAAATATTTCTATACCGTTCTTTCTAATCTCCAACCCCTATCGAGCTTTTCAACGTAAGGAAGAAATTAAGAAATTATGTGAAACAAGAAAATATGTTGTATTATTTGTTTCCTTAACTGTTCCTTAACTCTTATTTACTCTGCTTAATCCATAATGTTTATTTCTCAGTTTCACTTTTTTAAACATATTTTGTAATTCAATGAAGCTCGACTCCTGTCATAAACAGTCGATAAACTGCCATAACGATCATGGTGCAGAGTTAACTATACTCGTCATAAATGGGAGCGCTGCAAATATTATTGTCAACAAAGTGAACGAGTGACTTTTTCGGCAACTTTTACGTTAGTGTACAAATAGGGACAGGCAATATTGACTTGTATGTTGATATTACACGCTGTACAGCGCGTGTACAGCGAGAGCGTTCATCATTCAGCGAAGCTAATATAGACACGCGATCTCTTGATGCGAGAATACGCATGCCGCGCCGTGAATAGAGTTACGGCATTCCCCGTTTTACTTATCGAATCGACCACTTAGAGCGGTCGCGGCTAGAATCGCCGAGATAAAATCGTCGCGAATGAAAGGCGAATCCAATATTTCCCGGTAACCAACTTTCTCCTCGCGTTGGTAGTCAAGAGCAAAAAGCAAAGCTCTCGACCGCGCACAAATCCATTTTAGATGTTTCATATTCCGCCCGCTTTTTCCCGCAAACAAAAACGGCCCGGTCGATACGTATTACGTTCTTCGACGAATGATATAGCAGTCGTTGTTTGTAGCCGGGGTAATCTTGAAAAATCGCTGCGCGCTTTGTACGCATCATGGTTTATTAACGTTGCGAGAAAAAGAGCACATTTGTTTGGTGTCATCGCTTATTTCCGAAATTAAAAGCGATCGCGCTATCCGCCGTGTAACAGCCATTAATTAAATGCTTTGCGCTATCAAAGTGAGAAAGAAATCATTTTTTAATCAAATGAAACGAAATTGCAATAAAAAAGGAAAAAAACTGCTAGATAACGTTGCGGACAAACGCGTATGTTCAAGTTTCGCCATCACATCGTCCGCGGCGACTGTGCGCGAATCCGATACGTACGATAGATTCCTAAAGAAAATATTACGTTGATATCAGAAGCGCGTTTAACGGGCGACGCTGTATGAAAGCTCGCGCGCGCGCGCGCGAAAAAAAAAAAGAACCGACTCTTCCCATGATTTTTAAACGCGAAAACTACGTCGATGCGACGCGCGACATGCCAGGCGCTCCGCGCAAGGTAGCGCGCTGGTAATGATTATGATGCGCTTTTCACGCGGCGAAAGAAACGAAAATCTGCGCGATGCGCTTCAGGCCGTAATGACTTCAACAGCGTGCAAGCACGTGCACGCGAACGCGAACGAGCGAACGAGCGAGCGAGCGAGCGCGAAAACGCCGCTTTTTAACCACGCACATGTGGAAATGCAATCGCCGCGCCGACATCGGTACGCGCGCGCGCCATCGCATCGTCAGGACCATAAATTCCTGCTTGCCGAGGCAGAAGAGAAGGAGGAGTATTCAGAGAGGATACCAGAAATACAAACGGCAGCCCGCTCGAAGAGCACAACGGATAGCGAAAGTCCGTGTGCATCCGGCGAAACGTGCGCAGGTGGGGAGCATCCGCCGCGAGCATGCATTCCTAAAGATATTCGCTCCATTGGACACCGTGCGAAATGCACTTTGACACCTTTTCAGACGCCTACGCGCATTATGCCGCGAGTAATCATACTTTCGCGCATCTTTTCGCGTCGTCTTTTGAGATCCTGCTCTTTGAACAATAACAGCGCGCGAGAGGGGGAAAGGCAGAGAGACAGAGAGGCGGAGGAGGAGGAGGAGGAGGAGGAGGAGGGTGGAGAGAGCCGTGCCGCGCGACAAGTGCACGCTGGAAGAAGTTGAAAAGCATTTTGAGCCCTCGAGCGCCCGGCTTCCCCATTGAAAATCTCTCCTCCCTAACGTTTCCACGCGAGGGATGATACGTTATTGCGAATACGATAGCGTACGTCTCTCGGCATGCCCTTCCCTTTCTCTCGCCGTTTCTCTCTCTCTCTCTCTCTCTCTCTCTCTCTCTCTCTCCCGTCAAATGTCAAATCTTCAGATTTATTCCAAATTTTTGAAGGTATAAAAGCGGACGTTCTGTCTCCAAATCGCGCGCGCGAGCTGGGCTATCGAATCGTACCATCACGGGGAGGAGGAGCAGAAAAAGAAGAAGGAGGAATCAGCTTTCAGAGACTCGTCGTCGGGCGAAATGCTCCTTTGACAATTTTGCCGAAAAGTTCGTCCGAGGGTGGCGTGCGAGTTATCGCGTGCTACGTTTAATGAGGCAGCACAAATTCCCCCGGCGACGGCTCAAACTTATTTCGCAATCTGTCATAGCCCGGCGATGCTTCCGTGCCTAGATTGTGTCGAAATCACTGCTCCTTAGGCGGTATCGACCGGATGGCCCGCTGGCAGCGAGCATGCCGATGGCAGGGGGTCGATGGCAGGAAAGTCGACGATGATTTCCCGTGAAAAATCAGAGTAACCGACTTCTTCTCTCATTCGTTATTTTTCACTCCTCGAATCCCTCTGACGACCTGTGAGAAAATTCTTTCTACACGGGCCATTGACTCGCGCGCCCTCACACCGCCACGCCCATCCACACATATTCCTTCAGTCAACTTTCGATCGAGACTAAAAACACGAAGATTAACTCTTTGCAGTCCTGTGTCAAGTCTACCTCGCGTCAAGTCGACGTTGCGTTTCGTTCCGCTTGACTCTATAAACCTCCGCAAACTGACTCCTTGAATCATTAATGCGACAACTCGGCATCAATATTACACGATAAAAATAACATGTCGATTTTCCGACCCCGCACAAAGTCCGTTCTATAAATTTAAAAATATATTTACTCCGAATATTAGATAGAAATAATTCATTTGTCGTGTGTTGCTTGTTGAGAAAGTTGGGTATGTTAATTAATCGACACGTTCCTCTTTTATATTCATGCTTCTCGCCTTGACATTAAATTAGATGTACAAACAAAGCGTAAACATAATAAAAATGTGCGGAAAAAATAGTTCAGATAACTCGTAACAAATGTTCGTGGAACATTTTTCGTTCGTGTAATACAAGCATAAGAGGCAATATATTTTAACACAATTCCGTGAATACCTAACGCACGCGCGTACACGATATCATTTTAATCGTACTTAAAATTAAAACAGGAAACGAATGTAATTAGTACGTATGAGCGCCAATTAATTAACATGCTTAGTTTATCAACGAACAACACATTACGTATCAGTTATTTTTATTTAAAATGTAGTTAATCTTTCAAGTTATAAAGTTGACATTTTATCTCATTCTCTCTATAAGGATAACTTGTACGCAAAAGTAATCAAAAATTTCAAAATGAGACACACACAAAAGTGTACAGGCAAAACCTTTTATTTCTTAAAGAACAGCGCGTAATGAAAATGACATATAAGTTGGATACTTTATACCAATTAATACTTTAAGAAAATACTACTTATACAGAATGTCCCATTTTAAATGAGCCAGGCAAAAATCTCGAAACTCATTTAAAATGGAGCATCCTGTATAATGCACAGCTTAAGTAGAAATGATAAGAATAAGAATCTTGTAAGTATTTGATTATTTATGGATATATCTGATATATTGCTGTATATACGTTAATTGAATACCGTATACTACTTGAGTAAACGTAAATTACGTGATATTGTCGCCAAATAAATGAACCTCTGCGCCCTGCGGCTCGATCGAGGAAGAGGGTTGAAAACAATTGCTGACCGCAAAGGGCTCAGTGCCGTAGCGCACTGGAGGAAATAGCGTTACATAATACATAACCGTATATAAAAAAAACAGTCAACGTCGCGTCCCACTTTGGTGCGCAACAATCGAGAGCGCGCGCGCGCGCGCAATTATTGAATGCAAAACGGACACACCGTGAGACCGTCGCGTACACGTATTTAATCTCATTCACGGCGAAAGCACGCGAAACGTAAGATCGGCTGTGCAGCTGGGTAATCCCTGTTACGCTCCGGAAGTTCGGCCAGCATCTCGCGACGCGCTCTATGCAGAGAGCTCGGACATTATCACACAGATAAATCGGCCTGTATATCAGACGACGCCTTGAATCGACTTGGCAGGTTAAACCGAGAGGAATTCCCACTTTCAGAAACGCGCGCGCTCGCTGGCGCTCAGGTAATCCTCATAATATTCGAGCGAGCGCCCAGTCCAACCTCGGTATTTCAATTTCAGTTCAGGTGTAGCACGCGCTCGCCGCACACAGAGGCGCTTGATTAATTTCCTTTGCCTGCCACACACCGGCGCTCATCTTGTTCAAGCACACTTTTGACCCCCAGGTCGGGGGCTTCTCTTTCGGCCACGACGCCACCACCGCCGTGCGCGTTTTACAGCCACGGACCCTAATGAAGCACCCCCCTTCCGGCGCAACCGCTCAGCACCGTCCTCTCCTCTCTCGTGAAGGTAACGCGCGCAGCGCGATACGCGAGCGATATCATTTTTCCGCAAACGCGCGCGGAACGAACCGTTAGCTACGAGTCGTCTCTCGTCCGCGCACAATGCGCGTGCACCTCCCGCTGCTCCACCTCCGCCGTCTCGCAATCTCGTACGCCGCGGCAGTCGCGTTTCCGCCTTTCTGTCGCTAATTATGCGTGTCCCGTGTTCTCGTGCATTCAGGTGCATTCGACCGGCGTCCATTGCCGTCACGATCGAAAGCGCAGGCTGCGAGCTAACTGCGTGCAAAGGTTCGCAAGGTCGTTGATTGCGCTCGTTGACCTCGCGTCGTTCGTTCGCTCGCTCGTCGTTGTCGCCGCGCCGGGGCTATTTTCAAAAATAGCGCATTCGATTAAGTCGCCGGCCAGCTTCGGCCGGGACTAACTTATTCATTGAAATTCCGCACGCTCACGTGCGACATTTTTTTGCCACGCGTGCCATGCATTTTCCATAGCTCATTATGCGCGTAATACATCTCGCACAATTCGCCATTCCTAATCTATGCGGATGCAGAACGCACGTTGCATGCAAGGAGCTCGCTCGCTCGCTCGCTCGCGCGTTGGAATTTGTAGCTCTTGAAAGTAACACATCTCTTTCTTACACACACACACACACACACATACACGTACACACATACACACACACACACACTTTTTTCTCTATCTCTTTCTGCTTCTTGCTTTCTTTTTCTTTTCCTCTGTCTCCCGTATGTGCCTCCGTTGTCATTCGTGACATTTTACGATTCTAGCATAGAAACTTTTCAAAATTTTCACAATTACAGTATAGATTCGGATTAGTAACTTGAATTTCAAAATTTATTTCAAAGTTGGTCTCAAATTACCAATAGACCAATGGAGAATCCTATTCTTATCCTAACTAACAAACTGTAGAAAATTTTCTATAGTTCTTAATTGGATTTTACTCCGATTTTCCAAACAAATAAAATTACGATTCTGAGTGACAAACTCAAATAGATCCCATTTGCCGAATGTTTTTTCTCATTTCTTTTTGTCTCCTATTTTCTATTTACCATATAGTAGAATTTGATTTACATTTTAGATATTTACGACTATCCATTTTAAATTTATTATAACTTACATCAATATCAACTATATACAAGTAGTAAGAATTGATAAATATACCAAATACTTACTAAAACGTTACAGTAAAATCTTCATGAGCATTATCTACATATTCATTTTCATTTTCCATAATTTTGATTTGTATACATTCGTATCATTAATATTAACGGTGTTACTTTAAAATGTATTTTGTTACATTTCGATATTTAATAAGATTTATTTATTTCCTAAAAAGTAAAAATTATTTTTGTTCTCTGTCTTTTATATATTAAACAATTTTATTTATTTTCATGATGAATTCTCGGAGAAAGCTTTCTGTAGTTGTTCAATTATCCTTCTATCAATCAATGCCTCTGAATATGCAATTTATTATATTTTCTACATTTATTTTTGCCATATTAAACATGGAAAGCACAGGCATGCACGTATTATAATCGTGAAATTTACAAATAATTATAACGTCGATTCACTTTTGTTGTTCAAGCTTCCTCGAAATGTGTCCCAATCATCATGGATTATGATCAGTTAACACAATGTGTTAACCTGCTGTTTGTATTTTTTGACAATTTATGATAAGAATGATAATATAAAAATTAGTGATAATTTTAAAGTTTGGTGTTTCTTATCGTCAGTGTGATAATTTGTGTAATTACTAGATTGTGTTAAAAAGTAAGCAAATATTATGCAAGAAAATATCTTTTTTGAAGAAAGAACAGTCGAGTACATCGAGTATAAAGACGCATATATGAGTTAAAAATTATATTTATTAATGAAACCATCGGCCTGCCATATTTCTCCCAACGGGAAACGATCTCTCGAGTTATTTTACGTAGATCTGCTTCAATAACAGTTCTTAAATCTTTATTGTCTATAGCTTAAAAACGTCCATGACCTTTCTCATCTTCAAGATTTTCGTTTCCATCACGAAATTTTTGGAACTAGTGCCGAGCTGTACGTTCACTAATTGACCCTTCGTCAAAAACAAATTTGATATTTCGAGCAGTTTTTGTTGCTTTACGTCTCAATTTAAACTCATACAACAAAATCGCGAGAATTTGCTTTTTTTCCAATGCAATGCTCGGCTCAAACTCGGATCATTTGTTTTCTGTAGAGATTCCCTGTAATTATTTGACCACTTTTTAACAGCTCATGGTGCAACACATCCTTCTGATCTCACCAAATATAGAGCATTGCCTTCTTTCCGTGGATATTTCGCTTTGGCGTCGATGTTGAGGATCGGCTGGGATCGCAAATAGTTTTTCGACGTTTGGGGTTGTCAAAATAAATCCATTTTTCATCCCTAGTGACGATGTAAAAACTTCTTTTTTGTTGTCTAGCAAGCAGAATTTCGCAGGTGGTTTTTCGCCTTTTAATGTCTCTTGGCTTCAGTTTATATGGAACCCATTTTCTTTCCTTGTAAATCTTTCCTAAGGCTTTCAAACGATCGGAAATGACAGATTGAGCACAATTTAATGCTTCTGCAAGTTGCTTTTGCGTTTGACATGAGTTTTCGTCCACCAATGCCTGCAATTCTTCTTCTTCTTCGAATACTCTTGGTCGTCCAGAACGCTCTTTGCCCTCTACATCAAAATCACCACTTTTAAAATGTCGAAACCATTCTCTGCATGTTTTATCGGAAGGAGCATTATCACTTTCTACAAGGATTCGATGAGCTTTAGCTGCAGTTTTCTTCCAATTAAAGCAAAAGATTGACACTTCGCGCAAATGACGCTTATTTGGCTCAAATTTCGATATTTTCGATGCAGTAAAAAATAATGTTATTGATGCAAACGTATATCTTTAAGTATTGAATGTTATTGATGTCAAAACAAACCATTAAGCTTCGGTTAGACATTAGAGGTTAACGACAGTTCTAGTTATAGCTACTTGCTGCTAAATGGACAGAACTTTCCGATTTACCTAATATTACGAAAACTCAGGTGCGCTAACAAGTGGTAAAAGCTGTCATTCTCAAGATAAATAATTTTTACAAAGGAAGTTGTAGGTTTTTTTTTTAAATAAGGATATCTTGCTCTTTTTAAACCGTGAATAATACTCTTTCTCGATTTTATCTTCCTCGGTTTTTCTCTCTCGCTGAGACTTATCGCTTACTTTTCGATCACTCCGATATTTTTAATCTCAACTACATCTTAAACTTAAATCTAACTTAAACTTAAACTAACATCTTAAACTTAATCTTAATGTTTTAAATGCTAGTACGCCTATACTTAATGTTCTACATACATCCGTCTGAATAGAAAATATTAGTTTTCCAGCTGTTATATTTGTGGGAAGAAATATATTCGATTTTTCAAAAATATTTTTGCATTAATTTTTCGCAATATATGTAATAAGGAATAAAACATGTAAATTTGCGTCCCATTTATTATTCTAATAATTATCTTACTATCTGGAAAATATAAAACTGACAAAATATATTTCTAGAATTACATTTATTAGCATAAATCACAACTAATAATCTATATATCATTGTTATATCTATATCTATATCTATATAGCGCTTAACGCAACATAGAACATCATTTTACAATTATTTATTATTTATTTATAACTATTTATTTATAATTATTTATTAAAATCAAGTGGTTTATATATTTGAAATTTTTTTATAAAATTTATAAAAATTATTAAGCTTAACTAGTTATTAACAATAATGAGAACTTTATAAAAAAATTTATAAAAATTTATGAAAATATAAGGATTAGGAATCTATGCAATATTAAAGTGCGTTTGGCAATTGTTTGGAATACAATAATAAAGTGCTCGAATTCCTTATGTTCCTTTGACGACTTATTGACGAGTATTGGGTGAGTTATAATGAACTGAGATCTGAATATCGTAAAGAATCGAAAGAATCTCGCAACATATAAGTCCAAGTGTCAAGTGCCTAAGTGCTAAATGGTCAGTCCTTGCTCGCTGGCATCCGCGTTGCCCTTTTATAGCCAGGTGGTGAGACACTCCCGCGCGAGTTCTTATCACCTTATTAGAAGAAGGGGTAAGATGTTTCACATGACATAAGAGTAATAATCGATAATTATGGTCATAGTATTTGCTATTTATCTATTGTTCTTTTAATTCTCACCGGTAAAGAAACATCCGGTGTTGTATTGGTTACGTCTGGATTGAGGATCGAGTAGCCAATATATCCGGTCAAAATTTTATTGAATTTAGAAGTTATTTAAAGTTACGTGGACGTAACATTCGCGTTGCTTGCTGGAAGTATATCCTCGAGTATAATTTTCTCAAAAGCTCGTAACAGTGATTTTTTTATCGTGAATTGACTAATTCGTGCCTAGTCTCTTAGGCTTGCCATCGATATTCTCTCGACGATATAATCGATGATTTTATTTTCGTCAATCGGCATTATTTTTTCGTGGACATACTGATGAAAGAGTTCTTGTTTCATTCGTTTTTCAAATTGCTTTCTTAATTACATATTACTGGGGCAGTGATCGTACATTTCTCGCATTCTGCCTAATAGAGCGTTCACTGATAGCTCAATGTGCTGTGGATTATTAGGGTGCAAAAGTTTCCATCGTTTTTAAAGCAATATCTTCTATTAATATTATTACATTATTATTATTATTATAAATGACAGTATCTTCAATTAAAATATTTTCCGGCATTATCCTACTATTTTTTTGCCATCTTTTAGACAAAAGATGGATACCGTAATAAAAGAAGTCTTTACTCTTAGAATGAATGAAGTTATCGATGAATTGTGGCACTTCTTCAACAGCGTGTACCAGAAAGACTGCTGCGTAGAATGAAATAAGTGAAAATCCGATGGGACAATATCTGGAGAATATGTCGGATGTGATAGGACTTCTCATTACATTATATTAAAGTTTCCCGGGTCGTTAATGCAACATGGGGTCTGGCATTATTATACAGAGGATTCACTTTGTTTTGTTTTGTCGCAAGATATGGTCGTTTCTCGATTAATTGTTCATTCGACTGCTTTAGTTGTCGATTGTATAATTCCGCGGTGATAGTCTGAGATGGTTTTAGTAGCTCATAATACAGCACTTTTTGCATGTTCCATCAGATATACAGAAGAACCTCAATGGATATTTCGTTTTGGCTGTAACGTAGAGGGTTTTCCGGGATTTGCCCACGATTTTTTGCGACTGGGATTGTCTTGATAAATCCATTTTTCATCTTCAGTCACAATTCGATACATCGGAGACTTATGTTTGTGTTTATTGAGCAGCGAAAGGCAAATAGTGACTCGACTGGTAATAGTGTTTTCGAGTAATTCACTCGATTGAGTCGAATCTTCTTGCAATAACGCTTCCGAGTCATCCAAATTTATCTCTTGTGACCGCCCAGTACGCTTCTTGTCTTTCAAGTAAAAATCGCCAGTTTTAAGGCGTTGAAATCACTCACGACATGAATTTTCAGCAATCGTTCCTTCACCATAAATTTCGCAAATGTTTCTGGTTGCCTTGGCAGCTGTTTTGCACTGATGAAATAAAAACATGCAAGGACGAATATGCGTTTTATCATCTTTATACGAATTAAACGAATTAACTTTCGTCTTTATACGAATTAAAAATGCTTATGTCAATGTGAATGAGTTATGCATCAGTCTCTATGCAGATTCACCAATACTGACATAATCTGACAAAAATGTGTCGTAACTTTTATGTACGAGGGTCATTCAAATATAACCCGCGGATTTTTTACCTGCGGACTCAGAAAGAGCCGCAAGCGGGCCGAGATGCTTCAGGCAGTTAGATAGAGATGTGTGGAGGGGAGCGACCCCACGCAACATTCCTCAGTTGCTGTTCCCTCGTCGGTAGCACCATGACTGAACAAGAGCTACCTACGACTGTTGTGCATTATCATTCGATTTCTCGCTAACGAAGGCGTCAAACCAACTGAACCAACTGAAATTTTGACCAGACTCCAAGCACAGTTTGAAGATGGTACCCTGTCAAGAACACAAGTGTTTGATCAGGCCAAAACATTTCGCAGTGGTCGTAATGCTGTGGAAAACGAAAGTCACGAACGAGTCGTCCGCGATCGAGTGTCACTGATAAGAACATTCGGGCCGTTCGCGAACTTGTGGAAGATGACCGGCGCTTAACTGTTGTCGAAATCTTGTCGGAGGTGGGCATAAGAACTGCTTATCGCAACAAACGACGCCGGCAACCCATTCGGGACGTTCTGCTTCTTCATGACAACACGCGGCTTCATACAGTAGCCTTAACCCGCGATAAACTCGGAGAAATGTACTGGACACTTCTTGAACCACTCTTCTTACAGTCCCGATTTATCCCCATGTGACTTTCACATGTTTGGACCCCTGAAGGAGGCTTTAGGAGGGGAAAGATTTAACGACGACGCAACGGTTGAGCAGTACGTGCGCAATTGGCTGTTGGAGCGCCCTTCTTCTTTTTTTGATGAAGGGATCAAGAAGCTACTTATCCGGTGGGGAAAATGCATTTCCGTTGAAGGGAACTATATAGAAAAATAATATATCGCTTTTGTAATTTCATCTGTTACCAATATATCTGAAAAAAGAAAATCCGGTTTATATTTGAATGACCCTCGTAAATAATTTACAATACCATCTACGAGGATAGTCCCAGAAGTACCCGGCCTGACGTATAGATGGCGGTTATTGTTTGAAAAGAATGACTATGGTAGAAAGTACCAACCTTATAAAGCTTAAGTTTGAAGTTTGACGACTCTACGTTGTTTAGTATTTGTTTGGCAGCCATCAATAGTGAACGCTCTCAGTGAATTTGTAAACATGGAAAACATTGGTCATCATTGTGTGATATAATACTTTCATTTGAAAGGCCTCCAATATCAACCAACCAATATCCAACCAATATCAAAGCGGAGCTAGATTCTACTCTGGGGGAGCAGTCTGCTCCTTCGTTTACAACAGTAAAATATTGGGTGGCAGAGTTTAAACGAGGCCGTACGAGCTGTCAAGACGAATACAGTGGTCGACCAAATGAGGTGACCACGCCAGAAATAGTGAAGAAAATCCACAAAATGGTATTGGATGACCGTCGACTGAAAGTGCGCGAGTTAGCAGACATGATAGACATTTCAAAAAGTGCTGTACATCGCATATTGACTGAAAATTTGGACATGAGAAAGCTGTGAGCAAGATGGGTGCCGCGATTACTCACAATGGAACAAAACAGCGTCGTGAGGGTGTTTCAATCGAGTGTTTGGCGAAGTTTCACAGCAATAAAGCCGAGTTTTGGCGTCGATTCATAACCATGGATGAAACATGGATCCATCACTTCACACCTGAGATGAAGGAACAGTCAAAACGATGGACTGAAAGGGGAGAATCGGCTCCAAAGAAGGCGAAGATGGTTTCATCTGCAGGCAAGGTCATGGCGCCAGTTTTTTGGAATGCGCGTGGGATAATTTTCATTGATTATCTTCAGAAAGGAAAAACAATCAACGGCGAGTATTATGCGAACTTATTGCAGCCTTTGACTGATGAAATCAAGAAAAAAACGACTGCATTTGGCGAAAAAGAAAGTTTTGTTTCATCAAGACAATGCATCAGTTCACATATCCGTTATCGCGACAGCCAAAATCAATGAGTTAAAGTTCGAATTGCTTCCTCACGCACCCTATTCGCCAGATTTAACCCCCTCGGATTATTTTCTGTTTCCAAACTTGAAAAAATAGCTCGGTGGTAAAAGATTTGCCAACAATGAAGAGGTGGAGTCTGCGGTTGATGGCTATTTTGTGAAGCTCGACGATTCCCACTATAAATAGGATATCGAAGCTATTGAACATTGCTGGGAAAAGTGTATTGAGCTAAAAGGAGACTATGTAGAACAATAAAGATATTTTTTCTCAAATTTTTTGTGTTTTCTTTGTTAGGTCGGGTACTTCTGGGACTACCTTCGTACAATGTCTTGCGACATTCGCTGTACGTTTGAAATTTATTCACAATATTACTTGCGGTAATAAATACAAATATTTGACTATTTAGTCTTATGCTCTCAGTTCATATTGACTAGGAAGAGGGGTTAAAATTTTTCCCTGTTACAATCTAAAGTGTTCCATTTGCGCGCGCCTTTTTTGTTTTTTATATATATTCTATAAATTCTATAATGTTACTGAAAAGTATTTGGTACCTTGGATTATAACAGTGAAAAATTTTATCTCCTCTTCCCAGTCAGTATGAACTAAGGGCATAAGACTCGATAGTCACAAATATTTATATTTATTACCGCAAGTAATATTGTGAATAAATTTCAAACGTACGGCGAATGTCGCAGGACATTGTATTGTCGTCAATATTTTTTGAAATGGAAGTTGAAAAAGGCATCATATTTTCTCATTTTTTCATCCAATTTAGGCAATATAAAAGGAAATAATATCCATATATAGGAAGAAAAGATTTTCTAAAAATTGCTGATAGATGTTATATAAATTTCTACAAAAGAAAGTGCGATAAAAATTAAACCAAATAAAAGAAGGTAAAAAAAATTAAACCAAATAAGAATAATTTCTATTAAAATCTAAAAAATATTTCGTGTTAAAGAATTTATATTAGAAGCGGTTATATTCAACAATATCAAGAAGAGGTTATATTCAACAATATGAAAAATAATAGACATAAACTGAAATCAGTAGTGCCAACTTTGTTTACAATTGAGTCGTCGTTAATTATGTATAAAAGAAATTTCTTTTTCTATTTATCACTATAATATTTTTAGACTTATGTTGTATCACAATAACTGACTCTTTTATAATGAAGTTTACTTTTCACTTATATAACATTACTTATAACTTATGCTCTACGCGCTCGGACAGCAGTCTTACTTCCTCCACAGTACTGACTAAAAAAACTGTGTGTAAGTCCTATATATAATTTTGGGACTTACTGGGTTTTGGGAAAAAATCTGTGATCTTAAAGTCTATCGGAACTTATCGTTTGATTTTTCCAGGTATGTGTATCTTTTCCTAGGGTTGATAAGAGTATCTTTTCCTAGAGTGGACAAAGGTCTAACAACTAACACTATCCAACTGTCACTCACCAATCGGAATGAAACTTTGCTCTCTTATAAAGCATTGAAAATATTGAAACTCCGTTTTTTATTTTTCCTCAAAACGCTTTTTAACTTCTTGACTGTCGGAGGCAAATTGTACCTTGTGGGACAAAAATGCGTTGACACAAAGTAACTCTGATGGTCATAAAATTTAGTTTTCTAAGGTTTTTCGGGTTGCTAAATTCAAATATATAAAAATTTTAAAATTCAAGATGGCGGATCCAATATGACGGACACCAATTTAAAAAAATCAACATATTTTTCATAAAACTCGATATCCTAAAGTTTTTTGGATTGCTGAATCCGAATATATTAAAATTTTAAAATTGAATATGGCGGATCCAATGTGGATGACATCAATCTTGAAAAATCAACATATTTTTATAAAACTCTGTATCTTAATTTTGGAATTTTGGTATCATATTCGGATTCAGCGACCCAAAAAACCTTAGGATACCGAGTTTTATGAAAATGTGTTGAATTTTTGAAATTGGTGTCTGCCATATTGGATCCGCCATTCTGAATTAAAAAATTTTGATATCATATTCGGATTTAGTGACCCAAGCATTAGAATCTTAGAATATCGAGTTTTATGACCAGAGTTACTTTGTGTCAACTCATTTTTGTCCCACAAGGTACAATTTGCCTCCGACAGTCAAGGGGTTAAAAAGCGTTTCGAGGAAAAATAAAAAAACCGATTTTCAATATTTTTCAATGCTTTATAAGAGAGCAAAGTTTCATTCCGATTGGTGAGTAACAGTTGGGTAGTGTTACTTATAACTACGATGTCGCAATGACTTCTATCGTTAGGACAAATATAAGAAAAAATCCTAATCGGAACGATCCCTGAATCATAGATGTATGCTTTGAGTTTATCTATTTGATATACCTAAAGTGAGCAATGTTCACACAATGATGCATCATGTTCTGGACAAAGACTTTTCGATAAAAGTATTTTATTGAGGCATTAACTTTACAAATGCTAGCGCCGTGTCTCCGTCTCGGAGACAGTGTCGTTAGCCTTAAGTCAGCTGCTCGGAGACAAAGCGCTAGGCGACATGTGTACAAACGTGCCGACAGACAGGGAACTGCTGTGCGTGTATATGTGATCACGCACGCACACGAAGAAATCACGGCATTTTATCACGGCTCGCTGACATTAAAAATTGCTTATGACGAGACATGAAATTGCCGAATCTATTAGCTGGCAATTTCTGATTCGTCCACGGTGGATTGATCGATGAGAGCCAATGCCAAAAGCCCACCTGGTTTTATCGAGACAATGGTTCGGCACCTATTTTTAGGAGATTCGCCGTTGTCCGAGACTATTATTCGATTGTCTCTTTCGACTTTCTACATCAAATTATCTTAGTCTACGCTCTGCTAATTTTGCGACTTTATAAACTCGGGTGTTATCTTTAGCAATCTGCTGGTTGCCGTGCGTGCGCGTTTGCGAACGGGCAACATCTTTGTCCAAAGCCGTGGACAACGCCGCCAATTTTTGCTTGTATCGCGCTATCGTTTCTTTTGTTGTTATTCGTTGATTATTATTCATTATTAAAGTTCATTGTTTCAACATTGCTTACCAAACATTTCCCTCTTGCCTCACACCTTTCTTAATCGTCGTTAAGCGCGAACATTTTAGTTGCAACTCGCTCACGTATCTAACATATCACATGACTATAACAGAAGATAACGGTAACTAGAAAAATCGGCGTCAAACTTAAAATGATAAAAACTGCAATTATTTTTACCAACTTAATATTTAGCTAAACATAAATACTATTATTGTATCTCTTTGACGACTGGATGGATTATGTTTTAAGTAGATTTAAATAATTTACTTTTCAGATAAATGCAGAAAGAACATGAAACGACTAAATGATTTAAAAACAAAATATCAGACATTAGGAAGAGGTTTTGCATCAGGTATTGAGACGGCTATTGAAATAAAAGTTAAATAAAAGTTAACATTTCTTCTGTATAAACTTATTTATATTAAACATATTGCAAATTACTACATTATATATATTTGAATATTTATTATGATGATACGATAAAGTTTAATACGATAAAGAATATTAAATTTTTATATTTAAAGTAAACATATAAGATATTATTTTAATCTAGATGTTTATAATTTGTTTCAACAAGAAGTGTTAAGGAAAATATTTGAGACAATCTAAATATTTAAATGTTTAAATATTACACTTAAAGTGTGAATACTTGACAGCGTTTCAAATATTTTGTTTAATATAAATAAAAGAAATAAGAAAAAAGAAAACTTTGGAAAAACGGCCGGCACAAGAAATGAGATCTGTTTGAATTACCTGCTTAGAGTAATTTTGAAACATTACACTACTAGTCTGAAATTTTGCAAATTTTTCAATCTACTCTAACAGAATCTAACACTTTTTAGGAAAAAATCGGAACGGATTCCAATTAGATCTCTCAGCAAATGATCTATACAGGTCTCAAATCTGCATAAATTTTGGGATATCGGACTAGATCTCAAACAATAGATTCTAAAAACTGTTTTATACGGTATCCATCATACGTATAGATCTTTCGCAGAAATTATTCTCCGCCGAATTATGGCGAGTTGTTGCGACGAATTTTCTACGCGTATAATTTTGCAATAAACGCTCCTCTCTGAAATTATTAACACTTCACGTCACGCAATAAGCGTTTTAACAATAGTTCGCGGTAGTTCCCGGGGAAAAGTGTTGCGTAAGCGGGAATGCATGTTGTGGTTCGTAGATAATGCATAGTTTGAAAATTCCAACTTTTCGAAGAGTTTATTCTCGCAAGACCATATTTAAGTGCAATTCCTTGAATGAACCATCATATTTTTCTTTCTGCTTTGGAAATATGTATAATGTGCGTCTCTTTCCCTCCCCCCTCTCTCTCTCTCTCTCTCTTTCTCTCTCTTTCAAATACGAATTATTTCTCAAGCTTCCATTTCGTTCCCGAGAAAAGATACGCGGCATCTTTGGAGCGGGATTTTATTGCACAAATACGCCCGGCGCTTCGTAAACTATCGCGTCTCTCTTGATATTTATTTACTCGTTTACTTTTTTAATTTCAAAGTCTCATAATCCATGACGAGAAAAACTGGAATTGTTTATCACCGCTAATACAAGTCCCCGGCCTGCTGAATTATTCATAGTGGCTGATGTAGTTTTGTTTATGGATTACGTATAAGAGGAAAACACGAGGTGTTTCAATTCCGGGCCTCAGTCTTTTTATCAGTGACGGCACTCCACTTTTCGCGGGGTTTCACTTCAATGGTATTTTCTGCGCTCGATGTACTATGATACACGACGCGCTTAGAAAAAGTAGTAAGGGCGTAATTTAATTGAAAAAAAAGGAGAGACCGGGAAAGCGACGAAGAGGGACAGGGAAAGGGGGTGGAGCAGGGGCGCAGGCTTTCTCGATTTAATTGGAAGTCTGAAAGCCGTCTATGGACTAAGGTCTGAATTCATCCTGGCGCGATTTTAAAATTGACCGTGCAAAAACTTACGACAGCGAGACGCGGTGAGATAAATGAACTTAAGCGTTGAATTACAAAATACGAACTTTACAATGTTACGATGTTAGGCGTATAATCCAATTACCTCCGGCTAACTAGTTACCTCCACCCTCTTTAAAATCAAATCTGCGAATAGATTAAGTTGTTACGTGTACGCATATGAAAAACGCGTCTCGCGGATGAATAGATATTGGGCTTTTAATGTACATTTGATCGCACGGGCTCGATTTCAATTCCTCGCTCGCCGAATCGTTATTGATCGCTTAAAAGTGAATACAGATGTTAAAAATATCGCGACACGCGTTGAATTCGCAACTCGAGCTATCGTTTACGCATTCCAAGTATGGCCGATACTCTCGCATTCAGCGATGTTTTGCCATCGCGTGACGGCGATCTGTGGCGCGGTCCTTTGACCCGCATTCTTTTGCATCTGTATCTTTTTCGCATTAGTCAAATTCGTTCGTCGTGTTATCTTCGGAACGCGTATCTCAGTAATGCGAATTCATAAAGACGCCGGATTTAATCAAGCACGCGACTCAAAAGTAGCGTGAATATTTTCTTCATGTACAGCAAATAGACCGTAAATACTTCCTTCTTCTCTCTCCTTTTTTTCCTCGCGCTCTCCTGGGAAAAACTCATCTTTCGCGTTTAATTGGCTTTCGCGTCCGGGATGTCATTCGGGAAATAAATAAATCCGCTTTCTTGTATTCGCGAGAGAAGAAAATGCGAGATAATGAAAAATCGACTGGCCCTCCGAAAGTAACACTCCTGTGAGCGTATAAGTGCGGCCATTATAGTAGGATATCTCGGGCTCTCGTCCGGAAGGTGGAATCAGGGCTTTCGCGTTCGTAACGTGGAAGAGGCGAGCTGGGGGGGGGGGAGAGCGAGAGGAGGAGGCAGGGGAAAAGGAGGAGGAGAGATGCCGGTCTGCGAGGGATTACGCTTCCCTGCGTTATCTTTCCACGATGGTGCCTTACCGTCCGCGTCCGTTCGTTTCCGGGGCAATCGGGGGTAAGTGAGGCTCTAATACGTCCGTTTCCCCGTACCGACAGTGCCTTCGATTCTCCTCCTTCTCCTCCTTCCCTTCTTCCGCCCCCTCCGTCGTCCCGTGCGAAACTCGAATTAAAAATTCTTTTAATCCATTATCGCGTGTGCGCGCTACGCTCAAACTGCAATTATCGTTGAATAGCCGATCGATCGTTGTGAAATTTACACGCGACACGGACCGACGGACGAGGAATTATTCCGCGAAGGAAGCTCGCTCAAACAAATTCCATTACCCGGTCTGCCCGGCTCCTCCGAGGAGCATCGCAATTACTCGGCGACAACGGTACTACGAATTTTTATTTCCACGCTGAGCTTCCGAGAGAACTAACAAGGGTCGTGTGTCAGCCTAGTGTCGCATCCGCGGGCTACGCGTATAACCTAAGTACCTCGTGTTACGACCCAAACACGGATAGGTACTACTCGAGGGTTGAAGGGGTCGGCGGAATTATTAACGAGGCAGCACACGGCATCCCCTGGCATTAATATATGAGTACAATCACCGCCGTTGCGCCGTTGAGCTAGGCCGGCACACTCATCGCGGTATGCGCGCCATCCCCGGCAATCCGTGCAAAGTGCAAGCTCGAGAGTCTTCGACCGTGGAGGGGAAAAAAAGAACACACACATACGCGAGAGCACGCGAGAACGCGAGAACGCGAGATTTTCGCGAGAAATTTGTGTATTCGATGCGCGCGAATCGTTAGACGCTTTAGCTTTTCTCCTCCTATCCGTCCCCGCCCCCGCCACTCTATACTCACCTTATACTCACCGCTCGTTCTCTCGTAAGCGTGCGCGAGCCGACATAATAAAATTGCATTTTTCAGGCCGCAGCTACGCGCGGCGAATGCGCGCGGTTTTCGTGAAATCGGATAATGCGGCACGAGCCATACGCGTATGATACCGTTAAATTCGGCGTAACACAAATACCTACATTAAGCGAGGCCATTAGATACGCATAGCACGCTGCGTATAAACCATATCATTTTCCCTAGGTTGTTTCGTGCATAGCATACGTCCGCCACGCCACGACCGGCCGACCGATAGTCGTGTTTCCGTGCGAATTAACGTGCGAGCCGATCGCGATTCTTGATAAACAGAAACATGGCCGATAGCGGGCTGGGAGGGAGGGAGGGAGGGAGGATCGAGCGATGCCAAAATCCGTGATGATTATCGATGTAAAAAGACGGACGTATGCGTACCTATATATCACGGAACAACAAGAGAGGGAGGGCTCTCGCGGATGCGCCGCCTATAATATAAAAGCCGAAATAGCTTTGGATATCGTAAACAGCAGTCACCGTATTCGTTCCTCGCGTTCCGGTCTCTCTCTCTCTCTCTCTCTCTCTCTCTCTCTCTCTCTCTCTCTCTCTCTCTCTCTCTCTCTCTTTCTCTCTCTCTCTCTCTCTCTCTCTCTCTCTTTCGCTGTGTATACGGCCGCAATTTTCCGCGCGAAATTACGTTGCCGAGGCCGGGCGGGCCGTAATGTACGTAAAAAAGGCGCAAGGCGGCCTCATAAAAATGTAGGAATTATTCCCATCGTGCGCGTGCAGCGCTCGCATCGCGAGGCCAGCGTGTCGAGAAACGGCACGATAAAGGCTTCGGAAACAGAGAACGGATTCCCGTTCTCTACACAAATGGATCATAGTTAATATCGGCGGAGGAATTCGAACGTTGTCGAACGACAGCAGTCCCCCGCGAGATGCAGCGTTAGACTTCCTATGATAAGAATTGCGACAAGCCGTCGGCATCCACGATGTGGAAAATACATAATATATTCGAATAATATCGGTTTCAGGTATTTTATAAGCTTATATATCCGTAAATTTACCATAATTTCGTAAAACAAAATTTATTCATAAAATACAATAATTCATAAATAAAATACAATAATTCATAAAAAAATATAAAATAAATTCTGAAGGGATCCTAATGAGTTTAATTAAAGCTTAGTGCTCCAATCAAAAATATTTAATTAATACAAAAATTAAATTAAGACTAAAATTCGATTTACTCTTTCTCTTTCTATATAAAGTCAGGGTTGGGAAAGGTGTTTTATAAAAGTATTTAGTTATAGTTTTTTTCACTAAAAAATTACTAGTTACAGTTACAAGTTACTGATTCCGAAAAATAACTCGTTACAATTAGTTATTCTAAAAGTAATAATTCGTTACTTTTTGTAATTACTTTTTTGTATTAATTGCGTATTATTATTTTAAATATCTTGAATCTTACATTTCAAGTATTACTAATTTATTATATGCTACATATTTAATTATGTGCTATATTATTTGATATTGTCACGTCGCGATCGTGAGTGTTTATGTGTCCACCGTGCGAGTATGACATGCCAGAGTTAATCGATAATCAATAATCACTGAAGGCATAAGCAGCATCTATGAATTATTTCATAGAAGAGTTACGTGGACGTAACACCTCCCCCTTAAGTCATACAGGTGAATTTACAATGAGACCTTCCATCATGTCTCCCTTATCTTTTCCATATTTCAGTACTTCCTCGCAATGACGTTCCATAATATGTTGACAAGCTGAAGAAATGATTGGATTCAATTCAACACGTTCCGCTTGTTCCTTTGTGAAATTTCCAATTGCAAGCTTGCTTTTTATTCAGGTTGTCTAAATTATCCTGCAGACAGAGGATTTCTTCTCCTTTTGCAGTTTTATCACAATAGAGTGACGCTAACTCATTGAAACATACTTTTTCGATTTCAGGTTGTAAATTAACATTTACAGCACGCTGCTTCATAACTCTCCTAATCTCTTTCAAACAATCTGCTTTCAACGTCATATTTTTCTAATATGCGTGCCTGTACAAGCACGGTAGAACGAGAGATCCTGTTTCAGGGTCCATTTGTTTACCATCATTGGCCCAGGCCTCTTTCGCATGGCACAAATTCACAACGTCAAATCTACACGCTTTATACAATTGTGGGTCAAGTTTGAAGTCTCTGGCGATAAAATATTGTATTTGCACTAAAGCTGTCTCACAAACTTCCGTCATCCTCTCCGTTCCTAATTGTTCCATCAAACAAGATATTACTCTGGCATCTCCACCATGCACGTCTCTGCAAGCCAAATTAACCACAGGTTGACGTTCTTCCCTTAGAACCGGGTCAATTCTCCAATCTTCACCGACATCGGCTTCTAGGATTAACTTCTCTAACGCTCTTTCGCATCTTGGTGTAACCCTCGATTTCTTTTTTCTCGTCCTTGTGTGCTCCATTAAACAATGTATTGTAGCATCGCCGACTTCGAAGCTGTTGCAAAAGGTTGTGATGTCGTTCGCACAACCGTCTACGATGTCCGGTGACAATCTGTAATCCTCCATCAAGAGTTTTCTGTGATCGAATATTTCCGCCTGACAATTTCCATCTATCATGCTGTCATTCTTCACAGCAGACTCCAAACAGAGCAAAATCTGCGCTAACTTGATTTCTTCTGCAGTGATAATTTCTTACTTATATCTTCCTTACAGGCTTTAACTAGACTTTTGCTAATTTTGTAATCGGAAGCAATGAGCTTCTCTCTCCTTGTCAACTGCTCTTGACATTGCCCGGTCATCGATCTATCAGTTTTATGTTACATCAAGCATTTATAAACCTGACCACTGCCAGGTCGGATGTTAGGACAGAATTTAGTGCGATCTTGAGTACAAACCATATATAGTTGCCGATCCAGTTTGATATTCTCAGCCTGAATTTCAGACACATGAAGAATATGCCTTCTACATTCCTGTTGCAATTGCTCAACATGATCTTGTAAACAAGCTAATATCTGACCTTGTGATATGTCTCTGTATGGCTGCAAGCTATCGCACTGGAACTTTCTAATATCATTTGCACAGTCTATCTTAAAGGGAATCAGAATTCGAAAATTATTAAAAGCAATCCACTCCAATCTCTGAATATAGGTGATACAATTAGGATTTCTAACCATTTCTCGTTTATCAATCAAACAAGATAAGTAAGCTCCATGGATATAATCAGAATTGGAACATTGTAAATTATCCAACTATTTGTTGCACGCTTTTCTAGCCAATTTCTCTACATTGTCTGTAATATTCTGGATATAGCCCCAAATTGTTTCTTGATACTTCTGATCAATTCCAAATATCTCAGTAGGCTTGAAGATCTGAATTCAAGTAGTACAAGTTCATCATTATTCCTACTTATATCTCCACAGAGATGATTTAACTTGTCACGACACTTGTCGTGATTAAACTTTATTTCTTAGTGAAATCATTACACCAATGTTCTTAAGATTCCTTTTGCACCGTGGCCGAATTTTTCTAATATTTTTTTTAGGCTCGTTAGTCACTTATTGTATGACGTGAACATCATAAACGCACAAATGTTATTACTTTCTTCTGCGTGATTTAGTAGCAAACAAAACGGCATAATCTTGCTACAAAAATCCCGAAAAGGACTATTCTTAATAACATTAGTTAATTTTACAGATTTTAATATCTTTATATAAAATATCTTTATATAAAAGAAGTTTGCGATTAAATGATAATATCTCCCAATTAGTTTAGAAATGATATATAGAAAACTTTGTACATCAGGGTGTCATCAAATAAAATCTTTTTTTAACTAATAATTATTGCTTCATAATTATTTATTGAAATTCTGTTTATGCAGAATTAAAAAATGTTCGGTCGATAATTATTCGAAGTATAATCATAAAACGTTTACAATTTTGCATGTCTTTAAAGTTGTCCTTAAATTCAAATTGTCAACGAAGATATAATCAATTACGAATATTCGTTATCTAGAGCAATATGTCGAATAAATTTTAAATAAACAAAAAAGCATATAACAATATATTAAAAATATAATATTAATATATTGCATATTATTGCTATTATTATTATTATTATTATTATTATTATTATTATTATTATATAACAATATTATATTAAAAATATAATATTAATATATTGCATATTATTGTTATTATTATTGTTATTATTTTTGTTCTTATTGTTGTTGTTATTATTATTGCTACTAATCCTATTATTATATTCTTCTTCCTTTCTAGGACCAAATCCTGTTTCCTTCGACATATTTGCCTCAGTTATGTTCCTGAGAAGCTGAGGACCAGCCTTCCCCCCATCTTTCAGGGGGTCTTCCTGGCAGTCTCCTGATATTCATATGATATTCTTTATGATTTTGGCCAAACGGTTCTCTTCCATGCGGTCCACGTGATCCCGCCATTCCCTTCTTTTACTTCGGGATCACCTCATTACGATCGAGTCGTGTATTCCCCGTGATTTACTTAGAGTACGCATCTCTGTTGTTCTGAGATGTTTTGTGCGGGCGGTATCTGCCCTTGTTTCTATCACGTAAGTCATAATGGGTCTTACATACGGTCGTGTACAAAATTAAGTGGATAAATTTTGGCACTGTATAAATTTTGGCAAATCCTCTGTTATTCCAATCTTGTAAATAAATTTTAAATTTTGAACATAAAATATTCTTGTCGACATGAAAGAACATTTTAATTTAGTATATATAATTGTAAAAACAGTATTTCTGTAACTGTTTACATATATTTATTCATATGGTTAGCATTTAGACCGTGGACAAAATTAAATGGACAAACAGAAAATTTTGTGTTGAAAATTCAAAGTGGAACAATATAAACAAACGTTGAGCTTTACCTAATATGTGATATTACGTCTTCGGTGTACGTTGATCCCAGTACAATCAAAGTTAATAAACAGACATGTCTAAGAAAAGAGTTTTCCGTTCATCTGCGAAATCTTATTATTTCAGACTTCAGGCAAAAATAAGCTGAGTTATCGTAAATAGCCGAAAAAAATAAAGTTTCGAAAAGCGCAGTTCATAAAATTTATATAAAATATTTACAACATAATACTGTCAAACATGTACATGGTCAGGGACGGAAACGTAACACAAGTACATACAATGACAGAAGAATTGTGAGAAAAACTCGACGTAACCCATCAACAACGTCACGAAACATTGTTGAACAACTGTAATTAAACATTCTTCAAGAACTGTGAGACGAAGATTAAAAGAGGTGGGTTTAAAGAATTGTGTAAGTAGACGTAAACCATACATTAATAAAGTGCATAAAAAGAAACGTTTAGCTTTTGCAAAAAAATATGTAAATAAGCCATTATCATTTAGGAAACGAATAATATAGAGTGACGAAAATAAATTTGAATTATTGAATAAAAAAAGAGAGCACACGTGAAATCGAAGAATAAAGCTCTAAAAAAGCAATATGTTGTATCAACAGTCAAGTATAGAGGAGGTGCAATAATGATATGGGCAGTGCTGCGAGATCGGGAGAATTTCCGGGCATGCGCATTGAGCAAACGCTGTGGGAATCTCAGTACCGTATTAATTTAAAGGTATTTTAATAATATGGTGATGATACTATGGATTGAAAATTGCAATCGGATCAATCAGGTAATCTAAATCTTGGTTATTTAAGTTGGCCCACTTGTAATTTTCAATTTATAGTCTAATACGGGCGTAAGATCCTTCGTCTGAAAGAAAATATGAAGGAATTGTAGGGAGAATAGAAAAAATCTTCTGTGGATCCTCTGTCATGCGCTTTAGACTGTCAGAAGGTTTTGACATATATGTAGCTCTACGTCACTTCAGGCATGCGCTATAGCGTGGGAAATTCTCTTGATCTCGCATCACTGAATATGGGCTTGTCTTTCGTGGTATGGGATTGGAAATTTAGTAGCTATAGATGGAATCATGAATGCTGATAAATATATTGACATTTTAAATGAAAACTTAGAAGAATTAATTTTAAAAATGGATCTCGATAAGGAACGGATGTTTCAGCAAAACAATGATCCGAAGCACACAGCAAAGAAAACGAAACAATTTTTCTAGAATTGTAAAATAGAAGTTCTTGAATGGCCTCCATAAAGTCCGAACCTTAACCCAATCGAAAATTTATAGAGTTTACTGGATGCAGAGATTCCATTAGAAAAACGTAATAATAAAGAAGAGTTTTTAAATGAACTGCAACTAAAATTTCAAAGAATTGATAAACATTATCTGGAAAAACTTGTTGAAAGTATGCTACGACGTTTACAAGCGGTAATGAAAGCAAAAGGCTATAATACAAAGTATTAATATTTACTTTGTACTTTTCCACTTAATTTTGACCGTGCAGTTTTATGTTATTATCATTAATCAATAAAAATTCTAATATATTATTTGTTACTAGGTGCGCAACTAAGTTTCCGGGTTTTTTTGATCAATGAAAAACGGAAAATTTCAAGAGAAATACAAAAAATGGTTTATTCAAAGTATCGTCCCTCGCTAACTACACATTTTTGCCATCTCTCTGGCAGTACATGAATACCGTGACGATAAAACAACGCGTCTTTGGACCGAAACCATTCATCCACCCAATTTTGCACTTTTTCGAAATTGGCCAAGTGTTGCTCAGCCAAGCCATACGCCATTGACCGGAGCAAGCGATAATCGGAAGGGGCCAGATCTGGCGAATACGGCGGATGCGGTAGCAGATCCCATTTCAGCGTTTTGATGGTGTCCTGGACGATGGAAGTGCGATGGCACGGAGCATTGTCATGCTGCAATATCACTCGTTCGTGTCTCGTGTACCATTCTGGCCGTTTTTCGAGCAATGCATGGTTCAAATTGATCAGTTGTTGTCGGTAGCGATGTCCATTGACAGTTTCGCCTGCTCATTCAGCAGTTCGTAGTACACGATTCCTTTCTGGTCCCACCAAACGCAGAGCATTGCCTTCTTTCCGAAGCGATTTGGCCGTGCCGTCGATGTTGATGCTTCGCCAGGTGAAAGCCACGATTTTTTGCGTTTGAGATTCTCGAAATATATCCTCTTCTCATCGCCAGTAACAATTCGATGCAGGAAACTCTTTCTTTCATGCCGCAAAAGCAAAATTTCGGAAGTGACTCTTCGATTTTCCATCTGTCTCTCAGTCAACTCATGCGGCATCCATTTTCCTTCCTTTTGAATTTTTCCCATGGCATGTAAACGTTTGGAAATACCTTGGCGAGTCATGTTTAATGCCTCCGCAAGTTGATCTTGTGTTTGCGTATCATTTTCATCCAATAACGCTTATAGATCGGCGGCTTGTTTTTGGTCTTCCGGAGCACTCCTTATCCTCAGTGTCGAAATCGCCACTTCTGAAGCGTTTAAACCAATCTTCACAGGTAGTTTTCGATGGTGCATGTTCGCTGTAGTCTTCCTCAAGCAAACTACGTGCTTCAGCTGCACTTTTTTTCAAGTTAAAGCAGAAGAGCAAAACTTCTCGCAAATGCTGTTTATTTGGCACAAAACTCGACATCTTCGTTGTTAGAAAAAATATTTTTGCGTTGCGATATATGTTGGTATTACGACTGGTTATTGTTAACAGATGTCCAAGCTATAAAAAAAACACAACTTCAGACATGTATGTCGACTACATGTGTCGTTAGCGCACTCCATGTGTGAAACCCGGAAACCTAGTAAATTGTATCAAGGGGACCTTAAAATTGAAGAGCGATCTCCCTGGACGACGCGTCAATAAACAGCGGTTGATAGAGAATATTCTGCAAAACCATTTCGCTCGATTCGTAATATTAACAAAGTTATAGCACTATATAGGAAGTGGCATCTGGCGCGCTTAGTGCTCGGGCCGCACGTACATGTGCGCTTCGGAGCGACTTTTGTTTGTATGTGTTTCCCCTTTCATCAGTGGCCGTGGAGCCGCTAGCTGATATCTGCTATCATTGTTTAGTCATTCTTTAGTTGTCTAAAGAAACATCAGCTTTCTTAACGCAGAATACAGCTATTCGAAGACACCCTGATTCCGTCGACGAAATGATAAAAGAAATATCGGTTACGTATTACCATAAAAGCTCTACCAATAATAAGCCACAACATCAGAACTGTCCGCCAGGTAAAGAGAGAGCTGGTGCAATGACATCGAGCCGAAGCCGAAGGTACACTGCAAAACTTCCATCACGATAAACCACCTCTAACTGCCAAAGTATTGGAAATCATCAAGCCTATTTATGAAGATTTGTCATCGGATATTTTATTAGAACGATACATTGGAGGAGAAATGCAAAATAACAACGAATCATTCAATTCGTTTATTTGGACTTTTGCTCCAAAACATCTACATTCGGGGCCAAAAATTGTAGAAATAGCAACATTTATTGCAATAATTATATTTAACGAAGGATTTATGCCAATTTTAAAAATATTGAACGTGATGGGAGTGACCATTGGACAACAAGCGGAGATACCAAGTGGTATACGTGAACTCTCGATACACGGCTCGTCCATTCGGTCGGAACGGCGCTCGTCCGACTTCGCTCGAGAAGAAGGAGCGCAACATAGGGAAGGATTATCAGCTCTGCATGATTTTTTTGAGCAACAAGAAGGTTACTCTATGGATCTGGAATAGGTGATTGATCGTAAGTAAAACGCGTTTTTCTCGAAATCATTTTTTTCAAATTGGCGACCATGATATATCAAAAACCAGTTGAGCAATTGAGTCGTGCTTATGCACAAATCTTTACCATATATGTGGCTATAGCTCCTACCACGATGAAGTCAAAATTTTTTGTTTTGTATTTTTTACAGCCCTTCAAAGATGAAAAAAATGGTCAAAACTCGATATTCAATTTTCTACATGACGCCATTTTTTACATTTTCGCGATTTTTTTTCATTCTAGTACCGGCTATAGCGACATTCCTACTAATTAAGAATCTCTTTGGTTTTTTGTTTCAGATAAATAGAACTGCTGAAATCATGGTCGATATCGAGCATCGTTTTTTTCTTCGCGTTCTTTTCATATATTTTTAACATCGATTATTTGTAATTGTTTAGTAGTATAGAAATTTGCAAACGTATATAAACAACGTTCCTTTATAGGGAAAAAAGAGAAAATTATTATGAGATTGTCACGGAGAAATTCTAGTTAAATTGTTTTTTATTTTCTGCTGAACTTTCGTGTGTACGAGAGAGATATGATGTTCCATACATTCCATACACATTTATAGGAACTTTATACAGCGCGCATGCGCCTCTGGATTTTATCATCGTCGATACGTTTACACTCGCGGCGATATATTGAAGAGCTATTTAATTTGGCGTATTATGAGCGACATGAGGATCGAGTCTGGCGCAATCATTATCGACTCTATCATCCTCGAATGGCGGAGAGTATTCTGTAACCAGCAGAAGGGCGGCAGAGAGAGAGAGGAGGGAGGCAGTCAGCTCAACGGTCCGTCCGTTTTCCATCTCAATCAAAATGATCAGTCTTCCGGGTTTTCGCGTATGATTTATCGTTGTACTGGCGTTCCGCTACATAATAACGATCAACCGCCCTATTTTTCCAATCATGCCGCGGACATATTTTGTCGCGCATCCTTCCGGCGCGCGCGCGCGCGCGTCTCCCCTCGCGGCCCGAACGACCTCGATGCGATGCGATGCAATTCTTGTTCCTCCGCTGGCGAGATAAGAAGATCGCGCGGAGACGCGCGCCGCGTGATACATTCATGCCACCACAACGCAGCGAGTCGTAATTCAAAAGTATCGCGAAGCGAGCGGCAACGCTCGCCCAGCTTTCGCACGCTCGTGAGAAATGAGCTCCCTAAACGGGGTGCGGCGTGCCCCTTTTTTCCCGTCCACCCACTTCTCCTCTCTCCCGCTCTCGCTCTCGCTCTCTCTCTCTCTCTCTCTCTCTCTCTCGCTCTTTTTCTATCTATCTATCTATCTATCTATCTATCTATCCGGCTGCTTTCATCCCCTTGCATTCGCCGCTGGTGCGCGCACTCTCCTTACGCACACGCTCCGCCGGTATTCCAACGCGACATCCTCCCGCCTGTGTCGCCGGTATTCGAGGAAATTATGAGGCAACGGATTCGTGCTGTCTCGAGGAATTCCGTACACCAGAGACCACGAAAGCGTCGGGGATAGTACGAGAGGATATATCCCGTTACGGAGATTTTTATGTTCCCATTCTTATCCATGCGGGAACGACAAGACGGATGGCGCGCTACTTCTTAAGAGGCACCGCGTTTCGCGCATCCGGGACGCTGAAATCTATGAGAGCCGTCCTGCTCTTTCTTTCCCTCTCCCCCCTCCCTCTCTCTCTCTCTCTCTCTCTTTCTCTCTCCTTCTCGTTCTGCAGGGATGATTTATCTCGAACGGACTCGTATCATCGGGCCGCAATGCCGCGGCCCGACTTTTTGATGGACGTTATCGTACGTTCGACAATGTACTTCGCTCGCCGCCACGTGGGGCATTAATCGTATGTAATTAATGGAACCGCGGCAGATGTACAGCATTACACACCGCGTCGAACGAATCGTGTCAAGGGCGCGATATCGATCAATCTTTAATTAATCGCACGCGTAGCGCAGCGCGCTGACGCGTAGATGCGGCCTTTCAAAAATATGCTCCGATACGCAATTCCGAGAGGGGAATTCGCTCGAATATTAGCGGCCGAATATTTATCGAAAGCAATCGGCGTGCAAGGAGAGACGCGCTTAAAATATGCTCGTCACGTGTGCATTTTTACGGCTGTCGATTGGCCTATTGCGGTCGACGAGCGCGGCTTGTGTTATCGCGTGTGTACAGGACTGCGGCCAATTATGATCGTAAATTGCACGTGCCTAGATTAAATTAATGTAGATTTAATTAATGTTATTTACAATAGCGCGTTCTCTAGCCGGGGAGAATACACGGCGATGATGTCGGCACAATGCGCATTTGAAATTGTGGGAATTATCGTTCCCGCTCATTCTCATTCCCTCTCCTTCTCGGTGCGGTGGTTGTCTTTCGCTTCATAAATAGATCTTTGCGATAAAATTACGCTACTGAAAGAACGATCAGTTCAACGAGCGAGCCCAATGGTGACAACGGTCTTTCACGGCATTCAGTCACGTGAGCACTCGGAGCTCTTTACGAACCGCACGAATCTTCTCTGATTCTCTCCAAGAGTCTTCCTATCTTGCGACCTACTTGCGTGTCCACGGACATCGTAATGTCGTAGATCGTCTTTTATAAACGTGGGATTCCTTACATGCGATTCTCCGCGAACCGAGGGAAATTACGAGACAGTTGAAAATTGCGATGTAAGTCACACAAAAGGGGAAAATACTGTTTCCCTTTCCGACACACACATACATACATGCGCGCGTACACACACACGCGCGCGCGCGCGCGATTATCGCGTGATTATCTCATATGTGTCAATTAAAATTTACATTTTCGAAAGCTATCAACTTTAATTACGAGATTGGTACATACAGCGTTCTAAATCGTTCGAAAGTGATTCCATTATGCGTTAATTCCATGTCTGCACGAAGCATAATAATCCTGCAGTTATTGATCGTATCGTAAACATTATACCAGATTTATTATAAAACACATTTAGCGAGGAAATCTAAAACGGCGGAAGAGGAGAGAACGCACATCGATTCTATGAGATATTAAAATTTCCCGCGTATCGATATCGAAGCACCTATTTATTAGGTGTTTCGGTTATTTCTGAGGGATTTTTTGCAAAAGAAGCACGTTTATTTTTGAGAGACATTAAATTATATTTTATTCAAAATATTTCCTATCGCCAGCTATAACTTTTTTCCCACTTTTCGGGCAACAAGTGAATTCCGCGATAAAAGAAATGTTCGTTTTTCGAAGCAATCCACTCATCGAGCCATTTTTGTACTTCTTCATATGTTTTGAAGTGCTGATCAGCAAGGCTGTGCTGCATAGATCGAAATAAATGGTAATCGGAAGGAGCACAATCTGGTGAATACGTGGCGTGTGGTAGGACTTCTCATTGAAGTGCCGATAATGTCTCCTTAGCTGTTTTTGCAACGTGCGGACGAGCATTATCGTGCAACAAAATCATTTTGCATTTTCTTCGAGCTATTACTGGATATTTTTAGTTTAAAGCATGATTCAAATTGATTAATTGTTGTTGATGACATAACAGCAGTGACTGTTTGATTCGGTTGTAGCAACTTATGAAATATGACGGCTTTCATGTTCTACCAAATGCAATAAATGCCTTATTTCCGTGAATTGCGCTTTGGAGTCGATGGTTGGCCTGAACTTATCCACGACTTTTTACGCTTAGGATTATCATAGTGGATCCATTTTTCAACTTCAGTTATAATTTGATACAAGAACTGGTTCTCTTTTACGTGACGAGAAAGTAATGAAGTGCAAATGGTTAAACGATTTTAAATAGCCAATTCGGACATGTGGAATCCATTTGCCTTCTTTTTGAATATTCTCCATTGCGTGTAAACGATCTGAAATGGTTAATTTACCAACATTTAATGCTTCAGTTATTTCTTGAAACGTTTAAGTTCTCATCCAATAATGCTTACAATTCGACGTCTACAAACTTTTTTGGTTAACCTGAACGTTCTTTGTCTTTTAAATCGAAATCACTATGTCGAAATTGCTGATACTAGTACTCGCGTGTTTTTTAACTGATGGAAAAAAATAAGAATAAGTTTCTGAGATGCATCGATGGACTTCAGCAGCCGTTTTCTTCGAATCGAAACAATAAAGCAGTAAATGTCGAAAATGCTTTTCACCACGTTCCGTTTTAAATTGCACAAAAAATGTGGTTATGTTCACGAACGCACATGCTATGTGTGTCAAATTATTTGTAGAAATGTTCGAGCTTTAAAATAGCGCACCAACTTTCAAAATATCTCCAGTAGATTTGTAGCTACAACCATTTATAATGAGTCCTCAAAACTAAACAGAACATCTAATAACTCTCTTTCGTCGCTCTTTTATTAATCATAGCACGATATCATACAATTATACATTTATCATACAATTATACATTTTGGCATCGTGGGTGGATAGTAAGCGAACGATCGATTGATAGAGCCGTCTCTCCGTGGGACACAAGCGGAAGGAAATAAGAAATTTTATGGTAGAGCGTGAATTCACATTTCCCTGTCTGAGTTTCAACTGAAATCGAGTTTCGATTTCGAGCAAGTTTTAGAAACGTCTTCTCGATTCAATAGGGCTCGTATCCATAGAATAGGCTATACAGCGCGAGACAATCACGGAATATCCTCCCCCTTACTCTCTAATATTACGATTGAATCGAGAAAAGGGTATTAACAATAAAGATCCATACCGTGAAGAAGTATAAAATGTAAAACACTCCGCCTTATCTCCTTTTACCCGAATTGGTATTTTCGTAATAAATCGTAGATACACAACGGCGTTCAAATAAGTAATTCAATTTCCTCCTAATATATCGCGATTGAACTGTGAAGAGAAGATTATTATTAAATATTCGTAGCGCGCGTGTGTGAGGAGTAAAATGTGAAACGTTCAGCACTTTTATGCGGCTTGACATTTTCGTAATGAAACGAGAACACACGAGAATACAAGGCTCTAACATGGCTAAATGTTAAGAATCCCTATATAACTGAACATCGGGGAAAATTGCACGGTGACGTTAATTGAAACAGAGATTAATGAGGTAAAAAGTTGTCTTTTTCCATATGCGTTCCGACTGCCATCGTGAACGTAGCGCGAAGCAACACGCGGTCCGCTGGGAGGCGTTTGATCATATTATCGAGAACGAAAGCTATCTTCCAAACAATAAACTTGTTGTCAACCTCATTTACAACGCAGTAATATTTTTCTATCATGGGAGCCATAATTGCGCGGACTCCGTTATGGAGGCCTGATTCTTGGAATTTAAAGCAACATTTATCTTCTCCACTTGTGGATGATGAAATATAAGAGAGATCACGGATAAACGGCAGCAAGATTAATGTATCTCATAATGCACGGTGCAATAACTCTTTCTCCGGCCGTGAAAATGTGAAGTTCGAGATCGAATGTCGCGGGGGAAAGGAGACAGAAGGATAGAAAATTATGAATGAACCGCGCCCGACGGATGGGGGAGAGAGAGAGAGTGAGAATGGAGGAAGAGAGGAAGTAGGAGGGACAGAGAGGGGGAGAAATGAAAATTCTCTCAAGCAGAAGGAAATTTGTCATCTCACGCGATATCAATCGTCTCGGATCGTTTATGCACCCTGTGTTGTGTCGCGAGATACGTCGTGTGACGTGCGCGCGCGACAATTCTGTACTCTCGGGCGGATTATGTAAATGCTGGAATGTGTGTCTGCCTTTGAGATACGGGCGATACGAGGCGTGTCAGATTCGCCAAGTACCAACTAGTATAGGCGCGTCAAACGTGATAATTTCTTGCCTCGCGTTATTCCCCGGGGCATCTGCCACTCGCACAGTACGACGTTTCGCATTAAGTTCCATTCGGGCGTGCAACGAGGTTGCAGGGATGGGCGAGCATGGATAGGACCTATTCGGTGCGATGTCGATTTGAGAAGTTACAAGATCGTGCTGAGGCAACATTCAACGAGTCTTCCGACTGCGTGCACACACATATTTGCGAAAAATTTCTTTTCCCGATTAGGAGCGCATTAAATCGTCGTAATTGCGAGTGACTACTTGGTAATCGGTTATGATAGGAGCCGAAGTGACTACACAGGTAAAATCTAATGGATCTGATAGACGAGAATAAATAATGAAGATACTTATGTTTTTTGCAATTGGGGTTGTTTTGGAAAAAAATGCCCAACATACGGGGTGTCCCATTTTAAATGAGCCAGGCAAAAATCTCGAAAAAATGAAATATGAAAGATACTAAGAAACGTTTCAGACAAAAGTTGTATGGTTTCAAGAGGGGCATAAAACAACTATTTTATTTTGTTTACAGATGGCACCACTTTCGAGATATTCACTGATCATCATTTTTCTTAAATGGAAACCCCAATTTTTTATTGTATCATCTTTTTCCACCAACTAATTTGAATAACTTTTGTCTGAAATATTTTTTTATTTGCACAAAAAAGAACATTTAATTGCTGAACGTGTTAAGTGCTCGACATACTAGGAGGTACACGGTTGTGCTTCGGAAAGTGGCGTACGACCAAGGCGAGCGAAAGAAAATCAGAAAACTTCGCGAATTCGAAACGGAGTCGAAACGACTGCAGCAGCCACGACAAAGTAAAAGATAAAGCACTGAACGTGCGAAAAGAAAAACAGGAGAAGAGAGCATCGTCGCCGGCCTCAATCGTATTTATATTTTCTGCAGCTCTACAGCTGACAGGTAGTGATTGGCTGTAACCTTTTCATGTGGCGATCGCGTGTTTGCGAGCTGCCCGGTATATGCGGCTAATACGAGAGGAAAAACTTTGTTTTAGGCGTTCTGCGCTGGGGATCTCGATAGCTCCAGCGTTCAGCGACGAGATCTCAGCTAATGCTGAGCACGCGTTGATCCACGTATATCTTTCGTGATATTGATGCTAGAAGAATCTTTGCGGATTCTTCTGGAATATTCTTTCGCGAATTTATGAACCCCGAACAAATGTATTGTTACAATAGCACTCTGACTTTTGTTAATTTAATGATTTGGAAATTTCCAAAGGTCGATAAGTTAACAAAAATTAGGGCACTATTGTAACAATATGTTTTTGAGATCCAATAGAGTAGAAAAGTTTAGTACTCTTTTTTTTTTTCGACAAATAGTTAGCGAGATATCGTAAATTAAATGTCGAAAAAGTTACTAAGTTTTCCTTAAATATCTCAAAATATATTAGGCAAAAAAATCTTTCAGACAAAAGTTGTTAAAATTAATTAGTAGGAAAAGATGATATAATAAAAAATATGTCGAAAATGGCGCCATCTGTAAACAAAATGATATAGTTGTTTTATGTCTCCTTTGAAACTATACAACTTTTGTCTGAAATGTTTCTTAATATCTTTCATATTTCTCAAGATTTTTGCTTGGCTGATTTAAAATGGGATACCCTGTATTGCGATCTTGGCTTCTGTCATAACTGATTACCGCGCAAGCTCGTGAATCGCGATCATTTAATGCGCCTCTAACTTTATAGGAAAAAATTGTTCAAACTATTTTATTAAATAAGTATACAGTTGATTGATTAAAGATTGCAACACCCTTTCTCGTTAAGTTTTCCAACGCATTTTGTATCCAATAAAAAAAGATGTACCTCTTGAGAATCACTAAAAAACAAATTTTTCTATCAGACACGAGATATATTATAAATTTTATCGAGGAGAAATGCAACTTTTAATTGGCTATAAATTCGATTTCCATTGTGTATTCCTTAGAGTTTTTTTATATTTTCTTTCTGTGTTATTCTCGTCACGCTAACGGCAAAATACATTTGTTACATTGGAATAGATCTTACTTGCGTTGAGAAGAGCCTAAAGGCTCGTCTATATTATTGTAGCTGTAAGACACGAAATGAAATATTTTCATTCGCTAACAGCTTACGTTACAGCCTTACAGCCTTACTCTTACAGCTATTGTAGACGAGCCTTAAGAATAAAACCGAAACGTTTAATATCGTATCATGTTTTATTTTGTTTTATATGATGACCGAGTTTTTATTCTTCGTTCTTGTCTCTTCTCTGTCCTTCGCGTTCTGCTCTTAAAGGCCTATTGTAGTTTAATGAGAAAACTTATCTTCTGAGAATCCTTCAAAACAAATTCTTCCATCGAATATCGGCCATGCGCCGAATAGCATCGAGAATTGTGACATCATATATTATTAATCATGCCTCATATATTGTTAATCGTGAAAATTTCATGCGTTTCTAACTTCACGAGGAACAAAAAGTGTTGGAATCGTCTCGTATACGAATATACAAGCGCCAGCAGAAAAGCTGTCCGTTATTTCTTGCACGACTTTCGAAACGCATCAGCCTTATCTGAACGAGAGAATTCTCTCGTTGGAAAACAAATTCTTCCACTGGACAAAACGGATGCGTCTCAAAGTTCACGCAAGAAACTACGGACAATCTTTTTATCCGTACACACATAAACGTATTCTGCATATTTTACACGCTCCCTCATGATTCATCATCCAATTCCGCCCATGTTGTCGTTATCGCTTTATCTTATGCGTTCCTACAACATTTTCGTCTCATCCTTTATTCCCCTTGCACGCAGTGCCGATGGAACATCTCACGTCTGGATTATTTTCCACGACGACCCATGACGAGCAAGCGCTCCTTCGCCGCGAGGAGTCTACGCTACAGGAGTCTGCGTCCTTCCTTATCCTTGACGCTCGTCTCTCGCACAGCTACTGTCTGCATTATTACTGACACCGTGTATCACGCGCCCTGCACCGCTCTGAATCGCCCGCATCTCTTGCTGCGCTATCGACGTTAAATCATTAAGCGTTATATCGTACGACTCGGGCTCGGGGCCTTTAACAACGACCCTAGAAGCAAACGCCATCGGTTTTGCGCCAGTGAGATACCGTATGCCGGCGCTCTTCGGCCGCGCAAGTCGCCGCCGGTATGCACCGGAACGGAGGGTATTTAGATCAAATCGCTGCGCCACTACGTACCGGCCATTCTATTACGCGCGTCGACGAAATGAAATCTTTTTCCCCCATCGAAGGGAGACGAAAACACACGTACGCTTCTCCGGAGCAGTTCCGCGAATACTAATTCCGAGGATATTTTCATTTCCTCCGGCAGACACCGTTGTTGAAGTATGGCCGATGTGCGTTTAACCCCTTCGGTAATATGTACACGGAGAAAAAGTATCATTCTACTGTTAAGAAGAGCGATTATTCGGTTTACTTGTCTTCTTTTAAGCAATGGTTATTTCAGCAACAATCTTAGCAAACTTAAAATATATTTATCAGAAATTTGAGAAAAACTCGTTATTATTTATTAAAAAAAAAAAAAAAACGAAATTATTCTCTTTTCAGGAATATTATTGGGTTGTTCGGAAAGCAATTTCGGTTTTTCGCATAAAAATGAAAGACGATATTTTCAATAGAAAGAAAAGTTTTAACCCTTTGCACTCGGAGCCATTTCGTGGGTTATCTACCAACAGCTCGGCGGCAATTAGGCTTTTTAGGAAAATGTGCAAACAAGAATTGTGTTATATTAAATAGCGTGTAATTTTAAAACCAAGTAATTTATTGTAGTGATATTTGGTTTATATAAATCCATATATATTGAGGAACATATTCATGGTAAAAAAAAAATCAAAATTTTATATTTGATATTTTTCTAATGTATGGTAATGTGTAAAACAGTCACCGATATGCACTGCAGGTTCGTTTTGCCATTGTTCTGTAAACTAAATAAATGGGTCAGAAATTTCGAATTGTAAATTACGAAATGACAAAATGAAATTTATTAAAAGAATATTATTTCGTCAATTCTATTTTTCTGACTTAGTGCAGGTAACGATCTGTGCCGCTCGATACTTCAATACGATCAGCTTTCAAGTTTGAAAATCTCTTTCTCTTAGGCTACAGCCTAAGGCTTGCTTATTTATCTTCTCAAATGACACCATATCATGTGGTGCATCACCAAGAAAATATGTATTTTTGAAAAATTTGCACTCGCATAAGTTTATCCTGTATCATCGTCAATGAAGTCTTTATGTTCCTTGAAAGGGGACATTCGAGTGCAAAGGGTTAATCTGTTAAGTATTGACCATTTTGTTCTAACACCTTTTGCTATCTTTGAGGTAATAACATGATTCCATGCTCGCTAGAACTTCTGGTCCTTATTGGTAAAAAACTGAATTAAGTGGTATTTGACACCTTTATTTGAATCGAAATTTTTATCATCCAAAGAATTTTTCAGTGACCGAAACAAGTGATAATCGGATGATGCCGGATCAGATGAATATGATGGATGCGGTAGCAAATTTCATCTAAACACTAATAGCTTCTGACGAGTCATTAAACTTGTGTGAAGTTTGGCGTTATCATGATGAAACGCAACACCTTTACTGTTCGCCAATTCTGACCTCTTCTGCTTGATGGAATCATTCAATTTGTCCAATTGATGACAATACATATTCGAATCAATCGTTTGGTTGTTTGGTAGCAACTCAAAAAAAAAACCATTCCTTTCCAATCCCACTAAACAGAAAGCATCACTTCTTTTGATGGATATCAATTTTCGATGTGCTTTGAGCTAGTTCATCACGTCTATTCCACGATCTTTTGCGTTTAATATTGTTGTACATAATTCAGTTTTCATACTCAGTTATACGTCGCTTCAGAAATGGATCGCTTTCTTCACGTTTCAACAGCAAACAGCAGATAGTAAAGCGACGAATCAAATCTCTTTCTTTGAGAATACGTGGAAATATCGAGTTTTGAAACGAAACCAAGTTTCAAATGCTGATGCACGGTCGAATTCGTAAGCTCAATCTCTCAGCAATTTCTCATGTTGTTGAATGACGATCTGTGTCCACCAATATTTTTATTTGATCTTCATTAGCCTCAACTGACCTTCCAGAGCGTGGTGCATCTTTAAGGTCGAAATTCCCAGAACAAAATTTCGAAAACCAATTCTGACTGGCGTTCAGTTAACACATCCTCTCCATACACGGCACACCATTTTTTTCTTGCTTGCGCTACATTTTTGCCTTTACGGTAACAAAGCAAAATGTGACGAAAATGTTCACGTCAGTTTCCATTTTTGATGCGACGCTAAACAAAAACAACTTGATAGATTCTAAAATGATTTTTTTTCAGATAAAGCTTGAAATGTGCATTGTAAAAATGTAAAATACTTTTCTGATTTAGAATAGAAGGTTAACTGCTTAAAAAGACAACTAATACCATCTATTTGAAAAAAACTGAAATTATTTTCCAAACAACGATATAAAACTTACATTCTACATAGGAAGCAAACCGAATTCTTATCTTAATTTAATATTTTTGTCTTAATTTAATATTTCTGATTGAAGTACTAAACTTATTGGAATTCAAAATATATTTTAAATAAATTTCATGTTTACAATAAGCTCACAAATTTATGGACATTATAAATTTATAGTATTATAAATTTACACATGGCTTATACAAATTTATAAAATATTTGGAACAACTAACATTTACTTAAACACAGTAAATATTTTTCTCTATGCAGAGGCATCCAGCGGCCGCGAGAACAATAATCGCGACAGCAGTTATGCGTAAAGTATTGTCATGCGCTACATTTAATCTAATAAAGTAATTACACATGATACATAAAAATTGCCATACTGGCGAATAAAAGATTACTTTCAAATGCAAAGTCCTTCATTAATAAGAAGGTAGAAAAACGAGCTCTGAACGGCCGATAACTATAAGTCGACGAAAAGAGTACCGAAGAGATCAATCGGAAGCGATTCCTCAGACGCTGTAAAAAGGGTCGTGTGATATACGAACCATAATGTAGACGACACGATTGAAAAGACATCTGATAAATCTTTGACGGAGAGAGACGCTGTGTGCGCGGTGCGGCGCGGCGCGGGCCGGCGACGGTGCGCCATATTGGTAGCTAATAGTAACGGGCGCGATCGTAATTTACTAAGGAGGTATCTGTCAAAGAGATACCATTATCGGTCGCCTTAATTGCCACGCAATATCGAAACGTTAGAGATCGGGTGTCAAAAGTCTCGCGCGGCACTCTCACGGGGCGAGCAAAGCGCGTGGTGCGCATCTCGCGCTCGTCTAGAAGCGCGACTAATTAAGCGACGCTACATTCTCATTGTAATCAGCAGCGCGGCATGCGCGAGCGAGCGCGTGATTAATCGTCCGAAAACGGTCGCGATAGCGTTTTTATATTGTCGCGTAAATAAAGCCCAGAGGGGATCGCAAGGAGAGCGGCAGACCGGCCCGCCGGGGAGACTGAAACGCAGGCTGCGGGCGATAAAGAGCTGAAAATAGGTGTGCCGGCGTTTAAGGTCGCGTATAAAATCGTCGCGGCGCCGGTAAATGCACGCGGCGCGCGCGCTATATATCGTCGGGGGGAGGGGGGCAGGCGGGCGCCGGAGGGGGTTGGCAGGGGGGCAGGGGTGCCGGGGAAAGTAATTTGTAGCCGCGCGCGCCAGACTTCGCGCGCTTCCTCTTTGCTAAGTTTTTTGCAAGCCGCAGCCAACCCCTGGCTCTCGTAGGTATAGGACCCGTCCTACATTTCCCTGCTACTTAACACATTGATATCGCCAGCACCGGCGCACCGGCTGCTATAATGATCAGCGATCGCCATGGCGCGCTGCGCTGCTGTTGCTGGTTGTCCGCCGTTACGCGAGCCACTGTGAAAAAGTCTGATTCCATAATTAATTAATGTCAACGTCGGTTAGGTTGGACGCATTGATCTTCCCTCCTTCCCTTCCTCCCTCTTTGCCCGCCTGCCCGCCCGCCTGCCTGCTTTCATCGGCCGCATAAATTACACGCTACAAAACGGTAATCTAAGCGAAACTCGCTCCCCCTCTGCGTCTGTAAACGAGTTTACATTCGAACCGCTTGTTAATCTCGTACCTTATTTCTTCTTTCCTTCTTTTTCTCGGCGAGCTCGCTCTCGTAGCTCGCTCTCTTTCCTCGACTAACCATTACGACTACGTGGGATAAAGGGCGAATATATCTCCTCGGCCTCTTCGGTTATTAATCGTTATTCATTCGCGATAGCACATTTTGCGCGGCATCAGGCTGCGAGCGCGTTCGCTGTGCGCGCGATTTTTCTCCGCCTCTCTTTCGCGGGAATTTTGATCGTCGTTCAACTATCACGCTTTAGAACAACGCGTCCCGAGTCAAGCTTTTGCATTGATTATGCGCGTCCGAATTATTTTCGGACTATTTCTCTCCGCTAATCCGTAGGAATTTATTTGTTACGCGATAATTTTGCTCGGTCCGTACTAGTTTCGAAGTCACGGCATTTAATTCTTCTTCAGTCGCGTCATTACCTAAGTAATAACGGTAACATATTTATTTTGTACTTACGAGTAACGCTATACGTCTACTGGATGTATTTTATCAACAAAAGAAATATATATTAATATATAATTTAAAATTAATTAAATCAGAGTTGTCTAGAAAGTTGTACCGATTATTCTCTTTTTTGTTTCGCTTTTAACATAATTTCCACATACCGAGGTCTTTTGGAAACGAAAAATTGTGACAATTAATCAGATCAAACTGAGAAGAAAAGTCAAGTACCATTTTGCAAAAATCGCAATAGTTATTAAGTTATCAATAATCAATAAAATAACCACATCTAGAAGTTCTTTTAATTGATAACTTGAAAACTTGCGTTTTATTTGCAAAATGGTAAGACTCTTTATTCAGAATAATTTTGTTCGGATCTAACCTACAATTACATAACGATTATTTTATCTAGCGATAAATATGAGTATATTGAACTTTGAACCCTGAATCTTGAATCTGTCGCTAGGCACAATAGCCGTCATATAATTGTAGGTTAGATCATTCTAAAAAAGTCCTTTACCATTTTGCAAATAAGTACGCAAAATTTCAAGTTATCAATTAAAAGAGCTTCTGGATTTGGTATTTTCAATAATTGATAATTTACCCATACAGCACACAAAGTTGAAAAACGTTGCTGCAACGTTGGAACAATATTGCAATGTTGCAGCAACGTTTTACAAAATGGTACTTTTCTTTTCGGTTTGATCTGATTAATCTTCAGAATTTTTTGCTTCTAAAAGATCTCGGACACCGTTGATTATCCGACCGTTGATGACCGTTTGATTATCCCTGTATAATATTTTAAGTGGAGAACTTTTAAGTGGAGCAGTAGAGCAAATCGAAGAAGCACTTGGTGTTTTATTGCCAGAATTAATACATCAAGATTCGTGCTCGATTCGTCAGACTAATATTTAATCAACGAAAATAGAATATATTAAAAGTTTATCGTTGGCAAGATCTTTGGTACGTACATATAATTAAAGTGCTCGCATATAATAATGTTTGTCATTTCAATAAAACCGTCAAGGAATTGGTCCAAAATTACTTATGAAAATGCAAAAAAATTAAGCGTTTGATAGTTTTATATGTTAAGTATAAGTTTATATCGAAAGTGTCTCAATAGGCATAAGATGAAATATCCCCATCGCCATGGGACAAGCCAAAATCTGGATTGTTACAATGCGTTGAAGATTTTCTATTTTTTCTATTTTTTTCAGTGCCAATATGTTGCAATGGTCAGACAGTTATAAAAAATTATGTTTTTGATAATTTATCACTCCAGAATAAGTTTAAAAAACTTAATGGCCGTTCGCTTTCGCTTAGGGGTCACTGGCTTTTCCTCAATTTCGGCGCTTGTCATTGCTGTTTCATGCAATACAAATTAATGGTACACAGTGTCGCAAGTGTTTTTTGTCACTTTTTTGATGCATTTAAGAGTTACGTTTGCATGCAACGTAAAAATGAGAAGAAAACTATCGGCTGTTGCGCACACGTCATGACAGTTCTCTGGTTCTTAGGATACGGTCGACAGTTGTTCAAAAATATCTACCAGCTTTGGGTGACTTGGGTGTTGTCTTTGAAAACAGTAAGCTAAGACGGTCTAAAATATTTTCTTTATTTGTTAGTTATTTTTATGAATTATTTAATAACGTTTACTTACTTATGGAACTTATTCCTTACCATAATTTTACTTTCTTCAAAAATAGCTCAAATGACCTTCAAATGACCTCCACATATAAGACTTCGCCAAAAACACAAATCAAACGCGATAGAGAAGAGTAAGCAATATTTGTTTACACGTTAAACATAATCTTTATTTAATACTTATGTGGATTCCGTGGTACCTGAAGAGGGCAGTTGGGGACTCATGATAATTTCAGAGGACGGCCGTCCCTTTGTCCACATGATCATGAATTATTTTTGTCATCATATGACAGACATATTCTATCATTTTTATTCGTTCTTCCATTATACTCATCGATTTTTCGTAAAGCAACATTGCACTGAGTAGAGCAATTCACTGATATTGTAGGAAAAGCGGTTTTATCCTGTTAAAGATAAACTTATTCGTTTCATGTAGACATATATTCTTTCTGTTTCTCAGCAAAATAATAAAGATCCTGTGAAAAAGTTCTAACCTTATAGCCTCTTTGGCTCGTAACTCCTTACGACGGTCCTGAACACAGTTGGTGCTATTGACACATTTTATCAATGTGTGCTGCTTTATCGAATAGGAGATGAAATTTTTATGCACGCTGTAGGCGGAAACCTCATAAAATTTCACTCGACTTCTTTGCGTCACATTGATCTAAGAAACTTATGCGTGAGTGAGAGAAGATTGAATAAAATAGTGCAATAACATATTTTCAATAATAAATTTATGGAATGCATATGTATGTATCTTTTATTTATTTTATTTCTATTATATTATTATTATGGATTTATTCTGTAAATTTATAGAACACATAACGTATGTAATCTATAAATTTATTTACATACATACATGTAGAGAAAAGATTGTTTTGGAGAATTCACGTAACGATAAATGAATCAAACGTGTTTCAATTAAAAGAAACAGTTTCCAGTTTATACGAACTAAACTCGATTTTAAGAATCAGAAATTCTGTTTCCTTTAACCAAAATGCGTTCGATTCGTCCTTTGTCGCGTACAACTAATTTTTCTCCTCCTTGTACAAACAATAAATAAACAAGTTGGTCTATAGAATCAACTAGAATGACGAGTAATGTCGATGTACATTCGACATAAAAGTATATTAGAATCAAACAACGAGTCACCGTATCACTTACGTCGCAACAGTGAAAGGATATTTCTCGAGAAATAAACAACCACTGTTTCGTTTAGTGTAAATAAACGTATGAATACGTAACATTTTTCTTCACATAAATATCGCGATTTTCGCAACGGCACGGCGAGAAGGTTGGAAAACAGCTGGAGCGCGAATCCAGTATTGTTCGGGCGGAGTGAACAACGCAACGATCGTTACGTAAGGTTTGCACGACTGCAAGGTCTGCTTTATTTTTATTTACGCCGACTCGGGCCGCCAAAGTTTGCCGAGGAACTAAATTGGCCTTCTAGTAGGAAACGTCGCAGTAATTAAAGTCATCAGTTCATGGTGTCGCAGAATAGTAGACGAAGTGCGCCACTGCGATAGCGAAAAAGATAAAGATAGAGAGAAGGAAAGGAGGGGAAGTCAGAGAGAGAGAGAGAGAGAGAGAGAGAGAGAGAGAGAGAGAGAGAGAGAGAGAGAGAGAGAGAGAGAGAGAGGAAGAGAGAGAAAAGGACGATAACAAGGTGAGGAGGAACGAGTATGAAAGGGAGAAGGGAGAGAGAATGAGAAGAGAGGCAGGAAGAGGAAGAGGAAAGCGAAATGAATTTCATGTGTCCATTTTTACGTGAGTTTATGTAAAAATAGTTTGCGTCCTAACGTTAATTAAAATTAAGTGCGGTAGCGTTTTGTCCGATTGATCTCGTCTTCCATGCTTTCGTTCAGTTATTAATTCGGACTGTATCACTGTTGTGTATAACTGATGTTGTGTACACGCGTCGATATTTATATTATATTAACACTCCCACATCGCCCCTCCCCCCTTCCCTCAAGATTAAATGCGTACGCAATTACCGAGTTTGTTATCGAAACAGAGATGACATGAACAAACAAGAGAGAATAAACAGGTACTATTAAGAGAAAAAAAAAAGACAAAAGAACCAACGATAATATGACAACGACGGATAGTGTTATTGCGAGTATATCAAATTGTAAGCGTGCACGATAAATTATTCATTGGATCTGAGATGCGGTAAGTTTTAATTTATTTCCCCTTAATTATCTTTCCATTTGCATTACTTATGTGAGACGTGACAACAGCCTCGCTATAGAATGTGTCCCTTGAGAGACGCAGTTATAAATTTCTAGCACCTTCGCAACCTGAGTCTGGGGATATTTTCAATAAACGACTGCCCGTCTGCGCACGAATATTGTAGAGACTCTGACGTTATTAATAAACTCATTCGCCATATTTAATTATATACGTCTCTCCGGCACCATGCGTTGACACTCGAACTTCCCCTCTCAACGAAGTTTGGAAAATGTGACGGTTCAAATTGCTGGAACGAAAAGGAGCGTATTAAAAACGATTCTCCCGCGTCGGTAATCGACAGATCGCCAGCGCGCAGCGACAGCTTCGTGCTTGAATCCGCCGATGCAAAGGGGAAGAATAGGAATAAATAGGACGAATAGAAAAGAAGTGGCAAAAATCGCCGCGTTCTGCAGATCGACTTGTTCTTTTATCGAACGACATTATTTCGGGACAGAACTTTAGGCCGATAATCTCCGAGAGTTGTCACGAGACGGTTCGGCAAATGAGGGAAGCGTTAACGCGTTAAGTAAACGAGCGCCCGAAACGATAAAAAGGCCGGGTCGGGGAAAGGGTGAGGAAGAAAGGGAAAAAGGTGCGAGCAGTCGCGTACACGGCTACCAGATTATTTCCTCTCTCGGCGTCGCAATGCCATCGGCGAGCGCGCGGGAGCACGACGGTATCGCGACAGCCGTAATTTATAACTGGACACTACGATTTTATACGTGACTTAAAGCAGTTACATTCCTATCTTTTTGCTCGCCTGCTCTTAGCTTGTTGGACAAAGTGCTTCGGTCGGCGACGTCAAGCGGATTAGAACTTTCATCGGTCTTGCCGAGTCGCGCCGGCAAAAGCAGAGGGAGACAAAGGTTTCCAAATCTTCAAAAGATCGTGTCCTCTCTCTCTCTCTCTCTCTCTCTCTCTCTCTCTCTCTTCCTCCTACGTCTACTTTAAAAATAAGTTTGTTACGCTCTGACGTAATTTTTTCAAATAATCTCGTCATTATGAAATAAGACTCCGTTAAACGATTTTTGCAATTTTCCTAATGCCTTTGTCAGACGCGGAGGAGGTTGACATCGATACGTATATCCACCTCCCGACATTACAATCTGTTACGTAAAATCTCTTGTGAAATATTTCGCGCGAGAATATTTGCATGAGAATATTGCCTGTCGTTACACGTAAGTCGCCGATTGCAATTGCGGAGAGACCCAGAGAGAGAGAGAGAGAGAGAGAGAGAGAGAGAGAGAGAGAGAGAGGGAAATTTGAACGATTTAAAAATAAACGAAACGTCAAGGGAGAAACGTGACGCACAATATAGGTATGTAAAATTAAATTGCGTTCAATAATCAGCCCTCAGCATGAACTCATAAACTCGTATGTCGTATGTGCGTGCACGCGTGTGCATGTGTATGTTCGTACATTTCCGAGAAAATTATTCGCGATGACAATGACAAATAAATTAATTTGCAAATGAATTAATTTGTTTGAAACGTTATTTGTATATCTGAAACATTAACAATATCTGGAATATGCGTAATATTTTAGACGGATACCTTTATGGCCGCAGCGTCATGATGTCACGTGCCGCGACACGATGTGAAATTCATATTTGTATTATAAATTGCGCGTACGATTCGCCCTTTTGTAAAATACGGCTTGATACGCGCGCGCATATCTTATCTCTCTTTCACTTTAACTGGCCCTCTATTTCACTTTAGTTGCTCTTGTAACGATATTTTCGACGTAAAACGCTGATCGCGAGTTGCTGATGACTTAATATATAAAACAAGAACTAATATTGGCGCGGTGTGTATCGTACCATCTATCGATTATTATACCACCATCCCCATTCTCCCTGAACTTAGCGAAACCAATCAACGTCGGAGCAGTTAGGCAGGTTGCTCGCGAACTTTCGTTTCTCAAAAGTTTCCTTTCGCTCCTACGCGCTCCGTCAATTAATTAGATGCGTTTTGCTCGAGCGTTCTCTTTCGGCGTTTGCTCGAGAGGCTTTGTGCCGCACGGCCGAGCCGGAGGCGGAAAGTTTCACTGTTGGCTTCACGTCGACCAAATCGAGCTAGACAATAAAATGCGGTCGATATTACGAGTGCGACACAGTTTCGTCAGACAAGGTTTGAAGTTCGCAGTGATAGGTGTGTAATCGTCGGGGTAGGAAAAGAGCGAGCGAGAAAATTCGACCGTCATATTTGACCGACGAGATATTTTTATCTTTGATGAGGGAGCACTTTGTCATACACTTTTTTCCGGTTGTCGTGTCGCTTTGGAACACGATGTGGCGAATTGTTTTTGGTCATTGACTTGCTACGTAGATAAGGCGTTCCGCGTAATTCGCGGCCATTATTTATATAGCGTTATACTTTATGAAAATTTTTGACAATTTTTTCTTAGCGAGAATGTTGAAGGACGTTATTGTTTATAGTGACTTTTCAATTTCCAACATGATATATCTTTGAAACTGCACCTTGGAAAAAATTGAAGTTACATCCACATAAAATTGATTGAGAAAAGTTTATCATCTGTTTAATTGCTCCAAACTTAATTTGTCAAAAGCACCATTTTTTTTATCGCTTGCATCTTGGGAACTATCAATATCACGACATTTTTGTTAAGAAGGGAATGACTTTTCGTAAAAATTAGAATTGTGTAAACAGTAGACGAATGCACAACTTGTATACCTCCTGCTCAGAATTATTATTTCGATAACAAAGTTAAGATTGACTCAGAACGGGCAAATTGGCTATCGCGTTAAATTGATGGAAAATTCATATCGAATCTTATATTTAATATTATCATTACATTATTGATTTTATTAAAATATTAGTGTTTATATTATCTCCTGCTCAAAAAGTACCCGGAATGGGGAAATAAAACACAAAATATTCAATTATTCAGGTAAATTTATTTTATCATTTTCAAAATAATCTCATTCTGTGTAACACGTATATGCCAACATTTAATTCAATCTTCAAAATACTTTTCATAAGCCGATTTTGGCATGACCTTGAATTGCTTCAGCGAGTTCTCTGTTACTGCCTCAGTCATTTTAAAACGCTTAGCACGAAGCGGTAATTTGAGTTTTAGGAAGAGAAAAAAGTCACAGGGTGCCATATTTGGCGAATACGGTGCTTGCGGAATGACGTTAGTCGAGTGTTTGGCCAAATAGTCACGTACGAGAAGCGATGTGTGCGATAGTGCATTATCGTGATGCAAAATCCGCGTTGTCTTTCCACAAATCAGCTTATTCCTACGGATTTGCTCTTTCAAATATTTCATAACGTCCAAGTAGTAATATTTATTAACTGTTTCGTCCTCCGGAAGGAATTCTGAATGGACGACGCCACGACAATAAAAAAAAACGGTCAACATTGCCTAAATTTTTGACCTACTTTGGCTTACTTTGACGTGGTTTTCTGAGTTTTGCCTCATTTTCGCAGCGCCACTCTGAAGATTGTTGAATATTTTTTGTAGCATTTTTAATAAGTCGGCATAAGAAATTTCGTTGAAAACACAAAATTTAAGGCTCTCTGCTCCACATTATTCGACATCGTAAAAATCGCAGATGGTACCTAAAGTCGACTGACATAAATAGCTGCCACGAACAAACTAATTGACAGATCATGCTCTAATTCTATACAGAAGTTAAGCACAGTAGTACCAACTTAATCACCAAAGGATATCGAAATATAAATGTCATTTAAATGAGCAATTCCGAGTACATTTTGGGTAATTCAGAAGGTATGTTAACGTCGTGCACATCGAAATATACTGGCTTATTCATACAAAATTATCTTCTTAAAAAACAAAAAAGAAAAGTGCCAAGTATACGCGGTTCGTTTCAAAATTATTAAGATTTTAATATAAAAGTTACTAAAAAATTACAATCTTTAATATAACAAGACTTTTATGTAATAAATAAATAATGAAAAATATTGACATACTTTGATGTAATAATTATTTCTATAAAAATATTGATTAATCTTTCTTATTCATGCTTTGTTATCATCGTTATCAAAAGCAGCTGTATAGGTGAAGCTAGAACTCATTTTGTATTAATTGTCAGAGAGCATTTAAGTAGAACATTCGTCCAAAGGTGGATTGTAAGAAATGAATCACGATCTGCCGGCTTAAATCTACTGGATTTCTTTTTACGAGAATATATGAAAAGCTTCATTTATTCTTCACCCAAAAATAATATACAAGAACTTCATCAGCGAATTCAAAATGCAACTGACTAGATTCAAAGAAGCAAAGAAGAAAGTGTTTGCACTTGCGTAATTTGAAAATGTCAAGCATGATACAGAAATGGAAAGAGGATAGAATATTATTGTAAAGAAAGTAATAGCAAAATATTAATATAATATTGTACTGGTTCGTTTTTACCCACCGCGTGTGATCAATGGCACTAACAAATAACTTGTGTTGTGAAAATCGAAAAACTAAGTACTGCCTATCCTGTAAATCTAGAAATTTTTTTTTTAACATCCTGTATATACAGTGTGTTAAGTAAGAGCGTGTACAGCATTACTCGTAGTCGATAAGTTATACAAACCTAAATTTTTTTATCAGGTTCAGGAAACCTCCGCCTTTGGCTCTTTGATGAAAAAATTTCAATCTATGTCGATCTTTTGTCAGAGAAACACAGAAACCGCGATGAGTGACGTGTACGCGAAACGTTTCGAAGCCGTGTTTCTTTGCACGCACCTAAAAGGGCCAAAAATGTCTTATGCAGTGGCGGCCAAGTACATTAAAAAGTCGAAGGCGTTTGTTGAGAAGTGGGTGAATCGATTTAAAGAGTCGAAAAATGTCGACGACCTCCCAGATCGTGGTTCAATAGGGAAAGTGACCAAAAAGAATGAAAAACAGATCGTGACATTGTTTTCGCGGAATCCTGGCTTGTCCTTGCATCAAGGGCAAGAGAAATTGAAGCAAAAAGGACTGGACGTATCGCACGTTACTGTTCGTAAATATTTGTGTGCAAATATTTGAAATGGCGGAGTACATTGAAGAAACCATTGCTGTCCGAAAAACACGCTGCCAAATGACTCGCTGATTGGCCTTCACAATCGCCTGATGCTAATCTCATCGAAGATGTCTGGGCCTACATCAAGCAGAAGCTTCGAGGAAAACGTGTCTTCACTTGGAAGCAGCTCTCCCGAGAAATTCGACGCATTTGGAAGGCACTTCCCTTCAAATACGCCGAAAATTTGGTGGATAGTATGCCTCGGAGATGCCAAGCGATTATCGATGCTGGTGGTGATTGGACTCGTTATTAACATAATTGCGCATTGCCTTGGAACATGTCAAATGTATGTATGTGAAAAAAAAAATTGTTGAATAAATTTTTTATAAATAACGCCGTACACGCTTTTACTTAACACACTGTATATATATATATATATATATAGTATGTATATTGTAGGAAGTTTGTAGGAACTATTGTAGGAACAGATTTCATTTATTTTATATTATTGTCTTTCTTATGCTTGCTTTTATTTATATCTCCTGCGCGCTAAAGCGATAAGGCTTCGTTCTATCCCCCCCATTTCGCATCTAGAAAAGTGGCCGCGGTGGCGCTTAAGTAAGGATAGTTCATTAGAAGAAAGAGGCATAATTTTGGCGTTGACTCGTCCTCCGCCGTTTCTGTATTTTAAAACATATTTCTCTTTTCTTCCATCATTTTCGTTACAATATGTATACATGATGTCTGTCATAACACACAACAAAGCTGTATTGACAGAACGGATTAAAGTGAGTGGAAACGTCCGTTCCCTTTTTTGAAATAATCACGTTGAACAAATCAGTGCGAGCGATGTGGTAGGGCAGTGCGATCGCTTGGAAAATAGCTGACTGCGCGATCGTCTCTCAGCAGCGATCAGTATCGGATGACAGCGAAAGATGAAGAATTTTTTCTCCCGCGAAAATCTACGTTTAAACTTTTTTATTTCATTTATATTTTACTAAAAATTAGTTTTTCTCAAATGATTTTTTTTTAAATACGATCAAATGTAAATAAATTTTTTAATTATAATCACTTTTTAATTATAAATTTCTTAGCTTTTATACCATCGTCGTAATAATTATTATGTTCTTCTCTTATATTAAAAGAGAAATCAAGTTAAAATTGATCAATGCGATATCAAATTATAAATCGACAAAGATCTATAATGTAAATTTGCATCTTTGTGTCCTTGCTGTCCTCCGCCGAATGTGTATACACTCGAAGAGTTAAACATATAATAATTAACATTAAACATATAATAATTAAAAAGATCTAAAAGTTGCATCTACGTTTTGCTTTTAAACCATACACGACCAAAGAAAATATTTACTAAATTATATACAAGGTGTGTTTGAACTCTAGCGACAAATTTACGGAATAAATTCCACGTTGAAAAATAAATAAAAAAGTCTTAGATAAATATACATTTACAAAAGCTTAGCTTTAGAGATATCGTCTTCGGGGGATAACACAATGAAAGAAAGTGTGTCGCAATATAAGCGGATTAACCGTTTCGGTGCTGATCGCGCTCTTCTATTATGCGGAAAATGCGAAGAATGCGATCGAGCTCCTGTTTGTCATTGTAATTTCTGCATTCATTGCGCGTAGTTGCGTTTACGACAATCGTAATTTTGATTTGATTTAATAGTAGAAAAATTAAGAATTATTTTTTTCCAATAACTATTTTAGACAATGATATTTATAATGTCAAGCATTATTAATGTTATAAAGAAGGAATGACTGGTATTGAAAAATATTCCAGAAGGACCATCTACATCACTTACGTCAAGCAAACGTTTTGGTTTAGAAAAATTACCTGAATTCTTTTACAGTGATATGCAGTAATAAAAATGGTAATGGAGTGAAACGATTTAACTTAATTTATGCTCTTTGTAAAAAAGAACTTCACAAAATTTGTGTGGCAAACCACTCTTGTAATGAAAAATAAAAAAATATTTTATTCTTTTTATTATTCTTCTAAAGAATCAAAATGCGCATTTTACTCCGCATTTCTAGCATATATCGACCGCGAATGTAAGCAGCGCCGTTGTGCTTTCCGCAGTTTTTGTAAGAGGCGCGAAAAGTATATCAGCACTCAAACGGAATATAACACGCATTTTAGCTACTTTTGAAGATCATATCTACTAATATTAATAACTTCTGAATATTAATCAAAGAGTTATTCATCGTGACGTTGCTATATTGTTACTGTTTGTTGCCAGTAAAATTAAAATACATATTATTTCTCTTTGACATCATACGTGCTAACACTTTTGAAGAGCTTGCAGATATAGCGAAAACCGCGAATAATTTTTAAACAGTATGTATCTACAGTTATTTATTTGTGAAATACGATTTAATAAATAAGATATATTTTTTTTTTAATTGAGATTGTGCGAGAGCTATATTTCAGAAACTAAGCATTCGAGAACATATATCTACTAAGATTTTTTATTTTTCTTTTTTTTCATGTAGAATTTCTATCCTGTTCTTGTCAATGAAGATATACCCTGTATTTAATAGGACTAATAATCATTAAAAATAATTAAATCAAAGATTTTATGAGTATAATATATATGCAATAGTTTTCTGAATCGTTCAAAGTCTAAACGATTGCGAATAAATGAATGCAAAAAAGATCAATTTAAAAATACTCGTTTAATTTGTGCTGTGTAGGTATTCTTTCTCATTTTAAAATGCCGATGAAGATAAGTTTGGATGATATGTTTTTACTATATATCCTAAATTGTCAATCAACTAAAGTCTTTTCAGAGTGAACGTTTGATTTTTTTTTAAATATCAGTAATTATGCAGAGATAAGCACCATTTTCCAATTTCAATCATTCTGGAGTATGTCACCACTGTGAATAACTTTATAAAAATTTTAGCTAATATTTATTATTTAGTTATTAACATAATTTGTTAATAAAGGAAGTTTAAAAAATCTTATAGTTAATGCCAATGCTGAAGAATATAACTGTTAATGTATATTTGTATGAATAGTGTAAATATAAATAGTATAAGGGAGTATATATAATAAATAATAATGGATATATAAAATAAATAAATCTCTAGAATAAATAATATAGTTGCTAATATAGTATAATAAAAAGAATATAGTTGTTAATATACGTGTAAGAACAGTACAAATATGCGCAGCAAAGTTCTATTATTATTATTCTATATTTATACTTTTATATAGATATATATTTATAACATAGAGCATGGTATAAAAAAGTATATATTGTATAATATTAGTATATATATGTATAAATTATTCCCTGTGCTATTATCTATTAATAAAATTAAATGTTAATTTACAAAAGAATGAGGTACATTTTAATCTTCAAAATACTCATCAATATTTTCCATGACTTTCCTTCACTTTTTGGGCAGCTGAGTAAACGAATTCTCTCTCGGAAAGCAAATGGAGGCTTTTAAAAAATTGATAAATTCGTCAATTGAATTGATAAATTCATCAATGCTTCTGCGGATTCCTTCCACTGAATTTGTATTGAATTGTGTATCAGCCAGGTGATAGAAGCGACTGAAACAGATGGTAATTCGACGGGGCTAGGTTCGGTGAATACATCGCATGAAAGAAAACTTCTCAGTCCAAGGAACAAATAACATCTCTTGTCCCTTTCGCAACGTGTAGCCGAGTGTTGTCATGCGTCGTCACCATTCTGGAATCTCTGATATCACTTTTACAAGTTTTCTGCATCACAGCATCTTTTCCCAAAGCTGAACAAATCGTATCCGCGGCTTCGGCAGTATCTCTATTCAATTGAAACACGAAAAGAATACAGTATCTAATACATTGTTTTTCGAATGCCATGGTGTTCATTACTATTTTCAAAGGTTATATCGTCTATTTTGCCAAGATATATGGTGTTTTTTAAATGTTAAAATTGGCATTTCAAAATCCTAAAAGCACAAGAATTTTAATTCAAAACATTTTAGTCTCAGCGAACAATATAAGACTGTAATGTCAGAAAATTATATTCTACTCATTATATTTTCTTTGTTAATAACTTTTTAATAAACAACAAAGGCTGGTTAAAGTCTTTATCACATCAATCAGAGTGATGATCTTGATACACATCTCAAAATTAACGAAATCAGGAAATAGTCTCTATCTCTGCATAATTACCAAAATGTCTTTAATATATTTCGTGAGATTTTCATTCATAAATTTTTTCACGTGTTATTAGACATATTCTTCTATTTATAAGTAGTATTATCCATAAATATTGTACATAAATTATATAGTCTTCAAAATATTATTTGAAGTTTTTCTTAGGAATAGTTTTTAAAGCATAGTCAAAGCTAACCGAATATTTCTTTTTAATATCATCTAAATATATGTATTTCATTGATAATTTACGTTGCAGGACTAACCCGTTATATTCATATTATATTTGGTTTGTTAACTTATTTATTGTCTAGTGATTATTTTTAATTTTGCTAAATTGATATTAAAAATAAGTATGTTAATAACAATAAATCATTTAATAAATTACAATTGTCTTGTTGAAGATTATTTCTAAGAAAAATCTCAGATATTATTTTTAAACATTACATCATTAATGTAATAAAAATTTATTGAGCAGATATGTTTTTGAACAGAATGTAATATATATAAAATTTTTAATTATTAAGCAATAAATGTTTTTTAAAACAATCCAAAGCAGATTTTAAGATAGATTATTAAATGAATATCTGGAGTTCTGTCTCATTTATATCAGAAGTCGAATCACATCTACCAATTTTAATGTTCAGTTGAGACTAATTTATTTGCAATCTTATTTTTGTAGCCATTTTTAATAAGTTAAAATAGATTAGGTTATATATTAAGTTTGACGTATTTTAACTATATAATTTACATTATATAATCCAATTAATTCATAGTTCCAGTAAGTATATTTATTGTTTCTTTTTACGAGTGTAAATTCAAGTTTATTAAATATATTATTCAATCTCCGTGGCATCGTAACGAATTGTTATAGTTAACCTAGATAAATTTCAAATCCATAAATTTTGAAGCATGAACAGAATTGAGTGCAGACCCAGCTCAAATTTCGCAGGACAGCCATAGATTTTCCATTGTGTGTATCTACACATATATGGTATCTCATACGTTATTTACGTTTACGTTATCTACATGTGGATATAAATTATTATAATTTACATATAAATGTGCAACCCCATTCAAGATTCTAAAATTTTGCCAATTCGGATCTTAAGCTAAAATATTTCTGTTCATAAGATATGTGGGGCAAAACTGGATAGCAGTTTTATTATGTAATAGAATCCCAAGGAATCGATTGAGACCATCGTCAATCGGTTCAGCCATTTGGGCGATACGATGATCTGGCTTCCGATCAACTAAAGGTTTCGCGTAAATATATATGACCGGTCTCGCCGTCGCTGCCGCTTGCTCGCATACTTGGCGCGAAACACTACTGTGTCTCTTGATAAGAAATATTAAGGAGTGTCTTCTCAGTAGAATTTTCTCTGAACTCTAAATCGACCTCCTGGAGTTAAAAAAAATTTCAGGACTGAATATTTCCGAGGCTGCTTGGAATGTTTCTGAAATTTTATAAAAAGCTTCAAATGGATTTAATTCTCCACCAACCAGAACATTTTAAAAATATTTGTAAAGCAAAAAAAGCTTCATTTTTATACCTATTGTAGGAAGTAACAGATTTCATTTATTTTATTTTATGTTATTGCAAGATCTTTTTTATGTTTTCTTTTATTTATATCTCTCGCGCACTAAAACATTGAGGTTTCGTTCCGTCTCCCGTTTCACATTTAAAAAAGTCACCGCGGTGGCGCTTATAAGTAGTTCGTTAGACGAGATACGTGATTTTGGCGTTGACCCGTCTTCCCTCGTTTTGTACTTCACACAAAGAAAATATAATTTCTCTTTCATCATTTTTCCTACACTATTTTTCTAATGTAATATTAAAATATACCCTTACCATCAAAAAAATTCCAAAAAGAGAAACCTAGGGGTTGTGGAAACTCGAAGATATTTTTTTAGCTCCAGGAAATCGGTTTAGGGAAGTAGATATCATTTGTTTTTATCAATTTCACATCAGTTCGGAGAAAATCTCTCTGAGAAGACACTTCCCTAAACACTCTGTACATTCTTTGCTAATATTACTCTACATATATCTACTTTTATTTCTATCTTTTATTATTCTGTATTATTTTACATTTATATTTATTAACTTTGTACATCTCTTAAGTAGGTATACCTTAGGGCACCAATAAAAATTATCATCATCATCATCATCATCATCATCCCTTTCTCTCTCTCTCTCTCTCTCTCATCATCATTGTTATATTTGATACATCGCGCTCTACTAATAAGTGAGACGTAAAATAGCAAAGTAACACGCGAACGTTTTCTCGGTGTCAAGGACTTAACAAACTTAAGCATCTTCGCGCAGGATGCATCGGTTAAATTTATAATCAACGGACGTTTGGATAGGGCGAAATCGCGGTAACTGAAGAGTTGAGTGTTTGATCGCCGTAATAAGTTCCCGATTCGTTAGGGAGGAAAGAATTAATCAAAAAACTAAATCCGCGCATATATATATTGACGTCACCCGACGTCGTTCGGAGGCTTCGACTTCGCGCTCAAATGCACCGTACGACGATTACGTCGGAGGAACTCTTATCGGTTTTACCGTAGGAGAGCATTGGCTGGCGTGTAAACAGTCGCTCCGCGGTGACGGTAATGAAAATGCGCCTTTGACAATGTCGTTCGTCATAAAATAATCTTGGAGCCAGGGAACCGAGAACGAGTCTCTCCTCCGAGTCTCTCAAATAACGTTCCCCCGAGCGCTTGTTCTCTTCTCTCCTCTCTACCGCATTCCTTGCCCGTCTCACCCCACGGCTGGTCCGAACAGGGCGAGCCAGCCACTCTTTTACTTCCTAGCATCCGCCACACGGCGATTCCGGAGCCTCCAGAAATGGAATTTATTTTCCCTTTCGACTTTAGAAGCTACGGCTTCGGTGATTTACCGATATGATTTCGAGGAGAAGGAAATGACGGACGAGGGGCCGAAACACGAGAGGTGGTCGACGATATCACTTTACTTTTATAACGTCTCGCGTTTGCGAGAGATCGATAGATCGGCTTCTTTCAGGACTCTTCCCACCTTCTTGCAGATATCAGATTTTATCTCGTCATTAAAACTTTCAACTATTTCCTTGAATCTGCCGCGGAGCTAAATTGCGCTTTTCTTCTGGTAGTTCCGGAGTTTACGGACTAGCTCGATATTTTGTTTGCCAAACTTACGATACGATTCTTCCGCCGGCCTTTCTCCCGCTGTTTTCAACTGCGTCCATCACCAGCCGAAGAATCATCCAATAACGAGGAACGAAGAAACGCTCGGAAATATCGATACGCATGAGTATCCCCCTCCCTCTCGCCTTTTTTTACTATCTATCTTTCTCATTGAACGGATACCGGGAATCAATATTCGCAGCAAGGCGGACGGCGATTTATACTTAATTATCGACGATAAATCAGTGGCATTCGGTAACACGACGTGGAAAATCCGCGAGACGGCCGCGGGTGCCTTCGAGCTTCGTACCGTCGATCGTCGCTTAATTCCGCGGCTTCGTTGCTAGGTATCCGGCGTAATTCCGTAACGGCGGAGATTACTCGCACAGAACGAAACCGCCTGCGAAATGGACCGACCGAGTCTCACTCTTACTCTCTCTCTCTCTCTCTCCTCTCTTTCTGCCCCCTCCCTCGGTTAGATACGAGGTAGGTCGCTCGTTCGCTCGCTAGCTGACTAGCTAGCTACTCGGCTACCTTCCTACCAACTTACCTATCTACCTACCTACCTACCTACCTACCTACCTACCTACCTACCTACCTACCTACCTACTTCAATCTAAGACGTGTCGGAGCTGAACCGAGAACTAAGCTGGTCCACGCGAGAAGAACGCGCCGCGCAAAAAAGGGAAATTCGTCCTCTGAAAGCCGCGTGTTGTGGCAGCCTCAGGCGGAATCGCATTTTCGTGGCTGGCTCGTAGCTGCTATTGCTCTCGAAGTGCGCCACCTTCCTAAGAGGTGAGATCGATTCGTGGCCCCTCCCGCGACCTCTTGTTCCATGCACTTCCGTACTCAGGCCAACCAACACGCTCCTCGAGCGTGCGCGCCGCTTCTCCCTCTCGCCCTTGCTCCATCTCTATCAGCCCTGTGCGCGAAGCCTCGCGCTTCAATAGAGACAATACCCGCGAATGCGCTGACAGTTCCCCGCGATGTTGACACGCTGTTCGTCAAACATCCTAACGGGTTCTATCAGGCGTAAACGCGATTTCGCATTCGACATGTGAACTTTGTACTTAGGGGCCACGTGGGGCTGAGCTAGTGAGAACCCTCGAGCGATTATTCGAACGCGTAGATAAACTTCGGCTCGATCATGCTGCACAGAACGGTTCGCGGTCGAAATTAGTCGACGAATAAATGCTGTCGGTCGATACTTTCGTTCACATTCGTTTGCTCGCGATGTATCGCGGAACAGAGTGGAACAGGGCGGAGTTTATTACAACGCGCTATTGTTGCCGAAACGTTGAATATGCGAGAGAGAGAGAGAGAGAGAGAGAGAGGGAGAGGCGGAAGGGAGCGAGAAAAAAACATGTATGGCGGGGGAAAACACGGCATAGGTATAATTTCTGATTGCGAGTAGAAATATCTGGAAAACCCGGGTCTCGCAGCGCACGTCGATAGCTCGTCGATCTTTATTTGTTGTAGTAATAAGCGCTGGAATTTTCGTACAATTCGTCGGAGTGCGGATTTCGTTTCTCTCGGCGAGACAGGGGTTCGAAAGTCGAGCCATGAAAGAGGAATCAAAACTTTGGTGATTCATATCACCGGGAGTTACACAGTGTCACAGCCACGAGGAACAGATCAGGTCGTAAAGGCTATTGTGTGATTCGTATAGTCGCATCTCCCGATAACCTTCCATCCCGCTATTCGTCATTCGGCGTTTGCAAAATCGATGCAACCACAGGATCCGAATGATTCGCGACGCGGAAGGAAAACCGGGAGAAATGTGAAGGCCCTAACGACCTGACGGGATTTCCTATTCATCAAACGCTCTAATGATGTTTAGCCTATGTAAATCGGTATACCGTGGTAGATGCGGCAGACAAGACGTTACGCAGAATTGCAGGCGAATGTGCGCCGTGGAAATTAGAACCGTCGCGGTCGGGATCGTGCGCGCGTAGCGTCTCGCGTTTAAATCTCGCAGTGCTCGCAAGGATTGCGGCACTCTCCTAGCGGCAAATAGTAACGGCATTTTCGCCCCCGGCATAAGGGCAAGCAGCGACTACTTTCATCGACAACGCACGGCGCATCTACGTGAGAATATTTCAACGGAGTATGCACCGTTAATTTAGGCAAGAGCATCGTATTGATTTCTGATAAGGAGAAAGCGAGCTAGATTTGTACGGGGTGTTCAAGAACTCATTATACTGAGTAAACGTGCTCGATCAACATAGCAACATAGAAGAATCAACTCTGTCAGAGTTACAAACATTTTTCGGTTTTGGTAACGCAAGTCATTTGCTTACTGCATTATAATCTTTTGATAAATATGTTACCCTTCCCTTTCGATGATGTATCTTTTAGTGGAAAGTTGCAAATATGATACATGCACGATGGAGCTCCAACTCATCTTGTATATTGTTAGAAAGTATTTAAATAGAACATCCGTCGAAAAGTAAATTGGACGGGGTGGATAACCTCTTCGATCTCTCAAATTAAGTCCACTGGATTAATTTTTGGGGATATATGAAAAGCTTACTTTATTCTTCACCTATAAATAATGTACAAAAATTACATCAGCGAATTCAAGGTGCAGTTGATCAGATTCAAAGAAGTCCAGAAATTCTTGAAAATGTTCGCAATTCTATAATTTGAAGATGTCAAACGTATATAAAAATGGAAAGAGGTCATGTAGAACATTTATTGTAAGTAAAATAATAACAAAATAATGATATGGTAAGATACTTGTTTGTTTGTTCACTGTATGTGAGCAATCGAGGCACACAAATAATAACTTGCGTTATTGAAATCGAAAAACGTTTGTAACCCTGAAAAAATTTATTTTAAAACCTATGCATCATTAATAAACACTTTCTATGCAATATAATGAGTACTATCTATCCCGTAAGAGTTTGGGATCTTTTTTTAACGTCCTATATACATAGACTGCATGTTGCGCAAGAGATTGAAGACTATACCTAAGAGAGATAAGCTCTACTGCAAGCACGTTCGACCTTTGTCTAGCTTCATCTTTACTGAAAAAAAGCATGTTTGTCGATATTGGAAGGAGAATAAAGCTGTCCATTATATCTTGTCTTCAAACCTCTCATAAGAAGCTGCAATCTATATATATGTCTATGTATATAAAGCTTAACTTGCCACTATTCAGTTCAGACATTTTCTTTGTTGTGTACATCTTACAACACATTGCCTGTGTTCGACAAAAATAAATGTTTAGTAAAAGCCATTACACGTAGAATAATTTTAACTGTAGCCGTAAGGTCGTAAAAAAATTGACCAATCACAGTCGACTATTCTTCTAGCTCAGGAGTTCCCAACTCGGGAGTGCTCGCAGTCTCTGGGGGTACGAAAAAACATTCTTGGAGGTGTAAGGAACAGTGATTGTAATTAATAATGATTAAGATGAATTCTGAAATAATCCGACATTTTTTCCATCAAATTAAAAAAGATGTTATTAAAATTATATATTTTTTACGTATCTGTATGTACACATTCATTACGTATGCGAAGCTTGGATAACAATTTTATAATATTAAAATGATAGTTAATTTCTATAAAACAATACTATGTAATAATAAATTATTATAAATTAACTTCTTACCTTAAAATCCTAATAACTAATTGTTACCATAAAACATACGAATAATTTTTTTTGGGGATGCGAAAGTTCATTAATAAATTTTTAGGGATACGAAATACAAAAATGGTTGGGAAACCCTGTTCTAACGCAAAGAGAATGTGATTAGTTAGTTTACTCACGACCTTACGATTATGGTTATGGATTTTCTAGGGCAAAGGCTTTAAATGTTTAATGGTTGTTGTTTGCGAATGGAGCATATTTCTAGATCCAGAGGAATACATCAATCAGGTGCAACGCAACCATTGGTTGCGCAGAATAGCAGAATAGCAGAAATGGTTGTTTACTAAGCGCTTAGTGATTATTATCTATGATTGGAATATTCTTTTAGATCTTGGACGGATTCAGGAGAACGAACCAATCGAGGACGATAATCACTAAGTACTTAGCAGGCAGCTTCTTTTGCTGAACGCGACCATTGATAACTTACAATAAATTAACATAGTAGATCTTTTAAAGATACTACTTCAGTTCATTGCGGATATTATGGTTTCAGCGTGAGTTGGCGTACAGTCTAAAATGTATTCAAAGAAACTGCAACGGAATTACCCGCTATGTCGTAACTTTCTTCTTACCGTTAATTAGATTTCTCTCACGTAGAGAATGCTCCGTCTACATTCTTACGTCGACGATACGTGCGACAACGAGCGTGCGATCGGCCAATCGCGTATCAACGTCTCTTAACCGGATCTCTTAATTTGACGAAACTGAAATGATTGGTATAAGTTGCTCGTTGGTGGCGCCGGTGACAGTGATGGTGGGGCGTATTCCTGCAATTGCTCTTAAAATTATGGAACTATGAAATAGGTATAATGTACCAAGTACATAAGGAGTAAGTGCGGTGTGCTGTTGAACGGTAACTGCATCTGATGCTTCGTATAACAGCCGGATTATATTGCCGAGTACGAGAAGATGGATAATTAGTAGGTTCAAACGAGTACTTTGGAATCGGGGCTTCCGCGCGTAAGACGCGTACGAGTACGCTGGGATTTTTTCGCGTGCCGAAGCCGGAGATTTTCAACCGTAGATAATTATTGCGAGTCGAAAGTTATAAGGATGCAAGTTCGTGACGAGATGTGTGTGTGTGTGTGTGTGTGTGTGTGTGTGCGTGTACGTGTAGCTCACAGGTAGGGTTGCTTCCCTACCTTCTTTGGAAAGGATTGTCTTCCTTTCTCGCTAAATATTCTTGTTTTGCCAAGGACGCTCTTTATCCTTTTCTACTGTATCGAAAGAATTTTTTTTGCTTGGCAGATATGCTACCTTAGTGACTTATCATAGTCATTATCTAGTAACATTAACATTTTTGTCGCTCTCCTATTAAATGTTCGACGCTTGCTTTTGGCAATAATATATACATGTAAAATACATACAGAGTGTACAAAAAGCACCGGGACGATGAAATATCTCGAAAACTAAGCATTTTAGAAAAAAATGTGTCAGACAAAAGTTGTATGGTTTCAAGAGAGACATAAAACAAAACTATATCATTTTGTTTACAGATGGCACCGCTTTCGAAATATTCATTGATCATTACATTACTTTTCTTAAACTATGGAATCTGCAATTTTTTATTACATCATCTTTTTCTACCAATTAACTTTAACAATTTTTGTTTGAAACATTTTTTGAGATATTTAAGGAAAACTTGGTAACTTTTTCAATATCTTACGATATCTAGCTATTTTTGTCGGAAAAAAAGTGATATTGGACTTTTTTACTTTATTTTGTTAGCCCCATTTCTGATAAAATTGTTAATGATTATCTCACTTTTGATAAATTGTGAGCGGCTCTTATCCCGCTTCCACATAAATTATCAGGCGGTTGTCTCACTTCTGATAAAACTGTTATTGGTTATCCCAGTTCTGATAAATTGTGAGCGGCTCTTCCACATCAATTGTCAAGCGGTTGTCTCTTCTAATAAAACTTCATTTCACTAGAGGCGTGTGATTAATAAATATGATTTATTATCAAATAAAAGTAAAAGATACAAAAGGAAAGGTTCGGCTAAAGCTAAGCTGGATTGATTCTGACTGACTGGCTGCGCTATCGCTAAGTAACTGACTGTCGTGCTCGTGTGCCCGCGTCCCTCGGGGAAACAAAAACCAAATGCATCGCGTCATAGAAAAGGGAGGAACGGTGAGCGCATAGCAACCACTCGACAAGGCGCCGTGTTCGAAAGACAATGGCTCTCGAGAAGATCATGTTCAATAATATTTCAGGAGCGACCGGCGTTCGTCGCCTACAATTTGGTCTCAAGAATATATTGTTACAATAGCACCCTAACTTTTGTTAATATAATGATCTGGAAATTTCCAGAGGTCGATAAATTAATAAAAGTTAGGGCACTGTTGTAACAAATATTGTAAAAAATATTAGGCAAATAAGAAAAAATGTTTCAGACGGAAGTTGTTAAAAATAACTGGTAGAAAAGGATGATAAAATAAATGGGATTTCCATTTAAGAAAAGTAATGATCAGTGAATATCTTGAAAGTGGCGCCATCAAGCGTAGTGCATATTTCGAAAGTGGCGTGAACAAAATGATCTAATTGTTTTAACTCCTCTTTGAAACTATACAACTTTTGCCTGAAACATTTTTTTCTAAAATGCTTCAGGATATTTCGCCGTCCCGTCCGTATTTTTTATACATCCTGTATATGAAATGTATAATAAATATGCAGTTGAAAGTTGGCGTTCGAAAAGATGACAGACGTGTTCCGACGACCTTTCCTTCCTCGCTCATCAACGTTTTCGGTCGTCTTCCCCTACCGGCTCACAAATCTGGCAATAAGCGATCAGTGCGGTTGATATCGCGCGCACTCTCTCATCGCGAGAGATCTATAGCCTTACATACTGTTCGTGTCATTTGGGCGCGGATCCAGAATGTAATCTCCCCACCGTGAAGCGCGTATGAAGCATCACCGTCGAAATGCGAACAATAGACCGAATTTTCACGGTGTACCCAGTAGCGTCGTAACGGTATGCCGATAGTGACTGCACCTGTAGTACCAGCGTGTCACGAGGCGGCTGCTGCTGCTGCTGCGTGCCGTACGTACGTTCACGTTGTGAATCGATGTTTGGAATATGCGCGAGCAACGACGCCGCTACCGACTCGAATGACGAGTGGTTCTAATCAACGTTACCGCTCATTACAGCGCGCTATATCGACGCGAACCGCGACGCCGCCGCCCGTAGACGCTCGCGCATAGGATTGGTTGGATTATAGGGGCGACCAGGGCCAGCTGTACCATCCAACGTTTCTGCGGTAACGGATAGTTTAATTACGTTGTTAACGATCAATCCGGGACAGCCCTACAGCACGCCGCAATTATTTCCCCTTCCCGGATGCTAATGACGCCGAAGAAACACCGCATACGGGACAATGTACGGGGCCAACGCGCCGCTCTAACCGAATTACACGTGGCTGCCGCGATATTGGATAGCCGATACGCCTGTGACTTGGTCGCTGATACGTATAATTTGATGAGAAGTCTCAACGACGAGCAAAGAAAACGGAAGATTGTGCGATGCTCGCGCTTTCTTTCCCTCTTTTCTCCTCCCTCTCTCTTACTTAAATATAATCTAGTTATAGATTACTGCGATTACAAAGGCGTAAATAAAGACCTGTACGTGACCTCTCATCGGATCGTGGCCGATTACTCGCTGGGGGTATCAGATAACTTAGCGCCGATATTCGAGCAATTTATGCCGTCGCTTTTCCACTCCTCGAGTCGAGCACGTTCGTTAGCTCGTCCTTACAGGAGCGGCGGACAGGAGTCTAAGCGACGAATGTAAATACTCTGCCTGGACATTAGCACGTCCGAATGATATTTCCCGTCATGCCCGCGAGAAAAATGTATCACCGAGCTGCGGAGGAGTTTAAGATTCGCGCGAATGTGATATCGAAAGAACTCTCGATTTATCGGCCCTGCACCGTGCGCATGCGCGCTCGCTCGTTCGTTCGCTCGCGTTTCCTTTCTCTCTTGTCTCGTAACTCTTCGCTCGGGGTATCGACACGCGCGGGTGCTGACCGACTTACGTTACGCCACGACGAGGGGCGTCGGTGTCGGCCGAGCGGAGGTAAAAATCGGACCTTAGTCCTCGGAAAGCTGACTCGATATCGTTCGTGATCAACGACGCGTGCAAGCGGTCAAAGGTAAATGTATTTCGACTTTGTCAGCGAAAACTCTCACTCTCTCTCTTTCTCCCTCGCTCGCTCGGCCCGCTCGCTCTCGCTCTCGGTCTGTCTATCCCGACGGCGAATTTAGCCGATGCAATTTTCGTCCGTGCGGCACGATCCCGTATAGGATTATCGTCGGTCACATCCAAAAGCGGCGCCCCGAATGGGATCCTATTAGGCGAGTGATGCATAAAAAAGAAGCATATGAAGTCGGAGCCGGAGTAGAAGTCGGTGACACCACTAACGGCGTACTCGCGCCCTTGCTTTCATCAGAGAAAAAACAGAAGAAGAGGAAAGCAAAAAAAGAAGGAAAAAAAACACCCGTTTCACGGGACGAAAGTTCTCTGATTCGTCGAGGATGCGCTTTGCAAGCGCGGCCATCGCACCCGAGACTATTCCTCGCAGCTCGCAGTCGCGGCTACATTCACTAACAAAGCCATATGAACTAAAACAACTCTCTCGCCATCACTCTATTAAAATAATTAAAGTTGTTTTTAACTGCGGCTTCGTTCCGCCGTGCCAGTTATCATGGAAGTTGACTCAACTATCCACGGATACGAAATGGGCGACATGACGGGTTGCAAAGGACGAGGAAGAAAAAGGAACAAATGTTTTGAGCGATCGTGCGTCATTACACTGAGTCTCTATAGAGAAAGAAAAAGAGAGAAGGAGAGAGAGGGAGAGAGAGAGAGAGAGAGAGAGAGAGAGAGAGGGGAGAGGAAGACAATAAAAGAAAGGAGAGGTGAAAGGTAGAAGAAGAAGTAACGCAGTTGGCTGACGGCGCGCATTTTTTCGCTTCGGTGACTATCGGAATAAAACTCGAAACACTCTTACTCTCGCCTCGCACTCGAAAAACTCCGTTCGACTCTGCCAGCGTGTTACTGCGGAAATTTTCCGAAGTCTTGGCAGCCGGCAGAACTGCGGAGCGATCGATTTTTTATTTTGTTTCCGATCGATCTAACGATGCCCGAATCGTTCTTCTTCCTCGTTCTTCCTTCGCTTGGATATATAACAAGGACGGATAATGTATATTCTATTAACGTACATACTTGCGTTGGCAGTTATTTCATGAAAATTTAGCGTAGGACCTGTATATCTATAATTTAAAGCGACACTCGTGGAAAGAGCGAAAGTATTCTCTTCGAGTGAATCGGCGAAAATGTTTCTGATTCAGTAGAAAGAATATTTCGCCGATAATTCCTCGGTGGGTGTTCACTGTTTCAGTGGAAACTTCTATTTCACCGTGCCGTCCATAATGTCTCGCTGATTTTCAGCAGTGGAAGTAAGATTTCACTGCAAAATCTGTAGTGTACAAATTCGTTATGCGCGCTGTACCGTATCCGACTTTCTGCGTTTGCGACGATGGAATGAAGGCGCTTCCGTACGCCTTGCGAGCGATGACACTGAATTCGTAAACCGCATCAACAATGGAAATAGTCGCTACTTTTATCTGGTCTTTTCAGCGAGATTTTACCGATTACGGTGCTGTACTTGCAACTGAATCACGAGTTGCGGAATTTCAGTGAAGAGTATACTAATTATACCTCGGAAAATATGATGTGAAAATATATCATTTGTTTTCAATAATTCAACTAACGATACTCGGATCTTTCTTACTCGTCGCCTGTTCCTTCAACATAAGGATTCGGACGTAATATTAGGAGTATAATTTAGTTTCGAGGGTTTTGCAAGAGATGGCACTAATGTCAGTTTTATCGAAGACATTCCAATCACAGCTACTGTTTCTCAATGCTTTAATATTAATCCTTTCAATACGGCTATGTCGTTCGCGAGTATGCTTCCGCTGTACGGATACTCGAGTCGCGGATATGATCTATTATACCAGTTACAACGTATATTTTACCGTGCAGTGCGTATAACATTTGATATTCGGTAAAATAATGTAAATTATAGATAAATTCTACGTAAAGGATGAGATATTATAATGTAATATATTTTAAATTATTCAGATTTAAAAAATTGTTTAATAATATAATTTCGACGATGGATGACTATAGTCACCCGTAGTATCGAAAGAGTTAATCAATGATATTTAGTGATTTAGTAAAAATAGACACAGTAAAAATCGTGTTAATACCATCTTAAAAATGGAGCTTCCTAAAGAGGCGTTCCTCGACATGCGTTGCTTTTATTCTTTTAATCAGAAGAAAACGGCAGCTGAAAATCATAGAATTCTAATAAAAACTTATGGCGATGTTGCTTCATCAATTAAGATATGTAAATATTGGTTTGGACAATTCAAAAGTGGTGATTTTAATGTTAACGATAAAGATTACTTTGGACAGCCCAAAAAACTTAAGAATGCAAATTTGTAAGCATTATTGGACGAAAATCCAGCACAATCCACTTCAGAACTTGCTGGAGCATTAAATGTTGATCGTATACAACAGTTGATAAACGTTTATATGATATGGGAAACATTCACAAAGAAGGAAAATGGGTCCCGTATCAATTATCGGAAGATATCATTATAAACCGGTTGAACATTTGCATTTCGTTGATCACCAGACAAAAATGAGTGTTTTGTATCGAATTGCTATTGGGAATGAAAAATGGATCTATTTCGATAATCTCAAATAAAAAAATTCATGAGTTGATCCAGGTCAACCAGCAACATCCACTTTGAGGCGTAATCACGGTTCATAGATATTGCTGTGTACTTGATGGAACCAAGAAGAAGTTGTGTACTATGAACTGTTGGAATCCAAATAAAACTGTCATCGCTAATCGTTGTCGACAACAATTATACAAATTGAAGCGAGCATTAGATCCAAAACGATCACCAATTGCAAGTAAACGACTCAAAGTGATCCTTCTTCACGACAATGCTCGACCTCATGTTGCACTATCAGTGAAACAAACTCTATTAGAGCTGGAATGGAGAAGTCTTACCGCACTCCACGTATTCTCCAGACATTGCTCCATCTGGTTATCACTTATTTCGGTCGATGCAACATGCTCTAGAGGATACTCACTTTCATAACTTCGACAAGTATGAAAATTTGTTGAAAATTGGATCAATTCCAAAAAAGAATCTTTTTATCGTCGCGGAAGCCATCTCTTGCCAGAAAGATAGGAAAAAGTTGGAGGAAACGAAGGAAAACATTTTGATTAAGGTTCTTTCGTTTCTTATTTTGTTTAAGTACATCAGTCTTTGAGAAGAAATCCTCAAAACTAAATCACACTCCTAATAAATGCACACTCGATTAACTTCCTTCATTGGTAATTATTTATTTTTTTATCTGTTCAAGTAGTTCTGTTCAAGGGTGAAATGGGAAAAAAATATAAAATTTGGGATACAAAGGTCTCAATTTGGCGCGGAAAGTGCATTCGCCGTGCACAGTCTCTGGTTAAAGGTTACAATTCTTTTTCTCGAAAAACGGTAGAAACTATCTTTAATTAGCCGATTAAAGGAATGACAAAATGGACAAACAAATTCCAAAAGTGTCGATAATATAAAAGTGACCGTCCAAACTTTGTCTAACAAGCACTTTCTACATAACATGATCATGCGCGCCATTTTTTTCGTATTTCTTATACCTATAAATCTCATTCAAACGTGTAGCTATTCTGTTTTACTACATTCTACTCTGTTACTATATTTAATAGAAAATCTAATTACGCATGTATTGAAATCTTTCTGCAAATTTTTCGTGTACTTTTAAGCTTCGTAGAAATCCAATTGCAAAGGTACAGCAACGTTCTTTGAAATTTCCCTGAGTGGAGCAAATACACTTTCGGCACGTGCAAGCGGCAGAACTTTTGTATCAGGCAAGTTTTTACGCAAACTAACAGCCTGAGATGTCAACTTGAAGATTTTTTACCGTTCTCGTCACAGTTTGAGGAATACTACCCTCACCTTTTAAACGCAATTTCGTTGTGTATAAGTATTTTATTTATAATTCTATGTAAGAAATATAACATAACGTTGCAGAGAAATAATAAGTATTCTATCGTTGGGATTTTTAAGCAAGGCATTCTTCCTTAAATTTAATGCATGCGTTGTGCATAATTAAAATTTAACACAGCTAAAATATTTTGGGATATTTCGCGATCGTCTCCACATTGCGCCTTCCAATTATATTTATATTGAGTGGTTCAAAAAATAATTTCGATTTTTTGCATGAAAATGAAAGACGATGTTTTTAATAGAAAGGAAAATTTTATTCTGTTAAGTATTGACCATTTTATTCTAACTTTTTGCCATTATTAACTTTCATTGTTACTTTCAGGTAATAATATGATTTCATGTTAGTAGAACTTCTGCTCCTTAGTGGCAAAAAACTGAATTAAGTGGTTTCTGACATCTTCATTTGAATCGAAATTTTTACTATCCAAAGAATTTTATAGTGACCGAAATAAGTGATAATCGGATGATGCCAGATCAGATGAATATGACGGATACAGTAGCAAATTCTATCCGATCGTTAACAGCTTCTGACGAATCGTTAAACTTGTGTGAGGTCTGGCGTTGTCATGATGAAACACAATACTTTTTCTCTTCGCTAATTCTGGTCTCTTCTGCTTAATGGAATCATTCGATTCGTTCAATTGATGACAATACATCAGTACAATACATGTAATATTCGAATCAATTGTTTGGTTGTTTGGTAGCAGCTCAAAAAAATCATTCCTTTCTAATCCCATCAAACAGAAAGCATCATCTTCTTTTAATGGGTATCAACTTTCGATGTGCTTTGAGCTGGTTCATCACGTCTGCTCCATGATCTTTTGCATTTAATATTATTGTACATAATCCATTTTTCATCTCCAGTTATGAGTCGCTTCAGAAATGGATCGTTTTCCTCATATTCCAACAGCAAATCGCAGATGGTAATGCAACGAATCAAATCTCTTTCTCTGAGAACGTGTGGAACCTAAATATCGAGCTTTCAAACGAAACGCGCAAATTGTTTCAATGCTCATGCGCGGTCGAATTCGATAAATTCAATTTCTCAGCAATTCCTCGTATTGTTAAATAACGATCTGTCAATGCCTTTATTTGATATTTATTTGGTCTTCATCAGTGCCTCAATTGGCATTCCAGAATGCATCTTTAAGGTCGAAATTTCGGAAACCAATTCTGACATTGGCGTTCAGTCAACATATCCTCTCCATACACGGCGCACCATTTTTTTTCTTACTTACACTGCATTTTTGCCTTTATGGTAATAAAGAAGCAAAATGTGACGAAAATGCTCATGTTAGTTTCCATTTTTTATGCGACGCTAAACAAAAACAACTTGACAGATTCCAAAACATGTTTTTTTTTTCAAATAAAGCTTGAAATGTGCGTTGTAAAAATGTAAAATGATCTAATTTAGAATGAAGTTAACTGTTTAAGAAGGCAACAACATCATCTATTTGAAGAGAACCGAAATTACTTTCCGAACAACCCAATACGTATTAGCATGTGATTCGGTGATCTCTTTTTGCACATTCCTTGCCGTTCTACAGCACGTCATTAAACATGTCTAAACATATTAAACATGTTAAGTGAGATGGTTGAAAACCGAAAGCAACATGCAAAAAAAAACTTCGTCCAAAATAATACCCTTAAATTTAGAATATATAATTGGCCAGGCATTAACACTTTATAATTTGACACTTTAGACTCGTTTGATAGTACGAGTAAAAAAAAAGGATCGTAACAAGAGAAGAGGAAAACCACAGGACACCGGATGTGCATCAATGTACTCTCGCCGGACAAGTGTATCGTCCCGCAATCTCGTCTTTGCGCTTTCGAACGACGCTTGCGAGAGCGCTTCCCCACAGTCGCACACACCCGCTCGAAGTTCACACACCCGCTCGAAGTTCACACACGTGCACGACATGTTCCGGGTGTCCCTCTTGTAACCTTTCACCCACAGATAGTAACATAATCCACACTAAGAACACCGGCGGCTGTTTCAAAGTCACGTTACCGATCTAAATTAACTTGGCGCGGACTTCGAGACACTTCGGGGAAAGTTCGTGAAATAATCATAAGAATGAGGGCGCGAGAGCGGGGCAGGGGGAGATGTCCCGATTAGATTTCCCTCGCGCGGAAACGTCGTTTCGGAGCTTATCGAGGAATACACGGCTGAAAGATCACGAAGCGAGAAGACCAGTCGCGACAGCTCGCACACGTGCGCATCGATACATGACGTATACATACCGAGGTAACGAGAGAGTATGTACTAAGCAAACGCTTAGGAACGAAACAGTCCGGACGCGCATTGCGGCGACGGAGGTCACGGAAGTAGCTGCGAGAGCGCGCGCGCTGTCGCGCTGCACTCGCCCGCTCGCTCGCTGCCGGCACGCCGGCATCGCTAACTGCCGTACCGTCGTCACATTGCATTCTGCTCGCGGAAATCTCGCTGCGGAGTTCGTCCACGTACTGCTCCGTTCTCGGGAATCTCGCGGTATGGGCGATGGGAGCGAAATACCCGTTACCCGATCTCCGTGCTTCTTCCCTCTCCCTCCCTCCCTCCCTCGCCGCTATGCCGGTTAACGAGATAAATACACCGAAATGATCCTGATGACACGAGACAGCAAACGCTCGTCAAACGCGGGCGTGAGATATCGCTAATCGTCGCGTGATTACGCGACGAATAAGAAAACGGTCTTAATTATGGGTCGAGCTTTAATTTCAGGTCGCATCTGATTAACCCTTGGAGGACCACGAGGAGTAATCAACCTTTTAACGCCTAATAGTAACTATAGTTACCAGAAACGTATTTAAGAATTCATAACTTGGTCAAGAAAGGAGATATTTTCGTTTTCTTTGCACCACTGTAAAGGTGAATTCTTCTTCTAAAAGGTGGTATATAGATTGTATCTAGATTCAGTTTAGTCTGCTTTTAGCTCAGTTTTAATGATAATATGTTTTGTCAAATTCCAAGTAGGCATAGTTAGCACTGTTACTGACATCTGCGAGATGTCAAAGTGCACTATAAATGAATAGATTGGTATCTGTTATAATTTTATACATTTGGAAGCTTTCTCAGATGCAAAATGTGAAATTCAAAGAATACAGAAATTCAAAATGGCGAATCCAATATGGTGGACACGAAAATCAAGAAAATCAACCTATTTTCGTGAAACCTGGTAATCTATAGTTTTTTATGCGGCGAAAAATGAAGGGACGATTGACTATATAAGTGGTGATTTATAAGATATTCTTCTGAAATAGTAAGCTTGACGCTCTGAATGATAAACTTCACTCACAAATATAGTAAAGTTTCAGCTCAAAAATGTCAAGCTGACTATCAGAGTTATGTCGTATAGATTACCCTTCATTTTTCTCTGTATAGGTTGCTCATTTCGTATATGCTTTTAGGATCCAAGTCATATTTACCAATAAACAAAAAACTAACGATAAAAAAACCAAACTAACGAAACCAACAAACGAAAAGCGGAAACTTCATGTACTCATTTATTATATTCCATTCCGGGTAAATAAAGATCAAGTCCTGAATATGAGTTTTATGTTTCGAGGAATTTTTCCAACCATTAGGTATGATATAAAATTATTAAAACTAAAAAAAAATTTAACCGATCAGGCGTATTTTTCGCTTCTGGGAGTAGTTTCTGCTTGGAAAAGTAGTTTTTCATAGATACAAAATTCTAATATTTTTTTTGGTTATCACTACTTATAGTCTCAGTTCAAAAAAACTCATATTTTATTCTTAAAACACTTATAAAAAAGTCGGGCGTTAAAGAGTTAAGGGACACTAAATTTCTTGTTTTCTTTGCCATTTCTACAATTTTTAATTTTTTTCGCTGAAAATTTGGCTGTGCGACTATTCCGTAGCATAGAACCAATAAATTATTTTATAAAGTTGTTGCAACAATTATTAACAAAATGAAGCGAATAGTGGAAAAATTTTTGAGGATCGCCCCAAAACCATCTATAATTCTTGTAAAACATGATAAAATTTGTGATTGCTGTATAGATTCAAAGGAAAACTAATATTCATATTTATATAATAAAATATATGAAAATGAAACTAGCGGATCTAATATGGTGGAGGAAAATGGCAAATTTTTATTCTTTTCAACCAATTGTCAGCCAACTTTGTGTATAGGGATTTCCGAGATCTCTGATTACTGATTTGTTAGAATATTAAAATTCAAAATGGCAGGCCTAATACGGCGGATGAAAATGACAAACCTCCATTTTTATCAATCGATTGTCTTATGTATATAATAAACATTCATCCAATCACAAATATATTAGTTTGTTCATATCGATCTGTCATTTTATCTACTATTGTCTCTTTGACAATTTTCAATAGCTCATCTGTGAAATCAGTCTATAATGACACCTTAATATGTATTAGTACATAGAATATAAAACGATCAAACGGTCATCTGTAATTTATTATCTCTCATTTTGTTCCTACTAGCCAAGTATTTGTAAATTAGAAATCCGCGACAAATATGCTGCAACAAATTTCTAAAACCTTGTACAAATACGGGATCATAAGAATATATTTTGTTCCCACTAACAATATACAATTTTAAATCCGCAAAATTCGATTTTTGCGGACTTGCATTTTCATCCATTTTGATTTCAAATTTAACACGTTCGCGACAATCAATAAATCCATTGGTTCACTCTAAAGGATGCACAATTTATTTTTTAATATATTGCTTCTTTGCGTTTGTTTTGTAACAAAAGGCTTTGCTTTTATCTTATTCAATGCAATGCTTCATAGTGTGTGACCCACCGGTGGACACGCACCATTGATATAAACCAGTGTGACCCACCAGTGGGTCACGATGTCGCGAACGTGTTAAAATTGACGACTCTAAGAACTCTAGAATATGTATTTCAGATTTATTGATCCTGCAGAGTAAAAGTTCTGTTGAGAGACTCGAAGGAGAGAGAAGGAGGAAGAGAGAGTTACCCTTCATACTCTTTTCCGTACTCCGTACGTATTTTTCACGCGGTCCTCCAAGGGTTAAGTGCATTACACTGAATAATGGACAACTTTTTTATATTTTTAGTCCTTTTGCAATTGTTGTATTTTGAGGTAAGGATCGACAACATTGGTTACGATCAAATGTTTACAATCAAACACATTGTTAACGTTTTGCAAAATATAGAATATCAGTTACTCTACCTAGACAGCATATCTCATTTCATGCAATAAATTCTTGGAATTAGAAAATTTGTATTCCTAAATGTAAACGTCTTATTTACCATATGGTTAGTGTGTATTGTAAAAATTTAATAATTTTGCTTTAGAATTATAATATTTTTACTTATATTAGTTTCAATAGTTCCTGCCAACGTTTGATTGATATATTTATAGGAATTAATGAAAGTTACTCTAGTTCTATTGATTCAGGATTATGTTATTATATCTTGTGCACGTAGAAAAAGCTCCGCCGCAAAATTTTGTTAAACTTTTCCAGTGTTTTTATAGAATACGGTTTATTACCAATAATTAAAATATTTATATCGAGATTTAGCAGCGTTATTTAATAAAACGTGTTTTAAAGCTATCTACAGTTATAGTTTACATGTTTTGGAAAAAGGACGATCGATTTTTTCATCATCATTCTTTTTTTGGTGCATGACAAAATGTTCAAATTTTTTCCGCTGAAACAGCTTTCTAAATCAAATATTTGAAATATTATTTACATCCATTTGATATCCTCGTGAAAATAACAAATTTACAAAATAAGGAACAGGGTCTCAAAAAGTGTTAAATGCTGGCTATTTTAATTCTTTAAGAACGAGATTTGCGAATGAGCGATCAAAATCTGTTCACTCGAGAATTGTATTGACAATAAATCATTTTCATGAGAATTGTACATGTACAATTAATTAGTAGAATATGACATATGATTATCTCACACTGAAAAGCACTTGATACTTTCTTGTACTAATATTTCATCTGTTTTTCCCGGATTGGCTCGCTTAAGTAAAATCCCGTCCTAAAAGGGTTAAGGAGCTTAAAACGACGTTATGTATCACGAGTGAAATGATTTACGAAGTAATTACGGCACGTACAAAAGTGCGGGCCAGAATGCAACGGTTTATGCAATATGTCACAGTCCCGACTAATTAACATAATTATTATTCATAGATTGTTATTATCGATCCATTTATGTATCGAATAAAATTATTATCCATTATGCATGCTAAATTTCGGCCAGCATCATTGAAGATTAACTGCGATAGTCCTGCAACGCGAAATTTTGACTCGACTAGAACAGAGAGCGATGTTCACTTTTCACATGATATCGCATATAATCTCGGCGTCCAGTCGTAACTTTTTACGTTTCTAATATTACGTACCGCGGCGATTATACGCGTCAAGTCGAAATTACATTTTGCGATGCGCTGTATGAGGGAAATTGCGCTGTATGAAGGAATAAAGGCCGGTCCTTGACTCGACTACGAGACGGGACAGGATGAGACGGGACGCGATGCGGCGCAAAAGCCATGCGGCGTGAAAACGAGCGGAAACCCGCGGGACGCGCCGCACCAGCAAGGAAATTCGCAGAGACTGCCGACGGACTCGAGATTCTAACTTCATGTCCTTCCCGCGTACATTTTCACATACGCGGATTGAAAGGGGATATTATCACGTGGCCCGCAATAAGAAGCGCCGTCCTGTCGAAGCGGCGCCTCACGGATATGTATTTGCATGACACAACATCCCGGAATTTCCGCCAAGCGGCAAACGCTAAATAACGGAGAATACGACGCAGTCTCTCGCGCTCGTTGCAATTCACAACCCGCGCTGTCGCCTGCAAGAAAGTTTGCACACCGCTGTAAGGACTCGCACGAGGCTGCGATTACTGGAAGCGCGGTTATGCACTTAGAGTTGCGATACAGAATCACTTTGATCGCACGCGATCGGAATATATGTATATATTTTTTTTTACTTTTTTTGTTTCTTTTTTCGGTTGAAAAAGTTAAGAATATTTAGAGTTTGCGACGCAAAAGTTTACGATAGGAACTGAGGTCAGGCGATATATAAGACGTCCGCCGTCGCAACCGCAACGGAAGATCTAGCGCAAACGTAAATATCTTCACTGCATTTTTATCTATTAGATAAGAGTATAATGAAGGGAATGAGAATACATCATGCAGTGTCATTTCAATTCCTGTCATAATTGATCATCGTGCAAATTGGTAATTAGTAGTTCGCAATCACGACCATTTTATGCGCTCAATTTGCTCTCAACTATCAGGTATTCAGAGAAAAAACATTTCTTTGTATATGCTTATCTATGTATCAGATAATGATATAATAAAGGGATATATAGGGGGATATATAGGGTGTTTAAAAAGTATCGGCGAGATATCTCGAAAACTAACCATTTTAGAGAAAAATGTTTTAGACAAAAGTTGTATGGTTTTAAGGGCGATATAAAGCAACTATATCATTTTGTTTACAGATGGCGCCACTTCCGAGATATATTCACTGATCATTTCACTGATCATTACATTTCTCAAACGGAAATTCCAATTTTTTATTATATTATTTTTTTCTACCAATTAATTTGAACAATTAATTTGTCTGAAACACTTTTCTATTTGCCTAATATTCTTTGAGATATTTAAGAGAAACTTGATAACTTTTTCAATATTCAACTTACGATATCTCGCTAGCTATTTGTCGGAAGTAACAGTGATACTACCCTTTTTTTACTCTATTTTGTGTCAAGAATATATTGTTACAATAGCGCCCTGACTTTTATTAACTTATCAACATTTGGAAATTTCAAAATTATCAAATTAACAAAAGTCAAGACGCTATTATAACAATATATTCTGCAGATCAATTAGAGTAAAAATGTCTAGTACTACTTTTTCTTTCGCATTTTAGACAAAATTTTATTAAAATTTATTAAAATTGATTGGTATAAGAAAATTACATAATAAAAAAATTAGGGTTTCTATTCAAGAAAAGTAATGATCAGTAAATGTCTTGAAAATGGTGCCATCTGTAAACAAAGTGATATAGTTGTTTTATGTCCCCCTTGAGAACCTCAGGCCTTTTCCCGAGGATCTGGGGTATCCATGATGGATTTTCTCCTCGCCCAAAAAAAAAAAAAGAATGTCCCCCTTGAAACCATACAACTTTTGTCTGAAACACTTCTTTTTAAAATGCTTAATTTTCGAAATGTTTCGCCATCCGATACTTTTTATACACCCTGTATATTTATCGTGTACTATCATTTCAGTTTCTGTCATAACCAATTACCACGCAAATCCTTAAGTAGCTCTAAATTGTGCCCATTTGATGTGCTCCTAATATTATCAGAAGAAACAGATTCAAATTGTTGTGCAAATGACTATAGTATGTGCACTTTTAATATGTGATTTGGACAGTTTTTCCTCGATGCTGTTTGCCATGTAATCGGTAGTTAGTAAGTAAGGGGAGAGAGAGAGAGAGAGAGAGAAAGAAAGAGAGAGAGAGAGAGAGAGAGAGAGAGAGAGAGAGAGAGAGAGAGAGAGAGAAGAAGAGAGAAAGGGAGGAAGAGAGATTAACTTCTGGAAATTAATGAAGAAACTTGTTGTCCATTGGGTTAACAGATACATTCTAGACTACATCGAGAAAAAGATGTGCGGACTATATCGAAACTATATATACACAGGTCCACGCTAAGATTTCTCAAGTTTTTCTAATAAGTTCTCTCGTGCCGGACGCGCGCGCTTTCCTCTCTTCCCCTTTCTTCCTTCTCTTCTCATCCCCCTCCTATTTTCACCTTCTCTCTCTCTCTCTCTCTCTCTCATTCGTCCCCATCCTCCCTGCCCCTCGATCATATCCCCTTCCATTCTCTTCTCTCCCCACCCCTTCTCTCCCCACTCCTTCTCTTTCTTCTTCCCGTCTTTCTCTTTCTCCATCCCCCTCTCACCTCTCACTCACGCTCTTTCTCACTTCTCCCACCCTCTCTCCCCCTTCTTCTCTTCCTCGTTCTCCTCCCCCCCCTCTCTCTCTCTCTCTCTCTCTACTCGAGAACGCGGCCTAATCTGTTTCATCGCGATATAAGTTGGCGCGTATTTCATTTACGTGCATCCGACCGTCGCGCCGCGCCGCGCAGCGTCGCGCTGCGTCTCGCGACCCAATTTCATTTCGCGAAGAAACGTCGCGACCCTAAGCGAGCTTAAGTCGGCTTAAGACGGCTTAAGAAGCGTACACGACGACATTCCCTGTCTTGCACGGATCACCAGTGGAAGGCCCGTATCGATCCCGGCGTCGAGAGTATTCCCGGTGCAGCCTTAATTTAAATGGCAATTATCTGAGTGGAAAAAGTCGTTAGATTAAAAGTTATTGCCAGGATCGAGCGTACGGGTATACAGTCGATTAGACGCGTTTCGCGGCCCCGAAATGGATTAGCGGAAAATTGCTCCCGTCGCGTCGACTCCGTTCGCCGATCGCCGAGCGGAAACGCTCGTTCGCTTGCTCGCTTGCAAGATTATATCGACACACACGCACCTCGGTACTAAGCGCGGGAAATATTTTTCCTTTTTATTCCCTTCTTTATTGCTTCCGCCACGCCGAAACTTGTATTTATTGCGTCGTTGGAATCGTACTACGTGCGTTCAGTCACGATACGATACGAAGGGCCGACCAGGACGTAAGAAGAACACGCAATCTCGAGACGGGAGGAGGGGGGGGCGAGGCGGGGCGGCGTGCCTCATACAATCAGCGTAGCGACACAGGCCGAGGATACGTTTCCGTGCGGGGAGTTCATTAAAAGACTCGTTTCGCTCTCGAACGTAGGAGCTGCGAAGTCTGGTTAAGCTAACCTCAGGTACAGAGTGCTCGCCTAATGGCGGCAACTAAGTGGTACTTTAGTGCCATAATTAATAGTAACGTTTAGTGTCCTGTTGTAACGATAAATGTCGTAATTAGAGTGGCGCGAGCAGTTAGATGCCCACGCGCGCGCGCGCACGGCCGAGCGGTATATTAGCATCCTGTAACAGCTTGTTGCAGGAGCCGGTCGTCTCTTTCCAGCGTTTATTTCCACGCGTTCCTGACACACAATAACCACTCGTCGCGAGTCGCGAGTCGCGTGCGCGCGCGCGCGCACGCCCAGCTACGATTGCTCCGGCGAAATGTGATTAACCGGGCCCGATTATGATCCGATTATGCGATTAATTATGGTCCGATTAACGAGCGTTTTTTCGTTATCATAAAATTAATGTTGTTAATAAACCGAAGTATCAATGCCGATCGTGTAATGCTCGTTACCAAAGCCGTTTACACGTAATACGCCGCACGTCGGCGGCGGAATGGGGGCGGCGGGCGGCGGGAGGGGGGTATAATTCTTTCAAAAACGCGCTCTCTATATGTGGACCCGATCACATTAAATTATCCAATTTATCGGACGGTCCAGCGGATATTAATTAAATCTGCACGACACGCGCATTGTCCTTCTTTCGTTGAAACACAATTATTCGTCGGGAAAGCGGATATTTTAAGCCGCATTCCGCCACACACCGCGATTTTATATATCATCAACGTTTAAAGTTGGATTAATTTAATAATTATTTCCTCCGACGAGATGGGATATCGACGCCGCTGCGAATGTAGCGACTACGACGATTCGCCGCCGGGGTGTGATATATATTTTTACGCACAAAGAGATATAACACCGCGCCCGTTTCACCAGGTGTTAATTTAGATCACGCGTAAACGCGGGTTTACGCGTCACATGTTAAGGCGCTATTTATAATTACGGAGCGAAATGTTGTCTAGTCGCTGCGATACGCACCAAGTGGACGTGTCGTAACATGAGGCAGGAAATAATAACGCGTTGAATGCCGTGACGGCCAGCGGTGACCGATATTGCAACGCTACCCCATGCCTCATTAAGTTATACATAAAGTATCAATTATTATTACAATCAAATGCGTTTGAAATATTAATTGTATGGCCAATAGAGGCGGCCGGTAGAACGACGTAAAACGCATGTACGCGTCGTCGAATTATATTTATTTGGTTATTGTGAATGCGAGAAGAAAAAGAGCAAATTTGATGATAAAAATTATTACGGAATTTATGTTTTGTAATTGAGAAACAATATCGGCATTCTGTCTTGATCTGTTATCTCCTTCTGTTTCAAGTGTACTGTGTATATTAAATTGGTGCAAACATAATTGCGGTTTTTATCATTTTAAGTTTGGCGCCAATTTTTCTAGTTACCGTTATCTTTTCTAGAATTCTATCTTGCAGAGCATAAACAAACTTGTTTCCCGTTGAGAAAAATGTGTGCAGGCCAATGATCTTTATTTTAATTAATAAGTATAATTTTTAACTGATATATCCGGCTTTACATTCGATACGTAAAAAACCGCAATTATTTTCTTACCAACCTGATACACTTTACAGCAACCGAATAAAACAAGTTTATTTATTTTGTCTCTTATTGGAGAATCTTTATTTATTTTTTGTATAAAAATATTTAATTTTATCCTTAAAAACTTCGATTAATGTCACTTGGTGAGATAAACTCTATCAACGGTCCTGCTACGAGTAGGATGAAGAGAGAGGAAAGAAGGGATAGGAGCGAAGAGAGAGAGAGAGAGAGAGAGAGAGAGAGAGAGAGAGAGAGAGAGAACCACCGGAGAACAGAACAAAATTGAAAAGAATTCGCAGGAGAGAAGGCTAGAATATTCCGTGTCTCCGTGTGAAATCAACGGGAATCAACGTGACAGTCAACGGTGTCAGACCTCTCGTGTCTGTCGCGCGCGCAGTGAAACATTCTTTTCTTTTCATTAACGTTAAACGATGTCTCTCGGCGTCGTCGGCACGACGCTCGGCACGCTGACGGAGTACATACAGTCACTACTCGCGCGTAATCGGTTTGACAGAGCGTGCGTATAGCAGCGACGGGACCAGCAGCGCATTCCAAGTTGCCAGTGAAGATGGATGCCTGTCGGCGCGGCGCGGCGCGGCGCGGCGCAGCAGATGTTCGAATAAAATGTCAGAGCGCTATTAGCGAACGGACGCGGCCGTTTAATCATTCCGGCATACAATCTGATCGCGCAACAAACAGGGCAGGACGGGACGGGACGGGACGGGACGGGACGGGACGGGCCGGATGCCGAGCGGCTCTTACGCGTCCGGAACAAGGACCGGCCGGGACGTGTTTCGTAAACCTCGTAAACGCGGCCGGCCATTATGGTCCACTGCGAGTCCAAATTTCACGCTCGATAAATGTCGGGCGTGCGGGCCGCGTGTATCCGGCGATAGCCCTGTGCGCTCGCTGGCCGGCCCGCACGGTCAGTACTACCGTCGCCGTGGACGCAAAGAGAAAAATCGTTCTCGTGCGATCGTAGCGATCTCGTTGTCCTTCGAACCGGACCGGATGGAATCGGGAGGGCTCTCTCTTGGCGTCCGGTTGGAAATCAGAGGAAATCCGCGATACGACGGACATGTATATATGTGGGCTGACCCATTTTAGTATCCACCTAGACCGCCTTCGAAGAAATGTATTATTCGAAAAAATGTCTCAGGCAAGAGACTGAAGGAAATCAGAGCAGGATCACCGTGTCATCGACCCCGTAAAAGCGAGCAATTTCTGTCGGACGTATTCCCTCGAATAACACATTTTCCTGAGATATCCTAGATGAGCGTTTAAAATTTAGACGAGTCGCTCTCCTTACCGTCGTCGTGTCTTCGTCGGGCCTGCGTCAGTTTGAGATAAGTCGATCCACACACATCAATAGTACTACATTCGCGAAACGTGGAAAAATATCGACACTGCAAGATTTGACAGAAAGGGAATTGTTCTCGAGGCAACAAGTCCACGCGGAAGACGGCAGTTGTCGCATATGAGCTGTCAAGCCGAACTGACGTGTGGCGACTTAGAACGCGAGATTTTCTTGATAAATGTGACGCAGTGTGCAAAGCTTGGCTTTATTAAATGCGCCTGATTTTTCTGGAACGTGTTCTATCATTTGTCCGCGAGCTCGGGCGCAAATGGGCGTAACAATATACACGATGTATGACACGCGAGACACGCTCGTCTACACGTAAATCAGATTAAGTTGAACACAAAAGTCCAATATATCCTTTTGCAAACAACCTCGTAAAATGTTGGATTATCAATTAAAGAAGATTGCCGAACGATCGCACGCGATGCCGTAAACGAGCCGTGACGTGCTTGCAGATTAAGCCGAACAGAGCAAGAACATTATTTTGCAATCAACCATGTAGATCTGTAGATTAAAGAAGGTTACTGAACGATCGCGCGCGCGAGGCGATCAGCAACGGGAGCGAAGGGCGAGATAACGCTCTTTCTTGTTTAATTGGACCTAATCTATGAAAAACCGGCGGCAGACGTCGTCGTGCTTCATCAATCACTAATCCCCTTTAATTAATAACTCAAAATTTTGCGTGGTTTCTTTGTGAGACGCTGGAGGACCTTCTTCTCATCAGTTCTGATCTATCAGGTAATCAAAAAAGTTCGTTTTCGCGGTTTTTGTATTAATTTGATGCAAAAATAATTGCGATTTTTACGTGATCTTCGTTTAACTCATGCGGCATTCATTTATCTAGCTCTTTTGTTTCTCCAATTAGGCTCAAATGTCGAGCAACTGTTGAACGATCAACATTGAGTTCTTCCGCCACCTCTCGAGTTCTTTTACGTGGGTCCGCTTCAATAATGGTTCTTAAATCATTATTATCTATAGCTGAAGGACATCCACGACCCTCTTCATCTTCAAGGCTCTCATTTCCATCGTGAAATTTTTGGAACCAATGTTGAGCTGTACGTTCACTAATTGACTCTTCGTCAAAAACAAATTTAATATTTCGAGCAGTTTCTGCTGCTTTACGTCCCAATTTAAACTCACACAACAAAATCGCGCGAATTTGATTTTCCTCCGTAACCAATTTAAGAAGTTATATCCAACAATACTAAAAAATGAAAACAATAAACATAAGCTGAAATCGGTAGTGCCAATTTCATTGTTTACAATAATGTATCACATGATTACAGCAAAAGACAACGGTAACTAGAAAAATCAGCGCTAAACTTAAAATGATAAAAACCATAATTATTTTTGCATCAACTTAATATATTAAAAAAATCAAACAAGGGCAGATATTTTCGAAAAATAAATGTTATAATAGATATATGAATGAATAATTATAAGAGCTCTTTGCTACCAATAACGGAAAGCCTTTCCGGACGTGGCGCATCTTCAAATGACTCGCCGTCAGAAGAAAATTTTTTAAACCATTTCTATGCAGCCCGCGTTCTTTTAGTACGTTTTCTCCAAATGCTGCGAGTGTCTCCCGACATGCTCCTGCAGCCTTTGACCCGAGTTTAAATTCATGAAGCAAACATGCTCGAATTACTTTCAATTCAACAGACATTTGAAAAGGGCGAGCAATCACAAATCAAGAGACACTGCCAGGATAAAGTTCACCGATTAATTCACGCAAATTCACTGCGTTATGCGATAAACACTCGTCAAGTCTCAACAAGAATGCGACAAACTCATTGCATCGAACCCGAACAAAAACTGCAGCAACTTTTTCGCTCACCCAACAATTGACGCGACGGATATTGCGTTCGGCGTTCAGGCTGTACTCCTATTCGGACGATAATGCAGAGATTGCCGAAAAAGTCACTCGTTGACTTCGTTGAGAATGATATTTGCAGTGTTCCGGGTTATGACGAATGCACCGTGATCGTTATGATAGTTTATCAACCGTTTATGACAGGAGTCGAGCCTTATTGAAAAAAGATGTTTAAAAAACATGTGGTACCGAGAAATAAACATTACGGATTTAAACAGAGTAAATAAGAGTAACAGCTAAGGAAATAAATAATACAACATATTTTCTTCTTTCACATAATCTCTTAATTTCTTTCTTGCGTTGAAAGGTTTGAGAGGAATTGGAAATTAGAAAGAACGGTGTAGAAATAAATATTATAGAAGTCTTATACTATATTCCATCTATGTTTCTACAAAAGATCGCTTCTGCCTTTGCATTCATACCTTTGTATGAATCGACCAGAAATGCAGTAGAAATATTGATTGCGACTTAATCGACGATAACTATCAAGCGACATCACATACATCTTGTATATTGACGCTTGTTCTTTCGTAAAAATATGAATGGAATACTAAATATTTCTGTACCGTTCCTTCTAATCTCCAATTCTCATCGGACTTTTCAACGCAAGAAAGAAATTAGGAAATTGCGAAATGTGTGACAGAAACAAGAGAATATCTTGTGCTTTTTATCTCCTTAACTATTTTCTACTCTTTATTTATTACCCTTACTTACTCTGCTTAAATCCGTAATGTTTATTCCTCAATTTCACTTTTTCAAACATTTTAAACGGTCGATAAATTCACAACGATCACGGTGCAGAGTTATAGTAGTTGCACCCGTCATAACTGGGAGCGCCGCAAATATCATTATCAACGAGTGACTTCTTCGGCAATCTCTGCATTATCCTCCGAATAGGCAACCCGTCATACTGACCTACATGTTGCAACCTGTACATTGCAGCACACGCCGGCTCCGATATCCTTCCGCGAGTCCTGCAGGCGAATAAGCGGGCCGCCGTGATTATTGTTTCCCCACGGCCGAAAGTCGCGAGCGTAATTACACGCGCGCGCGCCGTGATCGACCGCGACGCGAGTTTAACGCGGATATAATTCCGCCTTCTCTCGTACCCTTCGCGAATGCCCCGACGTGCGGTTCTGTTTGCGCGACTCGTTTTAATAAAGTGCAAATTCCGCGCTCGCAGTCGGGACGCGCCGTAACTTTGTTCCCGGTGCTGCCTGTTCCACGGGAGTCGCGCGCTCTTGCCGACGTATCCTTCTCGTCCTCCCGGTATCTCGAGACATATTCCTCGAACGTGACTACAATAATTGTAGTATATTACCGCGGGACATTACATACGATAGCGATATGCGCCGAGTACGTGTGATCAAGGATTAATTCTCGCCCGCTCGCGTCGTTATCGCGACGAGAGGAGAAATACGCGTGTTGTCCCTCCGTGCGACGCGAAGGGACGCGAACGGGCGGAAGGGCCGCACAATCACGCAGCAGCAACGTAGGGGAGGGGGGGGGGCGGGAGAGATATTCGAAGCGCACTTGATGCTAAAGCTTACCTTTGCCGTCGGTGAGCTCTTTCGCACGCTGCGCCCCGAGTGTCACAGAGGACGTACAAACCAGCCACCAAAACGTACGCAGCAACATCGTTATCACTTTACCGCAGATGTTCACCGTGGGAATGGGGGAGGGAGCGGATGCGGCTCGTTAAGTGTTCTCCTTCAAACCTGCTACGCCTATGACTCGCGAAGCGCGTCGCGTCTCTTTACCATCCGGAGTTGGCGTGTTCTGGCGGGCGCGGAGGAAAATCGCTTAGCTGAGAACGTATCGTCGGCGCGATCGCCGATATCGTGCGAGCGAATCTCGAGGAACAGCTGTCATACACACGTAACAAGCGCGCGAGTTAAGGAGCATGCCTCGTCGCCGGCGAGTCAGCAGTCTGCGATGAAACGGCGACGAACGCGACGGCGAGCGCGCGCGATTAAATCCCGCGGCTTGTCACAGGAACACAGATCAGCGCGCGAAATATTGGCATGCTAGAAAACGGAAGGAAATTAAAACACGGTAACCAGAAGCGCAATAGATAGGGAATGGGAGAGGGGGGAGAGAGAGAGAGAGAGAGAGAGAGAGCGAAGCACGGCTGACACACGATGTTGTACCCTTGTCGATTGAAATTAAAACGTTAGTCGAAGTTAGGACGAGAGCTCTTCCGAACCGCCGCTACGCTTGTACTCGCGATCCTCGAATTCGCTCTGCTCCTCTACGCAAAGTTTCTTCTCAGGCGAGCGTACTTTTTCCCTGCTTTCAGGACTCGAACTAGACTCGACTGGGTCTCGGTCCGGCCTCTCGTTAGATCATCTTACGGGAGAATGTCACTTGGCGGGCTCCCCATTCGGAGGAATTGGCTCGCTCCGATGGTGCTAGCAGCACCCACACTCAAGCCGAGTCTCTCGGCCACGACGTACTCGTGCTTTGAGCACGACGAGAGCAGTGACGAGAGTCATGCATACGCGACCTAGCCCCAAACCCGATCGACTCCGGAACCCTTAATAAAGTCGACTCTCGGCAGGGCGAGAGAGTAGCGGAGGGAAAGTAGAGCTTCCCCGCGGCCACCCGGCGAAAAGGAGCAATATGTATGAATTCGTGGTGCTCGCTCGAGCGCGCCTCTTATTGCGATTCGCCGGCGTTGACAGACGACGGGAAGGGCCTCGCCAGAGAAAAGGGGAGGAAAAGCTGGAGAAGCTAGCCGTCGATTGTCGCGCGTCAGAGTCGTCAGGGTCGTCGAGAGATTCGCGAGCTGGCCGCGCGCAATCAAAGCTTCTCGCGGCCGCAATGAACCTTCGTACCCACGTCGACGCCAACTCCACGGCTAAATTAAAAAAAGAGAGATTCATGTATATCGAAATCCGTCCTCGTACGAAAGAACTCAACTGCGAACACGCGTGTATGTGTATGTGTGTGCGTATGTGCGTGTGCGATGTGTGATGTGTACGCACGATAAAACTCCAAGGTAGACCGGCGGGACGAAAAATCCCAAGAATGGTCGGAAAATCCGAGTCACGTCTTTGCTCGAGTTTCACATCGACGGACAGGTATCGTTAGTTCACTTCGCGTGCTAATCGACGCGGAACCTCCTGAACTTCGGGCAGCTGACTGAACCGATGACCGATGACCGACCACCGACAGCGAACGGCACACAGCTGTCGATGCGCACATACGCGTCGTGTGTGTGTATTGTGTATGTGTACGTGTGTGTGTGTGTGTGTGTGTGTGTGTATGTGTGTGTGTGTGTGTGTGTGTGTGTGTGTGTGTGTGTGTGTGTGTGTGTGTGCGTGCGTGCGTGCGTGCGCGCGTGTGTGTGTGTGTGTGTGTGTGTGTGTGTGTGTGTGTGTGTGTGTGTGTGTGTGTGTGTGTGTGCGCGTGTAGACGTGTGTATATGCGTGTATATGTGTGCTGTATAATAGGTGTGCTTATGTATATCCAACACTGACGGGCTGCGAGGACGATTGCGGGTGTATACGCGCGTGCAGTTCCGTCTGGACCGAAACTGAGCGGCGAACACGCGGCACACGAACGCGAATGCCCGGCATGCGAGCCGAGACTGCGCCCTCCAACGTTTCCCCATAATACGCGTACCCTCCCTCTCCCTAAGCGAGCGTCCTCCCGCTACCGGCGCCCGTCGTCGTGTCTAACCCCCTTTTCCCTGCGACCGAGACCGCCGCCCCTGACTTACCCCGAGAGTGCAACATCCATCCACGCTCCCACCCCTCTCTCTCTCTCTCTCTCTCTCTCTCTTTCTCTCTCTCTCTCGCTCTCGCTCTCTCCCTCCCTCCCTTCCCTCCCCCTCTCTAGTTTCTCCCGCCTCTTCGATAATTCCAGATTTTTACAGACTGACCGAGATACAAACCAGAGCCGGCCGTGCACCATCCGATCGCATTCTTCGGGATGCCGCTCGCGATCGCACCGTGAGAGTACTCTCATCCAGACGTATTTCCCAATCCGGTATTTGTTGTTGCTGTTGTTGTTGCTGCTGTTACCATTGTTGTAGTTGCTATTGTCGTCCTTATTTCTAATCTCGTCGTAAGGATGAATTTGTTAGGATCGGAATGACTTAACCTTAAAGTGACACGGATATGACGTTTATCGATCGCGTGACGAAATCTCTCTTCCTCTCGTAGAATTTTGCGCCGACAGTATGTATTCGCAGTGATATTCGCTGATAAGAAGAAGAAATAGCAAACCGTTAATATTCAGAACATATGCACATGCAGGGAATACTGTATTGAAATAATTGATAATATTACTAGGGATCGCAAATATTGTTTTTATAATGACGTCGGCGGGAGTAATATTCATATTCTCCCGTCCAATACACTATAATACACATTCGACGCTATCGGGTAACTGCGCGCTGTTGAAATTCCCTATCCTACGTAATAAATCAGAAATATCGTTATACTCGCCCGTACAGTCGCCGATGCAACGTGCGCGCGCGCGCCCTTCGTTAGGAGTCAATAATTTATAATCCGTGATAGATAATTCGAGTATTTTACTTGCATTTCGCGTGCATCGTTAACTACGCATAATTCCCAGTCGCGCCAAGTACCGAGTGCATTCTAACTTTCGGATCAGCTTTCACATGATTTTTCTCTCTCTCTTTCTCTTTCTCTATCTCCCTCCCCCTCTCTCTCTCTCTCTCTCTCTCTCTCTCTCGCGTATTCATTTTTCTTTTCGTTTTAACCGACGATATTTCGTTATCGAAATGCACGCGACGTGCCCCGTTTGAATCTTTAAGTTATATTTTCTCTTTGTTATGTTAGCGGTAACGAAAACTACAACAGTACAAACAGCAGTTGAACTGCGAGAAAAATATGTAAACATTCACAAAAATATTATTCGGGGTGATTATTAACAACATATTTACTTATACTAAAAATTTACGTATTTTTATGCTGAGAATGCATTTTCTCACATGAGCGAAAATACGCGTCTCTTTAAAAAAACATGGCTTTTCATGAAAAAGCAATTATTCACTTTATTTAAACAAAGGAAATTGGATTTAGGTAAATATTTTATGAATATCCACCGAACAAATATCTTTAGCTTTTAATTTTTTGTTCTCATGTAGTAAAGACGAGACCTTGTAAAAAATCCTTGAATAGACAATGCACATATTTATGCAGGATGTCTCACATAATTCACACCTATTATTTACATGGCGCTATTTGTCTCATGAAAATTTGTCTTTTAACTAAAATGTCGAAGTATCGGCAGTCTCTGAAATACAAATAGTTGGAAAAACGTGATTGGAAAAAGAGTGATATTCTACGAGTTAAACTTCGAGCGACTAATTGCATAACATAATTACTTTCCTCGATCAATTCCAAACGGCTTTTATTCTTGCAGCATTTTTATTCGATACTTGGCCTAAAAAATATGTTACGTTGAAAATTGAACAATATTACTGCGAATAATGCTTCTCCTCGATGTTTTCGAGTCATCAAATATTTCAAAGAAAAGATAGTTGAAAATTTTCACGAGAGATAACACTGTGTAAATAATGAGAGTGGAAATGACGGGACGTGGTATAATGCGGAAACCATCGCTTGATAATCCGGAGGCTCGTTTGAACGTCACGTATAGAAAGAAAAACAATAAATTTAGCCACGCTCATTTCACATGTACGCGTACACGTACACGCGCGTGTGCGCACATACGCGCGCACGCACATGTATTATGCACGTGGTGTCGAAAAAAATTTCGGGTAATTATGCAGTACAGGGGATGCATCTTCAATGACTTTGACGTCCGTTGTTTGTTAAAAAATTATTAACATAAGAAGTTTCATTAATCGAAAGTAATTTTTCGACACTGTGTACATTTTGGTACGGTAAACTTTACACATATGTGAGCAGAGAAGAGTAAGACTTAACTGCATAATTACTGAAAATACAAAACAAGTTTCATAGATACGATTTTTCGTCTTACTAAATTCATGAGTCTACGATGTACTAAAATAACAGATTCTGAGAAGATTAGCAAATACCATTACGTTAATTTTAGTATACGGTAGACCTATCAATTTAAAAAGGCGAAAGATCTAATTGCCAAAACTAAAGATGTGCGAATCAAGAATTTTTATGTCGAATCGAATCGAACCTCATTTTTTTAATTCGAATTCGAATCGAATCGAATCTATGAAATTTCATTCGAATTCGAATCGAATCGAATGAAATCGAATCGAATCATTAAAAAATTTAACATGACTATTAAACATGCAAATAATGATGGAAGATTTTAATATGAAAGAGAATATCGGTATTGTAATATCATCTTAAAGAAAAATATATATTTAAATACTTAAAACAATTTATAATTAAGTTATTAAGTTAATTACAAATTAAGGGTTCAAACATATAGATGGCCCGTTTTATAGCTGATGCATGCAAACGCTAATATATTTGATTCGTATTCGAATCTTCGTGATTCGAAATTTTCGGATTATTCGGATTCGAATCGAATTTAATTATAAATTTATTAGATTCGATTCGATGCGATTCGAATTTGGATAGTTCGCACATCTCTAGCCAAAACTTATGTATATAAAAACGAACGTATTGATAGTTCAAAAAGTTCAAATTGGCGGTCACTGTTTATTACAAACGGTGAATACAAATTACATTCATTTTGTTGAACTTTTTTGTTGATAACTTTTTAACAAACAACGAGCGCCGCCTGAAACCTTTCGCATATTACTCAAGTTGATAACCTTGACAACAGTATGTCAAAATCAAAGTTAAAATCAAAGTTGAAGATGCATCTCTTACATTGCATAATTATCCGAAATTTCTTTCGACATCACGTGCACCTTTCGTTAACGAAAATTCCCTCGCGTAATCTTCAGATATATTTTGATCCGTTCTCTCGCAGCTGCCAGTGGGCAAGACGCGCGGTGGCCGGACATTCAGCACGTTCAGTTGGTCAGATGATTGAGATTCTGGAAATGGTGTGGAGTAACGAGCGCGACCTGGTGACTTCGATTCTTGACCATTTATCATGCACTTTGATAGGTGAGGCGGCATTTACTGTACGGTCGAGTTACATACATCGCGATGGACGGAAGGGTTTCTCGTCTGTTCGACTCTTGACTAAACTTCTACCACCTACCTACCAACCCACATACTTACCTACTAGAGATGTGCGAACTATTCGAATCCGAATTCCTATGATTCGAATCCGAATAATTCGAAAATTTCGAATCGAAGATTCAATTACGAATAAAATATATTAACGTGCGTTATATTTACATGCATCAGGTACAAAATGAGCCATCTGGGCTTGTATATTTGAACTCTTAACTTGTAAATAACTCAACTTATAATTAATAACTTAATTATAAATTACTTTAAATATTTAAATATATATTTTACTGTAAGATGATATTACAATATCAATATCCCCTTTCATATTAAAATCTTCCATCATTATGTGCATGTTTAATAGTCATGTTAAATTTTTTAATGATTCGGTTCGATTCGAATTCGAATGAAATTTCGTAGATTCGATTCGATTCGAATTCGAATTAAAAAAATGAGATTCGATTCGATTCGATTCGACATAAGAATTCTTGATTCGCACATCTCTATTACCTACCTACCCCGTCCTAAACTTCTAAATTTCTCTCAAAAGTATCGCATACCACCGAGCGATATATAACTCGGCTATTTTCGAGCGGAACTTTCGTTAGATTATACAACTTATCGACTTATTCTTTCTGGTGCAATCGTAAAATACTTTATGTGTGTGTTGAAGCGATATGTACGTCAGCGCGCGTTCGTATCTCTCGTGAAGGAATATTGAATTCGACGTTTGCAGCGGCAGAGAGTCTGCCGTGGGGGTTGGCGCGATAAGTTTTTGCGCACATTTAGCGCTCTCGGTAAATAAAACGATCCCTTTCACGCGTTCGCCGCCGGGATATGCTTCCGTATATTCGTCGCGCTCACGTACGTATAAAAAAATTACGAATCGCCACGTCTCGCAGCTGCGCTTACCCGTCCGTCTCGTTGTCCGCTCAGCGAGAAAATGCTCAAAGAAGAGTCGAGTGGGAACGTGACCCGATAACATCGTTCTTGGATCATTTTGTCACGTGAGCCTGAGGATCGATTTATGTCTATGTATTTTATGCATTACGGACACGGTGGGCCGATCTCGCGGATACAGCCAGCGCAGCTTTTACAACCCGTGGAATTCACCGAAATTTTCCGAGAGATGCACTCGCGCGCTAGAGAGAGAGAGATATATATATATATAGTACGTATCGCTGTCGCTGGAATCCTTTTCTCCGCGCGGCGGGATCGATAAGGAATAAGGAATGGACCAAGCAGTTCGTCCCGCGAATTGCTGAAAGAACCTAAATAGCCCCGGTTTCCGCTCTTGAAAATATTCCACGATTTTTCAACGCGGTAGATGCGAAAAGATATCGCACCGGAGGAATGTAACCCGCTGTTGCGAATCCCGGTTGGCTGAATCTCGCGAGTGAACGAGCGCGGCTCATGTCGTCAATCATCGGGCTATAAAGTTAATTTACGCTCGTTTAATAGAGAGATATCATTTGTTCTCTTAACGGCTATTAACGGCGTAATTTGTTACACGGCCGATCTCTTAGGTGGTGTCTACAATAGAAGACGTAAAGTCTTAAGCGATTGAAGTCGTAAGAAAATCGACCAGTTACACAATTCATTTTCCTTTGACCACAAACAGAATAGTTAACAGACAATTGGTCAATTTTCTTATGATCTTGCGACTTAGGATTTTATGACTTCTATCGCAGACTCCGCTTCAGCCGGTGGAGAGACGTAAGCGACGTTACTCTCTCTCCTTCTCTCTCTCTCTCTCTCTCTCTCTCTCTCTCTCTCTCTCTCTCTCTCTCTTGATAAGCCAAACGCGTACTGCGGAATTTTCCTCGGAATGTTGTACAGCACGGGATATTAGACAACGAGGCTATCCGTCCAGCGCGAAATGATTTACATCGCGCGAGCTCGGATGAGTTTGAATTTTTACTAGCGGCAGCGACCGGATGGTCGCGAAATAATGGCTGCAATTTGCAAAATATTATACAATTGACTTATACTGTTTTTAGCATTAATATGTGAACATCCGGTTAGAGTTTGTTACTATAAGATATAAGAATATCTAGACGGAGCATTCAACGAACCGAAGGTTCAAATAGCGGTAAGGGAGAGGTTACGGTTCTTCGGGTTTTTCAGCCGCGACTTCTTCAGATATATAGGTAGTTTCATAAAGTAAATGTCCCAATTTGTGACAATCAGAGTTTTCCTTAATTAATTAATATAGATCCATATTTTCTAAACATATGTATTTTTACTTTAAATTTATTATCGATTTTAACAAGTTTTGAATAAAATTGAAAGTTATAGTTAGAAGTCATGGAATAGCATAATTACAAGCATATTGCTAACGGTGGCAGTTCGAATAGTTACTTGCCGTCATCTTAAAAGTTGAAGATTAATATCAAGCCTATTTGTTGTGATGTATCAGTTATTCTTTAATTTTTCCAAAGTTAAACTGTCAATGGCAAAGCAAAAATAAACTATTTTATGTCACTAAATGATATTTCAATCAATTTTAATAAATTCAAATAAATTCAAATTTGCCTATAAATTAAAAAAAATATAACATAAGTAAATTCTTAAATATTCAAGCTTTCCGACATAATCAATTTGATGTCTAATGCATATTATTAATTTATTAATTTTATCTCACTACAGCTATTATAAGTTATTTGGTCACGAATGAAGACATTTATCTAATTAGCACGCATTGGAAACAACGTTTGCAACCAACCAACTAATGTAGTATTTTTAAAAAGATTTGAGACATCAATTTACTGTAAGTTGTTAATATTCTATTGAAGGTTGTATATAGGATGTTCGGGATCTTTTGGAAACGAAAAATTGTGAGATTAATCAGATCAAACTAACAAGGAAACATAGGAAACTCGGAAATACCAAAAATTCTGGAACTTTGGGCGAAAGTAAAATAGTTCATCCGTAATGCAAAACTATTTTTATCCGTGCGTAATTCTGCAGTCTGAGGGAGTGAAACCTTCGAAAAAAGAACCATTTTCATTTTTAGGATATATCTTTTGAAATACGAAGCATATGTAAAAATGGTATATATAAAAGTTATAGTGTATTTCATACTTTTTGCAATCGTGTATTCAAATTTTGCAAAATTGAACAATTTTTGAAATCTCCTTCCCCTTCTCCATTATTTTAAAAAATCTTTAAGTTGTTCTTAGGGTAAAAATAAAGAGTATTGTATATGCATCGGTTAAAAATGAAAATGGTTTATTTTCGAAGGGTGATTTCAATCCCTCAGACCAGAATTCCGCACGAACAAAAAATAGTTTTGCATTACCGATGAAACTACTTTACTTCCAGCCAAAGTTTCAGAATTTTTTGAATTTCTGAGTTTCCTACGTTACCTTATCAGTTTGATTTGATTAATCTTCACAATTTTTCGTTCCCAAAGATCCCGGACACCCAGTATAATATTAAACAGAAAGATTGCCCGTGATTTTTTTGTGTGAGTTGAGAAATGTATTTGTTTAGTTTGATAGAAAAATCTGTTTTCTAATGAGAAAATTCTTCTACTGGGTAAGAGAGATGCATTTTGAAATTCACACAAGAAATTACGGACAATCTTTCTGTTCACAATAGTATACTAACAAGTAAGTATGTATAAATCGAATGGTGAAGAGTCGAGCCGAATAAGCCGAAGTATATGTCTTTTTCTCTAGCGCAAATTAGTACACTTTCTTTGTCTAACTTAATAATATATATTCCGTCCAGGTATTTTTATGTCGATAGAGTTTATATAGCCAATTAAGATAAGGGAGCATAACAATTTTCGGTAAGGTGGGAATTCATTCCCACTATTAAGATGCATTCAGCTCGACACGTCACCGTTAAACTCATATATACACTTGGCTTCAACACCATTTGGGCATTTTTTTCTTGACGTAATTTGGAACTCAGCATGATCCAATGAGAGAGTTTGTTTTCGATTAATTCTCAGAAGTTATGTTCTCTCATTAAGTCGTTGATTACGCTCGAAATTACAAGAAAAAAATGATCAAACCGTTTTGTAATCAAATGTTTATACTTTGTACACATCTGTATACATTGGTACGTTGATATAATCATTTATAAAATGCTACTTTAACTTGTCGCGAATTACACATAGAGAATCTCGTGGGATCTAAAATCCGAATGAAGTTATAGACCAGGGTTTCTCAACCTTTTTTGTATTTCACATCCCTAAAAATTTATTAATGAACCTTCGCACCCCCTACAAAATAAAATTATTCGTATGTTATATGGTAAAAATTAATTGTCAGGGTTTTAAGGTAAGAAGTTAATTTATAATAATTTATTATTACATAGAATCGTTTTATAGAAATTAATTATCATTTTAATATTATAAAATTATTATCCATAATATCAAGCTTCGCATAGTGATACGTAATGAATATATACGTACAGATATATAAAAAATATATCATTACTACTGACATACTTTTGTATCTTAAAAGTATACATTTGTACATTCTTTTTCAACATGGTCACCCCTTGTATTGAGGCACTTGTTCCAGTGAGAAATCCATGAATCTCTGTCGGTAAAAGATGAGAATCTGTTCACGCAGCCACTTTTGCACTCCATGTTTGACATCATCATCTGATTGGAATCGCATGCCGCGACGATGTTTTTTCAATCTCGTAAAGCACGTGATTCCAATCAGATGATGATGTCAAACATGAAGCGCAAAAGTGATTGCGTGAACAGGTTCTCCCACCTTCTACCGACTGGGTTTTGATTCATGAACTTCTCGCTTAGACAAGTGCTTCAATATAGAGGGTGACCATGTTAAAAAATAATGTGTGAATGTATATTTTGAAAACGTACAATTATGTCGCTATAAATAAAGTAATAAAACGTTACATGAGTAGCATGGGAACCTTATTTTCTAACTTTCACTCGCATGTATATTGGAATAGAACAAAATATATATAAAACATTTTGAATATATTTCAAGTTATAAATAATTGTAAGCTCATTTCGTAATTAAAAATATTAAAAAATATCAAGGCTCATAGTGTCTAAATTTTACCTTTACTTTTTATCGAATTCGATAATTGGCGGCATAAAAAGGTTCATTATGTAATTCCATAGAAAAACAATAATTTTGTTTATTAAAGGATCATTTCTTTTATTTCCGTTACGTCCTCTTCGCGAATTTCTATATTGATTGCAGACAGAGAATCTATATTTCGAACAAGGACGGAATTCTCAATGGGTGCAATAGTAGGATAACCTATTTTGGGACAAATTTAGATATGCTGATTAGAGAAGCTGTGTTGCTTCCAGGAAAATCTGGAGGAATCTCTACGCGAGATGTCATGGTTCCAGCGTGAGTTGGCATAAAGCCGAATATATCCGAAGAAGTCGCGACGAAACTGTTCGAAGAGAGAGAGAGAGAGAGAGAGAGAGAGAGAGAGAGAGGACGTCACTTTTTTCCCTTACTGCTAATTAGATTTTTTGCCTCGTGGAATGTTCCGTTCTGATATCCGTACACCCGTATAGTTTTTGTTACATTTTTCTAGATCTATTACGAGTCTAAAGGTATATTTCAGTCAGAGGCAATTGATTTGGGACGCAACTTTGGTGTTTTTTCCGAACGCATTCATATCGACTGCCGCCGTAGTGAAGACGAGCGTTTTTCCGCGTCTTTGCCCTTCGTCGTATGGGTAAGGCAAGAGAAGGAGGGGGAGGGTGGGCGTGAGACGGGGCTATCGTGATGCAAAGACGACGACCCGTGCATCGCCCGCTCGCGACAGCAAATACAACGTAGCCCGATAGATAGCGTTAATTAAATACCGGCGGATGAATCGCCGGACCGGATGATTTATCGCGTCCGCTCGGCTTCCATTTCTCTCGACGTTCCGTACGGATTCCGTAACCAGATCAAAGACTAGCGGTCGGCCGGAGCAGCGCGCGCAGGACGAGATCACGGAGTAAGCCGTGATAAATTCAACGTCCCGCGGATGCTCTCGGACCGGTCATAAATCGAGATCGCTCTCCGGCGCGCGTTCCCGAATGCCGGGCGATGTAACGTGCGCGTAGGCCGGCGGCGCGCCTGTGTATGTTTACGATGTCTTTGGGCGATAACCAATCGTGAGATTGTGAAATACGGGCCCTTTTTGCAAAAACGGCCGCCGTCGGTTTCGTTCCGCCTCGACGTATCGGTAACGTCGTGTAAGGGCCGCAGCGGAGATAAATAAGACAGGGGGACAGAAAGGGACAGCGAGACAGAGACAGAGGCGAAAGAGGGACGTGAGAGGGACGGAGAGAGAGAGGGAAAGAGAGAGAGAGAGAGAGAGAGAGAGAAAGAAAGGGGGAGAGAGGTAAATAAATAAATAGACAGAGATCGAGAGGAACAGTAAGGAGACGTGGGAGAAGAGCGTCGGTTCAGAGTTCTCGCGAAACTTTTCACATTGGCCGCGCTCCTTTGAGGCGCGCGGTACAAGGACGAAGCCTCGGCGACGACGGCGTCGCGGGAGATCAAGCTTCGTCGAGGCTCGCTCTTAAATTTCTCGCGAAATGAATCAGATATCCTGCTCTTTCTCTTTCACTCTCTCTCGTTCTCTCTCTCTCTCTCTCTCTCTCCCTCTTTACCTCCATTATCGCCTCTTACGGAAACGAGGCTCTCCGGAGGATTCAAGCGTTAACTTCTTTCGGATGCAGATAAGACGCGAAGCCCCGGCGGAACGTAAAATATAAACGCGCGAGATAGTATGAATTTCTAGAGGCGCAATAACGCGCCCGGATCCCGGCGAGAGGACTCCGCGCTTTGTGCGGCCGCGACTCGTCCCGGCGCGGCGGCGGCGGCGGCGGCGGCGGCGGCGGCGGCGGCGGCGCATTTTCATGATACGATCGCGGCCAGCGGCGGCGGCTCGCGTTAACGAGAGCAGCGCGTTTTCGCGCTACAAAAGCCGTGAGAATGGGCTCCGCGCAGCGCCGCCGCGCCTCGTTCCATTCGCGGCGCGCGGCACGCACATCTCGCGCGCGCGGATGCGCCGTCTTAGGAAATACGGCTGCACCGCCTGCGAACGGTTTACGCTCGAACTTGGATCAGCGAGCAGCCCTGGATTACGAGCGTAAACTCGATTCCCGCTGTAACTCACCATAACGCTGACTGCATTTGGCGAAACTCGATTTGCGCGCGCGTACGCGCTCATCGGTGAGCGAGCGATCTGATGTCGCGGGGCTCGGTTTCGCGCACTTTCGGTGCGGGCGGGGAGAAGACGCAAGAGCGGAAAACAAAAAAAGGAAAAAAGAGCGGGAAAAAGAGCTAGGAAGAGAGGGAAGGTGGCTAGGCGGGCTGCGCCGGCGTCACGACGCGTCCCCATTAGAGCTCATTGTTTGTACTTTGTCGCGTTACCTTCCGGCGTGCCGGCGATCGATCCGGCCTACAATCGCGCACGGCCTCTCCCGCGTCCTCGCAGCCCCTTTAAACAGACGCTCTTGACACGGAACTCCGGCGACCGTCCGTTATAATTTGCCTCCGAGATTTGTCGCGAGACTGATTCCCCGCTCGCGCAGTCGGAGGCTCCGGGCCTCGATCGATCGGGCCGATATCGGTCGCTCGGTCGATGAATCGATCGATTGATTGTCCGCTCGTTCATTCGTACTTACGGCGACGGGAACGAATGCGCGCGCGCGGCGACCTCGTCGCCGAGGCGAATAACAGCGACCGGGCGATATTCGCTCGCGTTCGAACTTCGTTTGGCTGTTTTCGAACGAGGGTGTATAATAAATTCGATTAGCCACGGCCGGCGAATCGGCCGGCCGGTGTACATCGGCGCATCGAGTTTGTCACGATTGATAGTGCTCGGCGATACGGTCGCGTCACGCAGCAAAAAATGATTGATTACGCTATCCATGCATTATTGTTATTCGCGCGAGCGCGAGCGAACGAGCGCGGCAATGCTAGAAAGCGTTCCATTAAACCATTACGAAAAAAAATTAACCTGCCGCTCGCGCTCGTGATCGATCGGGCGTTTCCGCTAAATCGAGAAGTGTTTCATGCGCCGGTTTCCCGGTCACGGCGCCAATTTCGATCGCGCAATTTCGAAGCCGAGCTCGCGCTCTGCCTACGACGCTGTTCTCGGCCGCCGACGCGCGCTTAGGGCGGATTCACACTTTGGCAGAAAAGCAAAAAGCAGCACAGCAAGAGCCATGAGAGTGACAGACGCTGAAAGTCTGTCTCTCTCTTGCGAGAGAAATCGCGACTATCAGCGCGACTTGCGACCGCATGCTGCCTTTCTGCTTTTCGCTTTTCTGCCAAGGTGTGAGTCCGCCTTTACGATTCCGGAGTGACTGCGTTCCGCAATGCTGACAGTACTGACAATACTGCTATTCAAACCGGCATATAGTTGTTTTCAAATCGCTAGTAACGTCGTCATGTTCAGTCAGCGACGCTGAAAATGAAACGCATTTGCAGTATCGTGCAGAGTGATATAACCTATCTGTATATAAAGATTGAAAGTGTGTAAATTTGGAATAATGGCCAATAACTTGGTAGAGAGAGTAGAAGGTATGTACGTAGTATTATAGCTTTCCATTCACCTTTGGTCACATTTTGGTAACTTTGTCAATAATCAATATTTTAAAGTGAGAACTGAGAATGAGAAAGAGAGAATGATTACATTTGTCACAGTGTCGTTTTAATCGATTGTAGATTTAAATTTACATAATATTTATTAGGGTGTTGTTCATAAAAATGTGGCAACACAGCATAATGCGAGAAAATGGGGTGGTAATATGGCCTCTCACTAAAACTCGATACAAAAAATTGATTTTGTCTAAAATAACACAAAGTGTTTCATTACGAAATTATATATTTATTCAAATTAAACTCTTAGAAGGGGAGTAATAACCGCGAATTTTTAACGTAGATATTGATTTACTTGTTAGAAAATATAATCTGCCAAAAAGACAGCAATGTAGTGCAAATATAAATGCAACAGTGGACTACAGATTAGAATTGACTTATCGAATAATTACTTTGGTATAAAAACCTTGAGAAAAAAATAGTATTTATCAGCACTCTGGGGTCACATCAGCAAAATGTTATGCTATTTCATTTAACTTTGACTTGGCGTAACTTGAAAGCCGAATGTATAGCCGAATAAAATGTCAAATGACAAACAAAATACTCAATTGTACATATATTCGCGTGATGATACGCTCAAGTTTAAAAACCATGAGGAAACATATCCAATTAAATGTTAAAATGTACCGTGGAAAATATTTCGAAATGCTTGAAAGTAATAATGCGTTATAAAAAATGCTAGGCTATTATGTATTGATATATTAGCGTCAATATGTTAAAGGCAAACTACTAGACAAATGATTCCATAAGTAATAACTGAAATCCGCTATCTAATAACGGAGATATTGAGGAATGGCCATAATACTACCATAATACTAAGGGTTATAATATCACCCTCTCCTCTACCAATTTTATTTGGTTTACAAAATATCGGAAATTTTCTTGAAGATAATTTTTAAAGTTCATCACACAGAGACGATGAAGAAAATATTTCATATATTTCATAAGTTTTATTTTCACTTCCGCCAATTATCATGTATTTTACTCATGACATCTTTTACACTTTTTAATTGTACAGAGTGTATAAAAAATACCGAGACAGCGAAATATCTCGAAAATTATAAGGCAAAAAATATTAGGCAAATAAAAAAATGTTTTAGACAAAAGTTGTTAAAATTAATTGGTATGCCAATTAATTTTCCTATCGGAAAAGATGATGCAATAAAAAATTGGGTTTTCTATTTAAGAAAAATAATGATCGGTAAATATCTCGAAAGTGGCGCCATCTGTAAACAAAATGATATAGTTATTTTATGTCTCCCTTGAAACCATACAATCTTTGTCTGAAACATTTTTTTTCTAAAATGCTTAGTTTTCGAGATATTTCGTCGTCCCGGTATTTTTTATACACTTTGTATAAGTCTAACAATAAGTTAACATCTAAACGCCATATGCATTGCTGAGGGTAATATGTGGAATTAGCCGGAAATCAGTGATTCCCTAGAATCTATTTTCGTGAAAAAGACTAGTACCTATTTTCGTGAAAAAGATTATAAGTTTCATCATCTTGCAGCATATTGAAAACCCTAGATAGTCAGAGAAGCGCAATCGAAAGCTCGCTTACTGATTGGCTGACCATGGCTGACCTCAATCAAAGCCGGAAGTTTATCAGCACACAGCTGATATTTCCGAGCAAGAAAGATTAATATTTGTAACATTATTAACAAAATAAGTTGGTTCCTAGACAATGGACGAAATAAATGACGTATAATAATAATATTACTTTATCGTTTTAACAAGATATCGTTGTCACGTATCGATTCAGTTGGCATTTCTCATTTAATACATTTCGAAACCTCAAAAATCTCTTATTTCAACTTGACTGCAACTTGACTTGCAACAAACATAAAAATATTTCCGAGGAACTAAATTGCGTCGGATACACAGAGAGTTACTTTATTTATAAGTTATCAGCTGCCTGCTGCGCGGATTCAACATGTCGACTATGGGAATTATGGTGAGAGTATCGCCTGCGCTTCTCTGACTATTTTGAACTCTGCTGAAAACTATATCGGAATGCGAAAACAGTACCGTCAGTGCACGTCGGGACGAAACCAGTGTAGCTCGAGTGTGCCGCGACGCCGCAGCTTGAAAGTTTTGGCCGACAAAGAAGGTGGAAAAGTCATTTTCCCACGCGGCATTCTCGGCAAGCTCGGCAATTCTCGGCGGTAAGTTCATACCGGAATCGGAATTCTGATATCTCGCCCTTATCGCGCGATATACTCATTTTAAGAAGCCCTTTAATTGCACCTGCAGCAGATCCGCGAGCCGATTCGCCCCGCCTGCATATCGCGGATATATAACGCGGCATATTAAATCTCATGACCATTCTCGCAAATGCACCACTCCGATGCATCGGCAGAACCCGGATATGGCGCTGCGCGTTCGCGCAGGAAGACATTATCGATGTCGGACTACGTTATCCCGAGCGACTCCGTCGGGAAGTAGGTCGAGGGATAAATAAGCATTAGGGAAGGGAGAGGAATAAAATATGTGGCGTTTGTACTCGGCGTAGAACAATATTGCCACCGGTTATTGGATTTCGGACTGGAAAATTGCGAGTGTACGGCCGCGCGCGCGCGCGCGCGACGACGAAATAGTTAATAAATCATTTCGACGCTCCGTGCCATCCCCTCGCCCCGCCCTTAGGCCCGTCGCGCCTCGCGGGGGGAGCGTTTCCAAAGTCTCGCAAAAGCATCAATCATCCAGCTGCAAAGTAGCGGCTTTGTCTTTGATCGCGGCTGTTTTGCGGCTACATAAGGTACGTCGAAAATGGAGGGTGTCCGCGGAAACGCATCCCGTGCTGGCCAATTATTGTCGCTTTTCTCCTTTCCGTTTCCTCGTGCGGGATGCAGGCGTCAGAAGCAAGAGACCAAGTTCGAGTTCTCATATCCTCGCGCGGCCAAAGAGGGGCTCGCGGGATTGAATGGAAACCATGAAAACCATTGAGGCTCGAACTTTTTCTCTTTTGGACGGAAATCATTTGAATAGTCGCCGTGATGACGAGAAACTTTCCCCGCGCTAGTTCCAGAATCGACTGCATATTATTATCAGACCCTATCCGCAAACCGCTAGCCTCCTTCTCTCCTTCTCACTTCCTCTTTCTCTTTCTCTCTCCCTTTCTTCGATGATCTTTATCGATTCCACCGCGCGGCCAGAAAGGCCGGAACGCCGGGCGGGAGGTGTTGCAGAAAGTAACTAAATCGTAGCTCTCTCGAGAAGAGAATTCCTTCGACTCTCCCTCTCTCTCTCTCTCTCTCTCTCTCTCTTTCTCTCATTAAATGTCGGATTACCGATAATTGGCTGGTAAAGAAGACGGGAGAGCACCGGTCGGGGCCTATTTGCCAAGAAAGAAGATAACGGCGGCAGGATAGGATGCGGGGGAGAAGGCGAGCAGATAAAAAACCGCTAAGGGATACGTATACAGCTCACGTTGCGGTCTCTTCCGAGGCGCCTCCAGAACAAACAGAATGAAAGCTCCCGCTTTTGTGCTCTATAACCCGATCTCTTTATCGCGGGAAATATTCTTTAAGCGTAGAGAATAAAACGGAAGTAAAAGTTGGGCCAGTGAATGGAAGCGCCCGTTGGCATCCTCCGCGTGAGTGAGCGCGCGTGAACAAGTGGAGGAGGAGAAGAGAAGCAGGCGAGAGCAGACGCGGGAGACGAACGAGCGCGAATGACGGAGTTGGCAAGTAAACGGCACCGGGAGACTGGAGAGGAGAGCGAGCGAGTCACCAAACACGGCCGAAGAACGAACGAGCCGGCGCGGGCGGTGCGGCTTGCGACGACCGTCCGACTGCTACGAGACGCACCTATATAATGCAGGTTGGCTCTCGCGAGAGCGGGCGCGATCGATTTGTGGACGATTGCGTTTTTCTCCACGATTTCGCGAACGTACCGTTTTGTAAACTGACGGAATTTCGGAGAGCCGAGGGAGGAGCTGGGGAGGGAGGCTGCTCGCTCGGAGCTGCTTATTGCGTTCCGAAATAGTGCTGACGGTACCGACAATATTGCTACTGAAACCAGCATATTAGCCATTTCAAAATCGTCAGTAGATGGTCAGCAATGCCGAAAACGGAACGCACCTGCAGTAATTAGCAAAGTGGTATGACCTGTCTGAATATCAAGATTGGAAGTAAATTTGGAATAATGGCCAAATTAATATCAATTTTACTCGGTTCGCAAAAAAATATCGCAAATTTTATCGAAGACAATTTTCAATGTTCATCGCACAGACGATGAAGAAAATATTTCGCATATTTCATAAATTTTATTTTCACTTCCGTTTCATTTTCACTTTCAATTATCGTGTATTTTACTCGTGACACTTTTTACGTTTGTTATTTATATAGGATGTTCGGAATCTTTTGGAAACGAAGAATTGTGAAAATTAATCAGATCAAACTGAGAAGGAAAGTCATGTACCCCCATTTTGCAAAAATTGTAATAATTATTAAATTATTATTGTTATTAAATTATAATAATTGAAAATGACCACATTTAGAAGCTCTTTTAATTGATTATTTGAAAATTTGTGTACTTATTGACAAAGTATAATATAGTAAAGGTCCTTTTTGTCCAGAATAACTTAATCTACAATTATATGACGGCTAGATAATGAAGAAAATATTTTATATATTCCATAAGTTTTATTATCCGTCAATTATTATATATTATATTTTACTCATGACACTTTTTGCGCTTCTTATTTATATAGGATATCCAGGATCTTTTGGAAACGAAAAATTGGGAAGATTAATCAGATTAATCTGAATCATGTATCCTCATTTTGCAAATTATTAAATTATTATTATTAAATTATAACAATTGAAAATGACCACATCTAGAGGCTCCTTTAATCGATAATTTGAAAATTTGCGTATTTATTGACGAAATGGTAAAAGTCCTTTTTGTTCAGAATTTCCTAATCTACAATCTTACATGGCGACTAGATGATGAAAAAAATTATTCATATATTTTATAAGTTTTATCTTCGTTTCCGTCAATCATCGCGTATTTTACTCGTAATGTTTTTTACGCTTCTTATTTATATAAGTCTAACATAAATTAACATCCAAGCGTCATGTGCATTAATGAACTTGCACTAACTCGGGGTAATGTGTGGAATTAGCCAGAAGTGAGTTATTCCCTAGAATCCATTTTCGTGAATAAGGCTGCAAGTTTTACCATCCTGCAGCATGCAGAAAACCATATGGGAATGCAACGGTACAGGGAAACAGTGCTGTTAGCGCATTTCTCAACGCAGCCTCAATGTGGCGAAATGCGCGGCGATCATCAAGCCGAGCTCCCCCCATGTGTCCATTTACTGCTCCGGCACAGATTATGCCACGTAACGATGGCCAGCAATTCGAAGGATATACGCTTTCCGCTAAGTACCCGTTAATATCGCCGACGTGTGCATACACATATAATGGTGCCACGCATCATCCCACTATCGGGTCGGCCTAATGAGGTAATGTAGTTGCTACAACTATTTCGGAGCAGCCATCTCCTGGCGGCGAACGCGTTGCGGGAAACGCAACCGGGCGGGCGCCCTTCTCCCTGCGTGAAGCCTGTGCGGTTGGTCGATCGTTAGTGCCGGGTTAATTTCGAGTTACTGTCGCCAATTTAAATTACCGTTATCGATGAATCTCGATCAGACTCGGGAGAGAGAGAGAGAGAGAGAGAGAGAGAGAGAGAGAGAGCACTGTCGCGAGTCGCGAGAGCGTCTCGGAACGAAGTTTTCCGCGGGCACGCGGGGAAAAAGAAAAGACGGTGGCGTAATTGCGAGAGTGCTTCGCCATTTGCGCGAAACTTTTCTTTAAATAGAACCATTTTTGTCAGACGTTGTCGCGCTTTCAATAACGCCGCATAGTCGCGATTACTTTTAATTTCAGATTGCCTCGGGCAGACCCGCGATCAGCGCCGATGGGCGATTTAAAGGAGATGCTCCTTTCTCCCTCTCTCTCTCTCTCTCTCTCTCTCTCTCTCTCTCTCTCTCTCTCTTTCTATTTCCTTCACCTCCGCTCCTGCCCTTGCCCCCCTTTTTCTCTCCGTTACTTATTTATTTCATTCCCCCTTTTTTCTCTTGCCTCGAAACCCCGGATCGTAGAGCGAATTGGTAATAGCGCGTCCGATAGGGAGCCAATAATTCGCATCGCGGAGCGCCTGTACTCGGAAAGAAGCGAGAACGTAATTTCGAGATCCCGAGGCGAACAGCGACGCTGGAAAGAAGTATTAGAGACAAGAAGGAAAGATTAAGCGTGAGCATGTTATCTCGAGATGCGGTTCGCCGGCAATGTGTGTGCCGTTGGGCACACACGTCGCCCGCGTACTATACTCGGCCGCATAACACGGGCTTTGTCTACCGCGGGGCAATAAGGCGACACGGGAGCTTGAAAGGGGACCCTAATTACGTCGGAGAATTAACTTCATATAACCCTAGGACTGAACAGGAAGCTCCGTATAACGTGTGTGAGCGTGCGTGAGCGCACCCGGCTATGATTTAGCATCGTCTTTCGGCACCGATACCTATATTTACTCGGTTAGTTAATAAAGAACGTGACGCGCATCTGCAAACTCTAGCGAGCGAAATGCGAGTGCAGCACCGCGCGAACGACGCGCTCTCTCAAACGCGAAATATTTCATCGCGACAAGATTATTCTTCGGATTACCGACTGTGTTTGCGGCCCGAAAATGTTTAACTGTTTCGTTGCAGCGCCGATTCCCATTAACGCTGCCACATTTTCCACATATTTCGTGTTTTCTCTATAATTTAACATTTCTATAATTAAATACAACGCGCTCCGAAATACACGCGTATATCCCGCATGTAATATCGTATTTATGTTTTCGTTATGAGCAATCTCGATATTGTTGCGACGAAAATCGATAGGAAATATGGAGCTTTGCATTAAGAGAAGGAAATGGTTATTGTGTTACCAAAGTCGTAATTACTTTCGGTCATAATTACCTCAACTGTATCTTCTCGCTATTCTATTAGGGGTGTGCAAACATTTTCATCGTTCACGTACAGATAACATTGTGAATTATTTACATGAAAGTTGCGACGCATTTTTGTCAGATTACGTTAGTATTGGTCAATCTGCTGAAACTGCAGAAACTGATGTATAATAAGTCATATTCATTGATATAACTATTTTTAATTCGTATGAAGATGAAAGTTGATAAGACGCATGTTCGTCATTGTATGCTTTTTTTATTTCATCGGCGCAAAACGGCTGCCGAAGCAACCAGAATCAGTTGTGAAACTTATGTTGAGGGAACGATAGCTGAAAATTCATGTCGTGAGTGGTTTCGGCGCTTTAAAAGTGGTGATCTTGACTTAAAAGATAAGGAGCGTCCCGGGCGGCCGCAAAAAGATGACATGGAAGCGTCATTGCAAGAAGATTCGACTCAATCGAGTGTAGAACTTGCAAAAAAGTTACATGTTAACCAGAGCACTGTAATTCGATTCACTGCAATTCACTTGCGTGACATGGGGAAAATTCTAAAAGAAGGAAAGAATGGGTTCCCCCTTTATCCGAGAATGTTATTGCCAGCCGAGTCACAATTTGCCTTTCGCTAGTCAATGGACACAAACAGTCTTTTCTGTATCGAATTGTGATCGGAGACGAAAAATGGATTTATTATTAGGGTTGTAACGAAAGTGGTTATAACGAAAGCGAATGCAAAAGTAAAAGAAAAAAGAATGTTTTGCGAAAGCGAAAGCGAATACGAATGCGAAAGCGAAAGATCTTATTTCTTTCTACTGACGATGCAAACGAATAAATTAGTAATTTCCCAGACAGTGCAATGTCCAAAATCGGAACATAAGATGTCTTTAAGACGTTTTTAAGTAGTCTTAAAGACGTTTTAAACTGACATCTTAATTTCCATCCCCACTTCATCATAAAAATAAAACTGGATTTTGGTTTCATTGTTATTGTTGTCGCTTATCACTTATCATACTTAGTTATTTAATTATTATAATTTATATGGTAATGCGACAGTCTCCCGAAAAATGGCGGAGATAAAATTGGTATCAACGAAAACCTCAACGAAAAATAGACGACATAGTTTTAATTCCTAAAGATTAGTAATACTGTTTAAGTGGTAAGCTGTTGGTTTGCGCAAACTTTTTGACAGATGTGCGCACAAATATTATGTACCGTCAAATTATAAATGTAAAATACTTTATAATATTAAATAAAAATGACATAAGTGAAAGCATAAAGTGCGTATAACAAAATAAATGAGACAAGTGAGAACATAAAGTCAATAAGGTAAAAAACATAATAAATAAATAAATAAATAAATATATATATATTATATATATGTGTGTGTACGTGCACATATATGTATATGTGTAACTAGATAAATAATTATTATATGTAAATAAATAATTTTAGTTTTTCAGTTTTGGCGTGCTTCAGTAAATTATCAGTCATGGTTGTGACTTAGTTCTTCACATTGGCATAAATTTACCACTTTCGCAATAAAGAAATACATATCAGATAAGTAATTAATATTCACATAAAATAAAAGATTAAGTATCTATGTATAGTCAGTAATGATAGATGTTGAACCGATTCTTTCTTTTGATTAATTTTTTGTTTCAGCTTCCCAGCTATCCAAGTTCTTGCGGAATGTTAATAGCCATTTTCCTGTGGAGTAAGATTACCAAAGTCTGAGGTTACTGTGTCCTTGCATCCCAGTAAGCAAAAGTTGAATCACATCCTAACGTCAAATATCAGAGTAAGATGTGTTACTAGCAGTGTGATGACAGATTAATGCATCAAACTAAGAATAAGTTCGTAACATTGATGTTTACTGTCATATCATCAATGCTTTTGACAGGTGTACTCGAAACTTTTTTATCAGTTTATCATGTAGCGTACTGACTGATATATTCTTCTTATCTTTTAGGAAACAGGATGTTTTGCCTATGTTTGCCTCTGCAAATAAAGTTATTGTGATTTACCGTCAAGAATGGTGAATTTTTTCCCAAAAATTGAGGATCGGTCCTTAAAGAAGACAACTGCAGCAAAATGAAAAATAAAAATCATATAAATGAAAGATGCAAGAGTCACGAGAAGTCAAGGATCACAAGTCTGTGAAACAACAAGAAAAATTAAAAGAAAATAAGAAGTAAGAACATGTTATGCGTTTATTTCCTCTTTTCCTATTAATTTTGATAGTTCATATAAAATTAATAGTAAATCTAAATCTTCATTTTTATCAATTTTGGCCTAAATCTCTTGTAATATTTCTTCCTTTTTTTTATGGAGGAATTGAAGTCGGATCTTGCCCAAAATGTCGGATGCCTCATCATATTATGAACATTTCTTTGATGTTCTGTTAAATTTGCTGTACATAATATTAAATTACAAGAATGCTAAAAATATTCTGGCAATAAGTGCAATAGAGTGCTTAATAACCTAAAAATGTTATGATTGTTGAATGTTTACGAAGACTTTCCTTCAATTCTCTATTATGTCTCTCACTTATATTATTTGTTTTGTGTAATTGTTTATACACGTAGAACGAACTAGGTTTAAAATTGTTTATCCGTGTTTCTTTGTAGTAGTTAAGAAATGCATTCCAATATGTACATTTATCAAAAATAATTTTGGCGATTACAAAAAACCTTCTATCAATAATTCTGACAACAATGCTAATGATATTAATAATTTTGTCGTATTCCATCCTAATTCCTGTTTGTCACTTTTTAAAATTTTATGTTTTTTCGCATTATATACTAATGCCTGTAAAAAGAAAACAATATAAAGAAAATTATTTTTTTTTAATTATTTTTTTGTCATTTTTATTTAATATTATAAAGTATTTTACATTTATAATTTGACGGTACATAATATTTGTGATACACACGTGCGCACATCTGTCAAAAAGTTTGCGCAAACTAACAGCTTACCACTTAAACAGTATTACTAACCTTTAGGAATTAGAACTATGTCGTCTAGAGGTTTTCGTTAATCTTATCTCTGCCATTTTTCGGGAAATTGTCGCGTTACCATTTGTATCACACAGAAGTTTACTTGCACTCATTTGTTTTCAATAAATACGTTTAAGCTCTAAAGTCTAAAGTGTCTCTAGACCGGCGAATCAATGAATGAAACATAAACTGCACTCCCCCGCTATCTAGTGTGTCCTCAGCAAAGCTGCGAATCCCGCGGGCTAGACAAAATCTTTCGCTAAAACTTTCGTATAATTAGTTGCGATAGCGAAACCGAAACCGAGAGTCTAAAATGATGCGAAAGTCTCACTTTCGCATATGCGAAAGCGAATATTCGTTACAGCTCTATTTATTATGATAATCCCAATCGCAAAAGATCGTGGGTAAATCTCAGAGAACCCTCTATGTCACAGCCAAAACGAAATATCCATAGTCATAAGGTCCTCCTGTGTATCTGGTGGGACATGCAAGGAGTGCTGTAATATGAGCTGTTAAAACCATCTCAGACTATCACCGTGGAATTATACAGTCGACAATTGACGCAGTTGAATGAGTAATTGATCGGGAAACGGCCATATTTTGCGACAAAGCAAAACAAAGTGATTTTTATGCACGACAATGCCAGGCACCATGTTGCATTGACGACCCGGAAAATTTTAATGGAATTACAATAGAAAGTTCTACCACACCTAGCATATTCTTCAGATATTATCCTATCGGATTTTCACTTATTTCGTTCTATGCAGCGTAGTTTTTTACGATGGTACACGATTCCGCGATGTTGAGGAAGTGCAACAATTCATCGATAACTTCATTCATTCTAAGAGCAAAGATTTCTTTTAACACGGTATTCATGTTTTGCCTGAAAGATGGCAAAAAGTAAAGATAATATCGAAAAATATTTCGATTATAGATATTATGTCATTTATAATAATATTAATAAAAAACATTGTCTTAAAAAAATGGAAATATTTGCATACTTCTAATAACAGAGGGTAATATTTGCAACATGCATACACATGGTTGTTATCGCTGATACTACAGTAACACTTATTAAAAAAATGGTACTCCCTCGATTATAATTCTTTAACTATATGATTATAGTTATTAGTGTCAAAGGCTTTTCCTCTCAGTGTAGAAGAGAGGCCGAGTTTCAGATGCATTCGATATTACTTCCATCAACATAATGTAAACGTTAGAGATGTGCGAATTATTCGAATTCGAATCGAATCGAATCTAATCTAATGTAAGTCGATTCGATTCGAATTCGAACAATTCGAAAATTTCGAATCGCGAAGATTCGAATCAAATACATTAGCGTTTGCGCTAATCAGCTACAATCAGCTACAAAATGGACCATCTGGGTCTGTATGTTTGAACTTTCAACTTGTAATTAACTCAACTTATAATTAATAATTTAATTATAAATTACTTTAAATACTTAAATATATATTTTACTTTAAGATGATATTACAATATCAATACTCCTTTTCATATTAAAATCTTCCATCATTATTTGCATGTTTAATAGTCATGTTAAATATTTTAATGATTCGATTCGAATTCGAATGAAATTTCATAGATTCGATTCGATTCGAATTCGAATTAAAAAAATGAGGTTCGATTCGATTCAACATAAAAATTCTTGATCCGTACATCTCTCTAATAAACGTTCATAGATAATTAATTCTCTGGTAAATATATTTAAATGTCTGCGTTAAAGCTTAAGACAAAATATCTTGCTCGTGTAAACAAAACATGGCGAATCAAATGGAAAAGGGAGAAACCAAGCGATTAGGGAAAGATTGTACGTATCAAAGACAGCAGGCAGACCCAGGCAAACAGCAGTCCGTCAATCCTCCGTCAAATTTCTTTTTAATACGAACGATTGAGAAATGACATTGACGGATACTGTGAATATTCCAACACAGAAGCACCAAAAAATATTCGGACGGAAGATTGACAGACTCCTGCCTGCCGCCGCTTAGACGGATAGCGAGAGGAAGCCAGCCTAACACGTAGTGCGTGTTCAGCGAAGAACCTTCTAATCGACTAATCTTTTGTTGACCGATTTAATTGTTTATCCGGTATTGAGATCGACACGGGAACAATCATTTTTTCGGATATTTGTGATCGAATGTATCTTTGTATATCTTGCATATTATACTTTTGGTGATAAACGGTGTATTGATATACGTATTTCTAAAGTCCTGACACATACAGTCCTTGGTTGGTCTCCTACAATATATATAAGTTGTTTATGTATGTCACGATCGAGCAAGGGGATCGAGCGGGATTTTTGTTTTTTTTTTTCATACACATTTACAGATAACGATTAACATGTAACAAAGCATTAATTAATCATGCGGTGCAGGCGTTGCGCAGTCATTTATAACTTTCAGCGTGGAATCCGATTATACGCCGTGTATGTGTATCCGAACGGTGTTTTATCCGAAGCGTCACGACAGCCCGGTTTCAATTTCTTTCGCTAATACTGACACGCCGCGCGAACGGGTCGGTATCCAAGAAAAAAGGATGCTTTTTCGCGCGAGCTACCGCCCGAGTGTCAGGGAGAGCCCGCAAATTCCACACCGATTCTCCTGTGTAGTTCTATCGCAGATAGTAATTTCCAGGCGCGGCATTTGCGTTTTAAGCCGCTTAATGCGCGAGAAGAGAATTTGCCAGGAATTTAATCAACTCGGCCGAACGTTGATTGCCGAATGGCAATTATCGTGTTCTCGTGACCGTCGGAGAGTCTTGTCGTTAAACACGGCGAGTGTTTGACACCGACGTCCTTCTTACCGGCAACGCCGACATCCTGGGACGGACACGTCGGAAAGTCATTTCTAAGGGGGAAAATGAAGTCGCGCGCGCTTCCCTGTCGCGGAGGAATAATAACGAGACGTAGCCGCCGATGGATTAATGGGAAAGAATTGCCTGTCGATCTCCCAAAGTGGAGAGAACAGTCGGGAATAAAAATTTTCGTCCGATTTCAAGGATATTGACTTTTGAAGACGCTCCTTTTAAAATAACGTTGCCAGACTTAAAATAGTCTCGCGACGCGATGTTCCCGCAGTCAAACTAATATCCCGAGCGGAAAATATTATATATAACTAGCCAAGGTCTAAGCGAAAGGTTAGTGACCAATTGTTGAAGGCTAGATTAAATTTATTGGTTAATTACTGGTTAATTATTTACTAATATATATATATATATATATATATTAATACGATAGAGAGAATTCTGTAGCAATATAATATTATATAATAGAACCACACAGTTTGGCGATGTATAAGCATTGCTTATCCATTATATATCAAATAAACTATCGGACTTACTAGTAAGTAATGTCGGACTTTTCGGTAAGAAATGGTAATATTTCTCTTTTTTAATACAGGTAACTTTATTAAATGATGTATCGACCATTTTGATTTACAATTTTTTGCTATCTTATAGACAATTTTTTTATAATACCACCTTTTCAAAATTTGCTATTTTTTTCAGCAAAAAATCTTGAGAGTCACATTTCACAGGCTTTGATTCTAGAGAATCAAATTTCTCCATCAAGCGAATTTTGCAAAGCACGAAATAAGTGACAATCTGACGGTGCTGAATCAAATGAATATGGTGGATGAATGAGAACATCCCAATTCAGCTCTCTCAATTTTTGCCGAGTCTGTAATGATGCGTGCAGCCTCGTGTTATCTTGGTGGAAAACTACTCCTTTTCTATTGGCAAGTTCTGATTGTTTTTCCTTAATGTTTTCTTTCAGTCTATCCAATTTGTAGAGATGTGAGAATAAAGAATTTTTATGTCGAATCGAATCGAATCGAATCTCATTTTTTAAAGTCGAATTCGAATCTAATCGTTGAAAAATTTAACATGACTATCAAACATAATGATGGAAGATTTTAATATGAAAGGAAGATTTTAATATGAATATTGATATTGTAATATCATCTTAAAGTAAAATATATATTTAAATATTTGAAGTAATTTATAATTAAGTTATTAATTATAAGGTAAGGTTAATTACAAGTTAAGCTCATTAACATTACAAGTTAATTGCAAGTTCAAACATACAGCCCCAAATGGCCCGTTTTGTAGCTGATGCGCGCAAACGCTAATGTATTTGATTCGTATTCGAATCTTCACGATTCGAAATTTTCGAATTATTCAGATTCGAATCGAGTCGAATTACATTAGATTAGATTCGATTCGAATTCGAATAGTTCGCACCTCTACCCAATTGTAAACAATACTTAACAGAATTAATGTTTTGATTAGGAGCTCACGAAATAATATTCCTTTCCAATCCCGCTATTCACGTAACATGACCTTGTTGGAACGTAAACCGGCTTTGAGAGAGCTTAATCAGGTTGATCCTGGTTTATTCCAATCTCTTTTTCGTATTACATTATTATAAATAATCCATTTTTCATTCCCGGTAATAGTCCGCCTCAAAAATTGTTCGTTCTTATTACGTTTTAGCAATGAATCACAAGCCGAATTCAATCGACTAAATGTGTTTCGCTTACATTGTACGGAATCCAAACATATCTGGAAACCATATCAAATTAATGTAAACGGTTCTCAACGCTGGATTTCGATATTCCTAACATTTCGGCAATCTCTCGTGTGATATAACGTGGATTATTTTTTAATTACATTGGAGATTTCATCGTTGTCAATCTCGATAGGTGTGCCGAAACGTTTATCATCAGTAAGACTAAAATCTCCATTACGAAATTTTTTGAACTTTAATCTTTGCACCACTCTCTCATTCACAGCACCATTACCATACATAAGAAACTTCTTTTGCTGTTTGTACTGTATTCTTGCCTTTGCGGAAATAAAATAATATAATCGCACGAAAATACATCTTTTCAGTTGTTTATCTTTAAATCAAAATGGACACTACAAAATTTAACCAAATATAGTTAATTTTTTTTAATTACGCGTTCAAATATCAGTTTTTAGTCTATATAGCGTTTTACAGGTTAGAATAGTCTTTTGCATTAAAAACAGCAGAATCTTTTACGAAAAAATTCGACATTGACCAACTTATTGACCAACTCAATGGTAAAGTAGGTGGCGTTTGTCTATTTTAAAATTATTGGATTTTATTCCGTAAATAATGCAGTTTTCCACAGTAAATTCTAAAATAACGCCAAAAAATATATTCAATTTTAATCCAAGATATATATATCATTGCTATTTACAACTTTTCCCATTTTAATTTGAAATTTTCAGTATCCTGGTGATAGAAGCTCTTGTGTCTTAATTCAAAGAATGAGTTGTTTTCAAACATTATATTCCAAATCCGCTGTAATTAGCTTTGACTTTGGCTAACATTCATAATACCCGGACCATAAATTTTGCATATTTTTTTTTATTGCTGCTGCAGCAGTGTTGCCCTGGAAAAACTCCCGGAATAAAATATGTCTTACGAGGAATTCGATAAGTTTCACGCCTAATAATGAAACACTTTATATTTCTGGGCAAAGTGGTTTCATTTTTTAATATAGTCTCCTTTTAGCTCGATACACTTTATTCATCTTTTTCCTAGTCCCCTCATTCCGTCAGCAACGTAATTCGGATCAAGCCCTGCAAAATATTCATTTACAATAGCAATCATATCCTCATTGATCGCGAATTTTTTTCTTCTCAACTACGTATTTCTTTGTGTTCGGGAATAAAGAAAATCGTAGTGAATTAAATCAGGCGAATAGGGGGAGAGGGAAACCAATTCGTAGCATAATTTATGCAGTTTGACCACGACGATTGCAAATGTGAGCTGGTACGTTATCCTAGTAAAAAAGTACCTTTTTCTTCTTCAAATCCAGTCATTTTCTTTACGATTTCTTCCTTCGAATATTCGAATATAATAATGATGCATAAATCGCGCCAATGAGAATTTTCCTTTCCGAAGATAATTGATGAGCAACATACCATAGCTATTTCAAAAAACAGTCGTCATAACTTTTCCGGCCGAGTGAAATATTTTCACCTTTCTCAGAGCAGGTTTGCTCGGTGAAGTCCACTGCTTTGACTGCTTTCCTTGCTTTCAGGTGTGTAGTGGTGGACGTTTCGTCAACAGTCACAAATCGACGCAAAAAATCCTTTGTATCCCGCTTGAACTCGCAAACCCTCCTTTGAAATGTTTTTGAAATGTTCCAATGCATTTTTGGTCCAA